>NC_137457.1:145407943-145860158 GCF_964235325.1 Thermobia domestica
AGGAGAAATTTACTGTGTAGTTCAAGCGAGTTTAGTTATAGCGTACAATTTGCCCGTGATAATATTACCCTCTTTCGTGAGAAGTAATTTCTTCCTGGTCAATCATTACCCTTCTTAGGAGAAATGTATACTGTAATTCTATAGACTTTTGCAGGAGTGTACTATTTGCAAGGGATATTATTACCCTCTTTCGTGAGAAGTCATTTTTTCCTGGTCAATTATTACCCTCTTTTGGGGAAATTTACTGTGTAGTTCAAGCGAGTATAGCTATAGGGTACAATTGGCCTGGGAAATTATTACCCTCTTTCGTGAGAAGTCATTTTATCCTGGTCAATTATTACCCTTCTTAGGAGAGATGTCTACTGTAATTCTATAGAGTTTAGCAAGAGGGAGTATTTGCCCGGGATATTATTACCCTCTTTCGTGAGAAGTCATTTTTTCTTCGTCAATTATTACCCTCTTTAGAAGAAATTTACTGTGTAGTTCAAGCGAGTTTAGCTATAGGGTACAGTTTGCCCGGGAAGTTATTACCCTCTTTAGATATAAGTCTTTTTTCCTGGTCAATTATTACCCTTTTTTGGGGAAATTTTAGTGTGTAGTTCAAGCGAGTTTAGCTATAGTGTACAATTTGTCCGGGCAATTATTACCCTCTTTTGTGAGAAGTCATTTTATCCTGGTCAATTATTACCCTTCTTAGGAGAAATGTCTACTGTAATTCTATAGAGTTTAGCAAGAGGGTACTATTTGCCCGGGATATTATTACCCTCTTTTGTGAGAAGTTATTTTTTCCAGGTCAACTATTACCCTCTTTAGGAGAAATTTACTGTGTTGTTCAAGCGAGTTTAACTATAGGGTAGAATTTGCCCGGGAAATTATCACCCTCTTTCGTGAGAAGTCATTTTTTCCTGGTCAATTATTTCCCTCTTTAGGAGAAATTTACTGTGTAGTTCAAGCGAGTTTAGCTATAGCGTACAATTTGCCCGGGATATTATTACCCTCTTTCGTGAGAAGTCATTTTTTCCTGGTAAATTATTACCATCTTTAGGATAAATTTACTGTGAAGTTCAGCGAGTTTAGCTATAGGGTACAATTTGCCCGGGAAATTATTACCCTCTTTCGTGAGAAGTCATTTTTTCCTGGTCAATTATTACCCCCTTTAGGAGAAATCTACTGTGTAGTTCAAGCGAGTTTAGTTATAGGGTACAGTTTGCCCTGATTTTATTACGCTCTTTCGTGAGAAATAATTTTTTCCTGGTCAATTATTACACTTCTTAGGAGAAATGTATACTGTAATTGTATAGAGTTTAGCAAGATGGTACAATTTGCCCGGGATATTATTACCCTCTTTCGTATGAAGTCATTTTTTCCTGGTCAATTATTACCCTCTTTAGGAGAAATTTACTGTGTAGTTCAAGCGAGTTTAGCTATAGGGTACAATTTGCCCGGGAAATTATTACTTTCTTTCATGAGAAGTCATTTTTCCTGGTCAATTATTTCCCTCTTTAGGAGAAATTTACTGTGTAGTTCAAGCGAGTTTAGTTATAGGGTAGAATCTGCCCGTGATATTATTACCCTCTTTCGTGTGAAGCAATTTTTTCCTGGTCAATTATTACCCTTTTTAGGAGGAATGTTTAATGTAATTGTATAGATTTTAGCAAGAGGGTACTATTTGCCCGGGATATTATTACCCTCTTTAGATAGAAGTCTTTTTTTCCTGGTCACTTATTACCCTCTTTAGGAGAAATTTACCGTGTAGTTCAAGCGAGTTTAGCTATAGGGTACAATTTCCCCGAGATATTATTACCCTCTTTTGTGAGAAGTTATTTTTTCTGTTCAATTATTACCCTCTTTAGGAGAAATTTACTGTGTATTTCAAGCGAGTTTAGCTATAGGGTACAATTGGCCCAGGAAATTATTACCCTCTTTCATGAGAAGACATTTTTCCTGGTCAATTATTACCCTCTTTAGGAGAAATGTACACTGTAATTCTATAGAGTTTAGTAAGAGGGTACTATTTGCCGGGATATTATTACCCACTTTCGTGAGAAGTAATTTTTTCCTGGTCAATTATTACCCTCTTTTGGGGAAATTTACTGTGTAGTTCAAGCGAGTTTAACTATAGTGTAAAATTTGTCCGGGAAATTATTACCCTCTTTCGTGAGAAGTCATTTTGTCCTGGTCAATTTTTCCCCTTCTTAGGAGAAATGTCTACTGTAATTCTTTAGAGTTTAGCAAGAGGGTACTATTTGCCCGGGATATTATTACCCTCTTTCCTGAGAAGTCATTTTTTCCTGGTCACTTATTGCCCTCTTTAGGAGAAATTTACTGTGTAGTTCAAGCGAGTTTAACTATAGTGTACAATTTGTCCGGGAAATTATTACCCTCTTTCGTGAGAAGTCATTTTTTCCTGGTCAATTATTACCCTTTTTAGGAAAAATTTACCGTGTAGTTCAAGCGAGTTTAGTTATAGGGTACAATTTGCCCGAGATATTATTACCCTCTTTTGTGAGAAGTTATTATTTCCTGGTCAATTATTACCTTTATTAGGAGAAATTTACTGTGTAGTTCAAGCGAGTTTAGCTATAGGGTACAATTGGCCCGGGAAGTTATTACCCACTTTCGCGAGAAGTCATTTTTCCTGGTCAATTATTACCCTCTTTTGGAGAAATGTACACTGTAGTTCTATAGAGTTTAGCAAGAGGGTACTATTTGCCGGGATATTATTACCCACTTTCGTGAAATGTCATTTTTTCCTGGTCACTTATTACCCTCTTTAGGAGAAATTTACTGTGTAGTTCACGCGAGTTTAACTATAGTGTACAATTTTCCGAAAAATTATTACCCTCTTTCGTGAGAAGTCATTTTGTCCTGGTCAATTATTACCCTTCTTAGGAGAAATGTCTACTGTAATTCTTTAGAGTTTAGAAAGAGGGTACTATTTGCCCGGGATATTATTACCCTCTTTCGTGACAAGTCATTTTTCCTGGTCACTTATTACCCTCTTTAGGAGAAATTTACTGTGTAGTTCAAGCGACTTTAACTATAGTGTACAATTTGTCCGGGAAATATTTACCCTCTTTCGTGAGAAGTCATTTTTCCCTAGTCAATTATTACCATCTTTAGGAGAAATTTACTGTGTAGTTCAAGCGAGTTTAACTATAGTGTAAAATTTGTCCGGGAAATTATTACCCTCTTTCGTGTGAAGCAATTTTTTCCTGGTCAATTTTTCCCCTTCTTAGGAGAAATGTCTACTGTAATTCTTTAGATTTTAGCAAGAGGGTACTATTTGCCCGGGATATTATTACCCTCTTTAGATAGAAGTCTTTTTTTCCTGGTCACTTATTACCCTCTTTAGGAGAAATTTACCGTGTAGTTCAAGCGAGTTTAGCTATAGGGTACAATTTCCCCGAGATATTATTACCCTCTTTTGTGAGAAGTTATTTTTTCTGTTCAATTATTACCCTCTTTAGGAGAAATTTACTGTGTATTTCAAGCGAGTTTAGCTATAGGGTACAATTGGCCCAGGAAATTATTACCCTCTTTCATGAGAAGACATTTTTCCTGGTCAATTATTACCCTCTTTAGGAGAAATGTACACTGTAATTCTATAGAGTTTAGTAAGAGGGTACTATTTGCTGGGATATTATTACCCACTTTCGTGAGAAGTAATTTTTTCCTGGTCAATTATTACCCTCTTTTGGGGAAATTTACTCTGTAGTTCAAGCGAGATTAGCTATAGTGTACAATTTGTCCGTGAAATTATTACCCTCTTTCGTTAGAAGTAATTTTGTCCTGGTCAATTATTACCCTTCTTAGGTGAAATTTCTACTGTAATTCTATAGAGTTTAGCAAGAGGGTACTATTTGCCCGGGACATTATTACCCTCTTTCGTGAGAAGTCATTTTTTCCTGGTCACTTATTACCCTCTTTAGGAGAAATTTACTGTGTAGTTCAAGCGAGTTTAACTATAGTGTAAAATTTGTCCGGGAAATTATTACCCTCTTTCGTGAGAAGTCATTTTGTCCTGGTCAATTTTTCCCCTTCTTAGGAGAAATGTCTACTGTAATTCTTTAGAGTTTAGCAAGAGGGTACTATTTGCCCGGGATATTATTACCCTCTTTCCTGAGAAGTCATTTTTTCCTGGTCACTTATTGCCCTCTTTAGGAGAAATTTACTGTGTAGTTCAAGCGAGTTTAACTATAGTGTACAATTTGTCCGGGAAATTATTACCCTCTTTCGTGAGAAGTCATTTTTTCCTGGTCAATTATTACCCTTTTTAGGAGAAATTTACCGTGTAGTTCAAGCGAGTTTAGTTATAGGGTACAATTTGCCCGAGATATTATTACCCTCTTTTGTGAGAAGTTATTATTTCCTGGTCAATTATTACCTTCATTAGGAGAAATTTACTGTGTAGTTCAAGCGAGTTTAGCTATAGGGTACAATTGGCCCGGGATGTTATTACCCACTTTCGCGAGAAGTCATTTTTCCTGGTCAATTATTACCCTCTTTTGGAGAAATGTACACTGTAGTTCTATAGAGTTTAGCAAGAGGGTACTATTTGCCGGGATATTATTACCCACTTTCGTGAAATGTCATTTTTTCCTGGTCACTTATTACCCTCTTTAGGAGAAATTTACTTTTTTAGTTCAAGTGAGTTTAGTTATAGGGTACAATTTGCCGGGGAAATTAATACACTCTTTCGTGAGAAGTCATTTTTCCCTGGTCAATTATTACCATCTTTAGGAGAAATTTACTGTGTAGTTCAAGCGAGTTTAGATATAGGGTACAATTGGCCTGGGAAATTATTACCCTCTTTCGTGGCAAGTCATTTTATCCTGGTCAATTATTACCCTTCTTAGGAGAAATGTATACTGTAATTCTATAGAGTTTAGCAGGAGGGTACTATTTGCAAGGGATATTATTACCCTCTTTCGTGAGAAGTAATTTTTTCCTGGTCAATTATTACCTTCTTTAGGAGAAATTTACTGCGTAGTTCAAGCGTGTTTGGCTATAGGGTACTGTTTGCCCGGGTAGTTATTACCCTCTTTAGATGTAAGTCTTTTTTTCCTGGTCAATTATTACCCTCTTTAGGAGAAATTTACTGTGTTGTTCAAGCGAGTTTAACTATAGGGTAGAATTTGCCCGGGAAATTATCACCCTCTTTCGTGAGAAGTCATTTTTTCCTGGTCAATTATTACCCTCTTTTGGGGAAATTTACTGTGTAGTTCAAGCGAGATTAGCTATAGTGTACAATTTGTCCGGGAAATTATTACCCTCTTTCGTTAGAAGTAATTTTGTCCTGGTCAATTATTACCCTTCTTAGGTGAAATTTCTACTGTAATTCTATAGAGTTTAGCAAGAGGGTACTATTTGCCCGGACATTATTATCCTCTTTCGTGAGAAGTCATTTTTTCCTTGTCACTTATTACCCTCTTTAGGAGAAATTTACTGTGTAGTTCAAGCGAGTTTAACTATAGTGTAAAATTTGTCCGGGAAATTATTACCCTCTTTCGTGAGAAGTCATTTTGTCCTGGTCAATTTTTCCCCTTCTTAGGAGAAATGTCTACTGTAATTCCTTAGAGTTTAGCAAGAGGGTACTATTTGCCCGGGATATTATTACCCTCTTTCCTGAGAAGTCATTTTTTCCTGGTCAATTATTACCTTCATTAGGAGAAATTTACTGTGTAGTTCAAGCGAGTTTAACTATAGTGTACAATTTGTCCGGGAAATTATTACCCTCTTTCGTGAGAAGTCATTTTTTCCTGGTCAATTATTACCCTTTTTAGGAGAAATTTACCGTGTAGTTCAAGCGAGTTTAGTTATAGGGTACAATTTGCCCGAGATATTATTACCCTCTTTTGTGAGAAGTTATTATTTCCTGGTCAATTATTACCTTCATTAGGAGAAATTTACTGTGTAGTTCAAGCGAGTTTAGCTATAGGGTACAATTGGCCCGGGAAGTTATTACCCACTTTCGCGAGAAGTCATTTTTCCTGGTCAATTTTTACCCTCTTTTGGAGAAATGTACACTGTAGTTCTATAGAGTTTAGCAAGAGGGTACTATTTGCCGGGATATTATTACCCACTTTCGTGAAATGTCATTTTTTCCTGGTCACTTATTACCCGCTTTAGGAGAAATTTACTGTGTAGTTCACGCGAGTTTAACTATAGTGTACAATTTGTCCGAAAAATTATTACCCTCTTTCGTGAGAAGTCATTTTGTCCTGGTCAATTATTACCCTTCTTAGGAGAAATGTCTACTGTAATTCTTTAGAGTTTAGAAAGAGGGTACTATTTGCCCGGGATATTATTACCCTCTTTCGTGACAAGTCATTTTTCCTGGTCACTTATTACCCTCTTTAGGAGAAATTTACTGTGTAGTTCAAGCGAGTTTAACTATAGTGTACAATTTGTCCGGGAAATATTTACCCTCTTTCGTGAGAAGTCATTTTTCCCTAGTCAATTATTACCATCTTTAGGAGAAATTTACTGTGTAGTTCAAGCGAGTTTAGTTATAGGGTACAATTAGCCCGGGATATTATTACCCTCTTTCGTGAGAAATCATTTTTTCCTGGTCAATTATTACCCTTCTTAGGAGAAATGTATACTGTAAATGTATAGAGTTTAGCAAGATGGTACTATTTGCCCGGGATATTATTACCCTCTTTCGTGAGAAGTCATTTTTTCCTGGTCAATTATTACCCTCTTTAGGAAAAAATTTACTGTGAAGTTCAGGCGAGTTTAGCTATAGGGTTCAATTTGCCCGGGAAATTATTACTTTCTTTCGTGAGAAGTCATTTTTTCCTGGTCAATTATTACCCTCTTTAGGAGAAATTTACTGTGTAGTTCAAGCGAGTTTAGTTATAGCGTACAATTTGCCCGTGATAATATTACCCTCTTTCGTGAGAAGTAATTTCTTCCTGGTCAATCATTACCCTTCTTAGGAGAAATGTATACTGTAATTCTATAGACTTTTGCAGGAGTGTACCATTTGCAAGGGATATTATTACCCTCTTTCGTGAGAAGTCATTTTTTCCTGGTCAATTATTACCCTCTTTTGGGGAAATTTACTGTGTAGTTCAAGCGAGTATAGCTATAGGGTACAATTGGCCTGGGAAATTATTACCCTCTTTCGTGAGAAGTCATTTTATCCTGGTCAATTATTACCCTTCTTAGGAGAAATGTCTACTGTAATTCTATAAAATTTAGGAAGAGGGTATAATTTGACGGGATATTATTACCCTCTTTCGTGAGAAGTCATTTTTTCCTGGTCAATTATTACCCTCTTTAGGAGAAATTTACTGTGAAGTTCAAGCGAGTATAGCTATAGGGTACAATTGGCCTGGGAAATTATTACCCTCTTTCGTGAGAAGTCATTTTATCCTGGTCAATTATTACCCTTCTTAGGAGAAATGTCTACTGTAATTCTATAAAATTTAGGAAGAGGGTATAATTTGACGGGATATTATTACCCTCTTTCGTGAGAAGTCATTTTTTCCTGGTCAATTATTACCCTCTTTTGGGGAAATTTACTGTGTAGTTCAAGCGAGTTTAGTTATAGGGTACAATTAGCCCGGGAAATTATTACCCTCTTTCGCGAGAAGTCATTTTATCCTGTTCAATTATTACCCTTCTTAGGAGAAATATCTACTGTAATTCTATAGAGTTTAGCAAGAGGGTACTATTTCCCCGGGATATTATCACCCTCTTTCGTGAGAAGTCATTTTTTCCTGGTCAATTATTACCCTCTTTAGGAGAAATTTACTGTGAAGTTCAAGCGAGTTTAGCTATAGGGTACAATTTGCCCGGGATATTATTACCCTCTTTCGTGAGAAGTCATTCTTTCCTGGTCAATTATTACCCTTCTTAGGAGAAATGTCTACTGTAATTCTATAAAATTTAGGAAGAGGGTATAATTTGACGGGATATTATTACCTTCTTTCGTGAGAAGTCATTTTTTCCTGGTATATTATACCCTCGTTAGGAGAAATTTACTGTGTAGTTCAAGACGGTTTAGTTATAGGGTACAATTTGCCCGGGAAATTATTACCCTCTTTCGTGAGAAGTCATCTTTTCCTGGTCAATTATTACCCTTCTTAGAAGAAATGTATACTGTAATTCTATAACGTTTAGGAAGAGGGTATAATTTGCCCGGGATATTATTACCTTCTTTCGTGAAAAGTCATTTTTTCCTGGTCAATTATTACCCTCTTTAGGAGAAATTTACTGTGTAGTTCAAGCGAGTTTAACTATAGTGTAAAATTTGTCCGGGAAATTATTACCCTCTTTCGTGAGAAGTCATTTTGTCCTGGTCAATTTTTCCCCTTCTTAGGAGAAATGTCTACTGTAATTCTTTAGAGTTTAGCAAGAGGGTACTATTTGCCCGGGATATTATTACCCTCTTTCCTGAGAAGTCATTTTTTCCTGGTCACTTATTGCCCTCTTTAGGAGAAATTTACTGTGTAGTTCAAGCGAGTTTAACTATAGTGTACAATTTGTCCGGGAAATTATTACCCTCTTTCGTGAGAAGTCATTTTTTCCTGGTCAATTATTACCCTTTTTAGGAGAAATTTACCGTGTAGTTCAAGCGAGTTTAGTTATAGGGTACAATTTGCCCGAGATATTATTACCCTCTTTTGTGAGAAGTTATTATTTCCTGGTCAATTATTACCTTCATTAGGAGAAATTTACTGTGTAGTTCAAGCGAGTTTAGCTATAGGGTACAATTGGCCCGGGATGTTATTACCCACTTTCGCGAGAAGTCATTTTTCCTGGTCAATTATTACCCTCTTTTGGAGAAATGTACACTGTAGTTCTATAGAGTTTAGCAAGAGGGTACTATTTGCCGGGATATTATTACCCACTTTCGTGAAATGTCATTTTTTCCTGGTCACTTATTACCCTCTTTAGGAGAAATTTACTTTTTTAGTTCAAGTGAGTTTAGTTATAGGGTACAATTTGCCGGGGAAATTAATACACTCTTTCGTGAGAAGTCATTTTTCCCTGGTCAATTATTACCATCTTTAGGAGAAATTTACTGTGTAGTTCAAGCGAGTTTAGATATAGGGTACAATTGGCCTGGGAAATTATTACCCTCTTTCGTGGCAAGTCATTTTATCCTGGTCAATTATTACCCTTCTTAGGAGAAATGTATACTGTAATTCTATAGAGTTTAGCAGGAGGGTACTATTTGCAAGGGATATTATTACCCTCTTTCGTGAGAAGTAATTTTTTCCTGGTCAATTATTACCTTCTTTAGGAGAAATTTACTGCGTAGTTCAAGCGTGTTTGGCTATAGGGTACTGTTTGCCCGGGTAGTTATTACCCTCTTTAGATGTAAGTCTTTTTTTCCTGGTCAATTATTACCCTCTTTAGGAGAAATTTACTGTGTTGTTCAAGCGAGTTTAACTATAGGGTAGAATTTGCCCGGGAAATTATCACCCTCTTTCGTGAGAAGTCATTTTTTCCTGGTCAATTATTACCCTCTTTTGGGGAAATTTACTGTGTAGTTCAAGCGAGATTAGCTATAGTGTACAATTTGTCCGGGAAATTATTACCCTCTTTCGTTAGAAGTAATTTTGTCCTGGTCAATTATTACCCTTCTTAGGTGAAATTTCTACTGTAATTCTATAGAGTTTAGCAAGAGGGTACTATTTGCCCGGACATTATTACCCTCTTTCGTGAGAAGTCATTTTTTCCTTGTCACTTATTACCCTCTTTAGGAGAAATTTACTGTGTAGTTCAAGCGAGTTTAACTATAGTGTAAAATTTGTCCGGGAAATTATTACCCTCTTTCGTGAGAAGTCATTTTGTCCTGGTCAATTTTTCCCCTTCTTAGGAGAAATGTCTACTGTAATTCCTTAGAGTTTAGCAAGAGGGTACTATTTGCCCGGGATATTATTACCCTCTTTCCTGAGAAGTCATTTTTTCCTGGTCAATTATTACCTTCATTAGGAGAAATTTACTGTGTAGTTCAAGCGAGTTTAACTATAGTGTACAATTTGTCCGGGAAATTATTACCCTCTTTCGTGAGAAGTCATTTTTTCCTGGTCAATTATTACCCTTTTTAGGAGAAATTTACCGTGTAGTTCAAGCGAGTTTAGTTATAGGGTACAATTTGCCCGAGATATTATTACCCTCTTTTGTGAGAAGTTATTATTTCCTGGTCAATTATTACCTTCATTAGGAGAAATTTACTGTGTAGTTCAAGCGAGTTTAGCTATAGGGTACAATTGGCCCGGGAAGTTATTACCCACTTTCGCGAGAAGTCATTTTTCCTGGTCAATTTTTACCCTCTTTTGGAGAAATGTACACTGTAGTTCTATAGAGTTTAGCAAGAGGGTACTATTTGCCGGGATATTATTACCCACTTTCGTGAAATGTCATTTTTTCCTGGTCACTTATTACCCGCTTTAGGAGAAATTTACTGTGTAGTTCACGCGAGTTTAACTATAGTGTACAATTTGTCCGAAAAATTATTACCCTCTTTCGTGAGAAGTCATTTTGTCCTGGTCAATTATTACCCTTCTTAGGAGAAATGTCTACTGTAATTCTTTAGAGTTTAGAAAGAGGGTACTATTTGCCCGGGATATTATTACCCTCTTTCGTGACAAGTCATTTTTCCTGGTCACTTATTACCCTCTTTAGGAGAAATTTACTGTGTAGTTCAAGCGAGTTTAACTATAGTGTACAATTTGTCCGGGAAATATTTACCCTCTTTCGTGAGAAGTCATTTTTCCCTAGTCAATTATTACCATCTTTAGGAGAAATTTACTGTGTAGTTCAAGCGAGTTTAGTTATAGGGTACAATTAGCCCGGGATATTATTACCCTCTTTCGTGAGAAATCATTTTTTCCTGGTCAATTATTACCCTTCTTAGGAGAAATGTATACTGTAAATGTATAGAGTTTAGCAAGATGGTACTATTTGCCCGGGATATTATTACCCTCTTTCGTGAGAAGTCATTTTTTCCTGGTCAATTATTACCCTCTTTAGGAAAAAATTTACTGTGAAGTTCAGGCGAGTTTAGCTATAGGGTTCAATTTGCCCGGGAAATTATTACTTTCTTTCGTGAGAAGTCATTTTTTCCTGGTCAATTATTACCCTCTTTAGGAGAAATTTACTGTGTAGTTCAAGCGAGTTTAGTTATAGCGTACAATTTGCCCGTGATAATATTACCCTCTTTCGTGAGAAGTAATTTCTTCCTGGTCAATCATTACCCTTCTTAGGAGAAATGTATACTGTAATTCTATAGACTTTTGCAGGAGTGTACTATTTGCAAGGGATATTATTACCCTCTTTCGTGAGAAGTCATTTTTTCCTGGTCAATTATTACCCTCTTTTGGGGAAATTTACTGTGTAGTTCAAGCGAGTATAGCTATAGGGTACAATTGGCCTGGGAAATTATTACCCTCTTTCGTGAGAAGTCATTTTATCCTGGTCAATTATTACCCTTCTTAGGAGAAATGTCTACTGTAATTCTATAAAATTTAGGAAGAGGGTATAATTTGACGGGATATTATTACCCTCTTTCGTGAGAAATCATTTTTTCCTGGTCAATTATTACCCTCTTTAGGAGAAATTTACTGTGAAGTTCAAGCGAGTATAGCTATAGGGTACAATTGGCCTGGGAAATTATTACCCTCTTTCGTGAGAAGTCATTTTATCCTGGTCAATTATTACCCTTCTTAGGAGAAATGTCTACTGTAATTCTATAAAATTTAGGAAGAGGGTATAATTTGACGGGATATTATTACCCTCTTTCGTGAGAAGTCATTTTTTCCTGGTCAATTATTACCCTCTTTTGGGGAAATTTACTGTGTAGTTCAAGCGAGTTTAGTTATAGGGTACAATTAGCCCGGGAAATTATTACCCTCTTTCGCGAGAAGTCATTTTATCCTGTTCAATTATTACCCTTCTTAGGAGAAATATCTACTGTAATTCTATAGAGTTTAGCAAGAGGGTACTATTTCCCCGGAATATTATCACCCTCTTTCGTGAGAAGTCATTTTTTCCTGGTCAATTATTACCCTCTTTAGGAGAAATTTACTGTGAAGTTCAAGCGAGTTTAGCTATAGGGTACAATTTGCCCGGGATATTATTACCCTCTTTCGTGAGAAGTCATTCTTTCCTGGTCAATTATTACCCTTCTTAGGAGAAATGTCTACTGTAATTCTATAAAATTTAGGAAGAGGGTATAATTTGACGGGATATTATTACCTTCTTTCGTGAGAAGTCATTTTTTCCTGGTATATTATACCCTCGTTAGGAGAAATTTACTGTGTAGTTCAAGACGGTTTAGTTATAGGGTACAATTTGCCCGGGAAATTATTACCCTCTTTCGTGAGAAGTCATCTTTTCCTGGTCAATTATTACCCTTCTTAGAAGAAATGTATACTGTAATTCTATAACGTTTAGGAAGAGGGTATAATTTGCCCGGGATATTATTACCTTCTTTCGTGAAAAGTCATTTTTTCCTGGTCAATTATTATCCTCTTTATGAGAAATCTACTGTGTAGTTCAAGCGAGTTTAATTATAAGGTATAGTTTGCCCTGATATTATGACGCTCTTTCGTGAGAAGTAATTTTTTCCTGGTCAATTATTTCCCTTCTTAGGAGAAATGTATAGTGTAATTGTATAGAGTTTAGCAAGATGGTACTATTTGCCCGGGATATTATTACCCTCTTTCGTGAGAAGTCATTTTTTCCTGGTCAATTATTACCCTCTTTAGGAGAAGTTTACTGTGTAGTTCAAGCGAGTTTAGCTATAGGGTACAATCTGCCCGTGATATTATTACCCTCTTTCGTGAGAAGTAATTTTTTCCTGGTCAATTATTACCCTTCTTAGGAGGAATGTATAATGTAATTCTATTGATTTTAGCAAGAGGGTACTATTTGCCCGGGATATTATTACCCTCTTTAGATAGAAGTCTTTTTTCCTGGTCAATTATTACCCTCTTTTGGGGAAATTTACTGTGTAGTTCAAGCGAGTTTAACTATAGTGTACAATTTGTCCGGGAAATTATTACCCTCTTTCGTTAGAAGTAATTTTGTCATGGTCAATTATTACCCTTCTTAGGTGAAATGTCTACTGTAATTCTATAGAGTTTAGCAAAAGGGTACTATTTGCCCGGGATATTATTAACCTCTTTCGTGAGAAGTCATTTTTTTCTGGTCACTTATTACCCTCTTTAGGAGAAATTTACTGTGTAGTTCAAGCGAGTTTAACTATAGTGTACAATTTGTCCGGGAAATAATTACCCTCTTTCGTGAGAAGTCATTTTGTCCTGGTCAATTATTACCCTTCTTAGGAGAAATGTCTACTGTAATTTTTTAGAGTTTGGCAAGAGGGTACTATTTGCCCGGGATATTATTACCCTCTTTCGTGAGAAGTCATTTTTTTCTGGTCACTTATTACCCTCTCTAGGAGAAATTTACTGTGTAATTCAAGCGAGTTTAGCTATAGGGTACAATTGGCCCGGGAAATTATTACCCTCTTTCGCGAGAAGTCATTTTTCCTGGTCAATTATTACCCTCTTTTGGAGAAATGTACACAGTTATTCTATAGAGTTTAGCAAGAGGGTACTATTTGCCGAGATATTATTATCCACTTTCGTGAGAAGTCACTTTTTCCTGGGCAATTATTACCCTTTTTTGCGGAAATTTTAGTGTGTAGTTCAAGCGAGTTTAGCTATAGTGTACAATTTGTCCGGGAAATTATTACCCTCTTTCGTGAGAAGTCATTTTTTCCTGGTCAATTATTACCCTTCTTAGCAGAAATGTATACTGTAATTCTATAGAATTTAGGAAGAGGGTATAATTTGCCCGAGATATTATTATCTTCTTTCTTGAAAAGTCATTTTTTCCTGGTCAATTATTACCCTCTTTAGGAGAAATATACTGTGTAGTTCAAGCGATTTTAGCTATAGGGTACAATTTGCCCATGAAATTATTACCCTGTTTCGCGAGAAGTCATTTTATCCTGATCAATTATTACCCTCTTTTGAAGAAATGTACACTGTAATTCTATAGAGTTTAGCAAAAGGGTACTATTTGCCGGGATCTTATTACCCTCTTTTGTGAGAAGTCATTTTTTCGTGTTCAATTATTACCCTCTTTAGGAGAAATTTACTGTGTAGTTCAAGCGAGTTTAACTATAGGGTAGAATTGGCCCGGGAAATTATTACCCTCTTTCGTGAGAAGTCATTTTATCCCGGTCAATTATTACCCTTCTTAGGAGAAATATCTACTGTAATTCTATAGAGTTTAGCAAGAGGGTACTATTTGCCCGGGATATTATCACCCTCTTTCGTGAGAAGTCATTTTTTCCTGGTCAATTATTACCCCCTTTAGGAGCAATTTACTGTGTAGTTCAAGCGAGTTTAGTTATAGTGTACAATTGGCCCGGGAAATTATTACCATCTTTCGCGAGAAGTAATTTTATCCTGGTCAATTATTACCCTTCTTAGGAGAAATGTCTACTTAAATTCTATAGAGTTTAGCAAGAGGGTACTATTTTCTCGGGATATTATCACCCTCTTTCGTGAGAAGTCATTTTTTTCTGGTCAATTATTACCCTCTTTAGGAGAAATTTACTGTGTAGTTCAAGCGAGTTTAGCTATAGGGTACAATTTGCCCGGGATATTATTACCCTCTTTCGTGAGAAGTCATTCTTTCCTGGTCAATTATTACCCTTCTTAGGAGAAATGTCTACTGTAATTCTATAAAATTTAGGAAGAGGGTATAATTTGACGGGATATTATTACCTTCTTTCGTGAAAAGTCATTTTTTCCTGGTCAATTATTACCCTCTTTAGGAGAAATATACTGTGTAGTTCAAGCGAGTTTAGCTATAGGGTACAATTTGCCCGGGATTATTACCCTCTTTCGTGAGAAGTCATTTTTTCCTGGTATATTATACCCTCGTTAGGAGAAATTTACTGTGTAGTTCAAGCGAGTTTAGTTATAGGGTACAATTTGCCCGGGAAATTATTACCCTCTTTTGTGAGAAGTCATCTTTTCCTGGTCAATTATTACCCTTCTTAGAAGAAATGTATACTGTAATTCTATAACGTTTAGGAAGAGGGTATAATTTGCCCGGGATATTATTACCTTCTTTCGTGAAAAGTCATTTTTTCCTGGTCAATTATTACCCTCTTTAGGAGAAATCTACTGTGTAGTTCAAGCGAGTTTAATTATAGGGTATAGATTGCCTTGATATTATGACGCTCTTTCGTGAGAAGTAATTTTTTCCTGGTCAATTATTTCCCTTCTTAGGAGAAATGTATAGTGTAATTGTATAGAGTTTAGCAAGATGGTACTATTTGCCCGGGATATTATTACCCTCTTTCGTGAGAAGTCATTTTTTCCTGGTCAATTATTACCCTCTTTAGGAGAAATTTACTGTGTAGTTCAAGCGAGTTTAGCTATAGGGTACAATCTGCCCGTGATATTATTACCCTCTTTCGTGAGAAGTAATTGTTTCCTAGTCAATTATTACCCTTCTTAGGAGGAATGTATAATGTAATTCTATAGATTTTAGCAAGAGTTTACTATTTGCCCGGGATATTATTACCCTCTTTAGATAGAAGTCTTTTTTTCCTGGTCAATTATTACCCTCTTTTGGGGAAATTTACTGTGTAGTTCAAGCGAGTTTAACTATAGTGTACAATTTGTCCGGGAAATTATTACCCTCTTTCGTTAGAAGTCATTTTCTCCTGGTCAATTATTACCCTTCTTAGGTGAAATGTATACTGTAATTCTATAGAGTTTAGCAAGAGGGTACTATTTGTCCGGGATATTATTACCCTCTTTCGTGAGAAGTCATTTTTTCCTGGTCACTTATTACCCTCTTTAGGAGAAATTTACTGTGTAGTTCACGCGAGTTTAACTATAGTGTACAATTTGTCCGGGAAATTATTACCCTCTTTCGTGAGAAGTCATTTTGTCCTGGTCAATTATTACCCTTTTTAGGAAAAGTGTTTACTGTAATTCTTTAGAGTTTAGCAAGAGAGTACTATTTGCCCGGGATATTATTACCCTCTTTCGTGAGAAGTCATTTTTCCTGGTCACTTATTACCCTCTTTAGGAGAAATTTACTGTGTAGTTCAAGCGAGTTTTACTATAGTGTACAATTTGTCCGGGAAATATTTACCCTCTTTCGTGAGAAGTCATTTTTCCCTGGTCAATTATTACCATCTTTAGGAGAAATTTACTGTGTAGTTCAAGCGAGTTTAGTTATAGGGTACAATTTGCCCGGGATATTATTACCCTCTTTCGTGAGAAGTCATTTTTCCTGGTCAATTATTACCCTTCTTAATAGAAATGTATACTGTAATTGTACAGATTTTAGCAAGATGGTACTATTTGCCCGGGATATTATTACCCACTTTCGTGAGAAGTCATTTTTTCCTGGTCAATTATTACCCTCTTTAGGAAAAAATTTACTGTGTAGTTCAAGCGAGTTTAGCTATAGGGTACAATTTGCCCGGGAAATTATTACTTTCTTTCGTGAGAATTCATTTTTTCCTGGTCAATTAGTACCCTCTTTAGGAGAAATTTACTGTGTAGTTCAAGCGAGTTTAGTTATAGGGTACAATTTGCCCGTGATATTATTACCCTCTTTCGTAAGAAGTAATTTCTTCCTGGTCAATTATTACCCTTCTTAGGAGAAATGTATACTGTAATTCTATAGACTTTTGCAGGAGGGTACTATTTGCAAGGGATATTATTACCCTCTTTCGTGAGAAGTCATTTTTTCCTGGTCAATTATTACCCTCTTTTGGGGAAATTTACTGTGTAGTTCAAGCGAGTTTAGCTATAGGGAACAATTGGCCTGGGAAATTATTACCCTCTTTCGTGAGAAGTCATTTTATCCTGGTCAATTATTACCCTTCTTAGGAGAAATGTCTACTGTAATTCTATAGAGTTTAGCAAGAGGGACTATTTGCCCGTAATATTATTACCCTCTTTCGTGAGAAGTCATTTTTTCTTCGTCAATTATTACCCTCTTTAGAAGAAATTTATTGTGTAGTTCAAGCGTGTTTAATTATAGGGTACAATTTGCCCGGGATATTATTACCCTATTTCGTGAGAAGTAATTTTTTCCTGGTAAATTATTACCTTCTTTAGGAGAAATTTACTGTGTAGTTCAAGCGAGTTTAGCTTTAGTGTACAGTTTGCCCGGGAAGTTATAACCCTCTTTAGATATAAGTCTTTTTTTCCTGGTCAATTATTGCCCTCTTTAGGAGAAATTTACTGTGTAGTTCAAGCGAGTTTAGCTATAGGGTTCAATTTGCCCGAGATATTATTACCCTCTTTTGTGAGAAGTTATTATTACCTGGTCAATTATTACCCTCTTTAGGAGAAATTTACTGTGTAGTTCAAGCGAGTTTAGCTATAGGGTACAATTGGCCCGGGAAATTATTACCCTCTTTCGCGAGAAGTCATTTTATCCTGGTCAATTATTACCCTTCTTAGGAGAAATATCTACTGTAATTTTATAGAGTTTAGCAAAAGGGTACTATTTCCACGGGATATTATCACCCTCTTTCGTGAGAAGTCATTTTTTCCTGGTCAATTATTACCCTCTTTAGGAGAAATTTACTGTGAAGTTCAAGCGAGTTTAGCTATAGGGTACAATTTGCCCGGGATATTATTACCCTCTTTCGTGAGAAGTCATTCTTTCCTGGTCAATTATTACCCTTCTTAGGAGAAATGTCTACTGTAAATCTATAAAATTTAGGAAGAGGGTAGAATTTGACGGGATATTATTACCTTCTTTCGTGAAAAGTCATTTTTTCCTGGTCAATTATTACCCTCTTTAGGAGAAATATACTGTGTAGTTCAAGCGAGTTTAGCTATAGGGTACAATTTGCCAGGGATTATTACCCTCTTTCGTGAGAAGTCATTTTTTTCTGGTCACTTATTACCCTCTTTAGGAGAAATTTACTGTGTAGTTCAAGCGAGTTTAACTATAGTGTACAATTTGTCCGGGAAATTATTACCCTCTTTCGGGAGAAGTCATTTTGTTCTGGTCAATTATTACCCTTCTTAGGAGAAATGTATACTGTAATTCTTTAGAGTTTGGCAAGAGGGTACTATTTGCCCGGGATATTATTACCCTCTTTCGTGAGAAGTCATTTTTTCCTGGTCACTTATTACCCTCTTTAGGAGAAATTTACTGTGTAATTCAAGCGAGTTTAACTATAGTGTACAATTTGTCCGGGAAATTATTACCCTCTTTCGTGAGAATTCATTTTGTCCTGGTCAATTATTACCCTCTTTAAGAGAAATTTACTGTGTAGTTCAAGCGAGTTTAGCTATAGTGTACAATTTGTCCGGGAAATTATTACCCTCTTTCGTGAGAAGTCATTTTCTCCTGGTCAATTATTACCCTTCTTAGGTGAAATGTCTACCTTAATTCTATAGAGTTTAGCAAGAGGGTACTATTTGTCTGGGATATTATTACCCTCTTTCGTGAGAAGTCATTTTTTCCTGGTCACTTATTACCCTCTTTAGGAGAAAATTACTGTGTAGTTCACGCGAGTATAACTATAGTGTACAATTTGTCCGGGAAATTATTACCCTCTTTCGTGAGAAGTCATTTTGTCCTGGTCAATTATTACCCTTCTTAAGAGAAATGTCTACTGTAATTCTTTAGAGTTTAGCAAGAGGGTACTATTTGCCCGGGATATTATTACCCTCTTTCGTGAGAAGTCATTTTTTCCTGGTCAATTATTACCCTCTTTAGGAGAAATTTACTGTGAAGTTCAAGCGAGTTTAGCTATAGGGTACAATTTGCCCGGGATATTATTACCCTCTTTCGTGAGAAGTCATTCTTTCCTGGTCAATTATTACCCTTCTTAGGAGAAATGTCTACTGTAATTCTATAAAATTTAGGAAGAGGGTATAGTTTGACGGGATATTATTACCTTCTTTCGTGAAAAGTCATTTTTTCCTGGTCAATTATTACCCTCTTTAGGAGAAATCTACTGTGTAGTTCAAGCGAGTTTAATTATAGGGTATAGTTTGCCCTGATATTATGACGCTCTTTCGTGAGAAGTAATTTTTTCCTGGTCAATTATTTCCCTTCTTAGGAGAAATGTATAGTGTAATTGTATAGAGTTTAGCAAGATGGTACTATTTGCCCGGGATATTATTACCCTCTTTCGTGAGAAGTCATTTTTTCCTGGTCAATTATTACCCTCTTTAGGAGAAATTTACTGTGTAGTTCAAGCGAGTTTAGCTATAGGGTACAATCTGCCCGTGATATTATTACCCTCTTTCGTGAGAAGTAATTTTTTCCTGGTCAATTATTACCCTTCTTAGGAGGAATGTATAATGTAATTCTATAGATTTTAGCAAGAGGGTACTATTTGCCCGGGATATTATTACCCTCTTTAGATAGAAGTCTTTTTTTCCTGGTCAATTATTACCCTCTTTTGGGGAAATTTACTGTGTAGTTCAAGCGAGTTTAACTATAGTGTACAATTTGTCCGGGAAATTATTACCCTCTTTCGTTAGAAGTAATTTTGACATGGTCAATTATTACCCTTCTTAGGTGAAATGTCTACTGTAATTCTATAGAGTTTAGCAAGAGGGTACTATTTGCCCGGGATATTATTACCCTCTTTCATGAGAAGTCATTTTTTTCTGGTTACTTATACCCTCTTTAGGAGAAATTTACTGTGTAGTTCAAGCGAGTTTAATTATATTGTACAATTTGCCCGGGAAATTATTACCATCTTTCGTGAGAATTCATTTTGTCCTGGTCAATTATTACCCTTCTTAGGAGAAATGTCTACTGTAATTCTTTAGAGTTTGGCAAGAGGGTACTATTTGCCCGGGATATTATTACCCTCTTTCGTGAGAAGTCATTTTTTCCTGGTCACTTATTACCCTCTTTAGGAGAAATTTACTGTGTAATTCAAGCGAGTTTAACTATAGTGTACAATTTGTCCGGGAAATTATTAACCTCTTTCGTGAGAATTCATTTTGTCCTGGTCAATTATTTCCCTCTTTAGGAGAAATTTACTGTGTAGTTCAAGCGAGTTTAGCTATAGTGTACAATTTGTCCGGGAAATTATTACCCTCTTTCGTGAGAAGTCATTTTCTCCTGGTCAATTATTACCCTTCTTAGGTGAAATGTCTACTGTAATTCTATAGAGTTTAGCAAGAGGGTACTATTTGTCCGGGATATTATTACCTTCTTTCGTGAGAAGTCATTTTTTCTTGGTCACTTATTACCCTCTTTAGGAGAAATTTACTGTGTAGTTCACGCGAGTTTAACTATAGTGTACAATTTGTCCGGGAAATTATTAACCTCTTTCGTGAGAATTCATTTTGTCCTGGTCAATTATTTCCCTCTTTAGGAGAAATTTACTGTGTAGTTCAAGCGAGTTTAGCTATAGTGTACAATTTGTCCGGGAAATTATTACCCTCTTTCGTGAGAAGTCATTTTCTCCTGGTCAATTATTACCCTTCTTAGGTGAAATGTCTACTGTAATTCTATAGAGTTTAGCAAGAGGGTACTATTTGTCCGGGATATTATTACCTTCTTTCGTGAGAAGTCATTTTGTCCTGGTCAATTATTACCCTTCTTAGGAGAAAAGTCTACTGTAATTCTTTAGAGTTTAGC
This sequence comes from Thermobia domestica, assembly GCF_964235325.1. Taxonomy (NCBI): domain Eukaryota; kingdom Metazoa; phylum Arthropoda; class Insecta; order Zygentoma; family Lepismatidae; genus Thermobia; species Thermobia domestica. The sequence continues at coordinate 145,428,581 of NC_137457.1, forward strand.
AAGAGGGTACTATTTGCCCGGGATATTATTACCCTCTTTCGTGAGAAGTCATTTTTCCTGGTCACTTATTACCCTCTTTATTAGAAATTTACTGTGTAGTTCAAGCGAGTTTAACTATAGTGTACAATTTGTCCGGGAAATATTTACCCTCTTTCGTGAGAAGTCATTTTTCCCTGGTCAATTATTACCATCTTTAGGAGAAATTTACTGTGTAGTTCAAGCGAGTTTCGTTATAGGGTACAATTTGCCCGGGATATTATTACCCTCTTTCGTGAGAAGTCATTTTTTCCTGGTCAATTATTACCCTTAATAGAAATGTATACTGTAATTGTACAGATTTTAGCAAGATGGTACTATTTGCCCGGGATATTATTACCCTCTTTCGTGAGAAGTCATTTTTTCCTGGTCAATTATTACCCTCTTTAGGAAAAAAATTACTGTGTAGTTCAAGCGAGTTTAGCTATAGGGTACAATTTGCCCGGGAAATTATTACTTTCTTTCGTGACAAGTCATTTTTTCCTGGTCAATTATTACCCTCTTTAGGAGAAATTTACTGTGAAGTTCAAGCGAGTTTAGCTATAGGGTACAATTTGCCCGGGATTATTACCCTCTTTCGTGAGAAGTCATTTTTTCCTGGTATAATATACCCTCGTTAGGAGAAATCTACTGTTTATTTCAAGCGAGTTTAATTATAGGGTACAGTTTGCCCTGATATTATTACGCTCTTTCGTGAGAAGTCATTTTTTCCTGGTCAATTATTTCCCTCTTTAGGAGAAATTTACTGTGCAGTTCAAGCGAGTTTAGTTATAGGGTACAATCTGCCCGTGATATTATTACCCTCTTTCGTGAGAAGTAATTTTTTCCTGGTCAATTATTACCCTTCTTAGGAGGAATGTATAATGTAATTCTATAGATTTTAGCAAGAGGGTACTATTTGCCCGGGATATTATTACCCTCCTTAGATAGAAGTATTTTTTTCCTGGTCACTTATTACCCTCTTTAGGAAAAATTTACTGTGTAGTTCAAGCGAGTTTAGCTATAGGGTACAATTGGCCCAGGAAATTATAACCCTCTTTCGTGAGAAGACATTTTTCCTGGTCAATTATTACCCTCTTTAGGAGAAATGTACACTGTAATTCTATAGAGTTTAGTAAGAGGGTACTATTTGCTGGGATATTATTACCCACTTTCGTGAGAAGTCATTTTTTCCTGGTCAATTATTACCCTCTTTCGGGGAACTTTACTGTGTAGTTCAAGCGTGTTTAGCTATAGTGTACAATTTGTCCGGTAAATTATTACCCTCTTTCGTTAGAAGTAATTTTGTCCTGGTCAATTATTACCCTTCTTAGGTGAAATGTCTACTGTAATTCTATAGAGTTTAGCAAGAGGGTACTATTTTTTCGGGATATTATTACCCTCTTTCGTGAGAAGTCATTTTTTCCTGGTCACTTATTACCCTCTTTAGGAGAAATTTACTGTGTAGTTTAAGCGAGTTTAACTATAGTGTACAATTTGTCCGGGAAATTATTATCCTCTTTCGTGAGAAGTCATTTTTTCCCGGTCAATTATTACCCTCTTTAGGAGAAATTTACTGTGTAGTTCAAGCGAGTTAACTATAGTATACAATTTGTCCGGGAAATTATTACTCTCTTTCGTGAGAAGTCATTTTTTCCTGGTCAATTATTACCCTCTTTAGGAGAAATTTACTGTGTAGTTCAAGCGAGTTTAGCTATAGTGTACAATTTGTCCGGGAAATTATTACCCTCTTTCGTGAGGTCATTTTGTCCTGGTCAATTATTACCCTTCTTAGGTGAAATGTCTACTGTAATTCTATAGATTTTAGCAAGAGGGTACTATTTTCCCTGTGATATTATTACCCTCTTTCGTGAGAAGTCATTTTTTCCTGGTCACTTATTACCCTCTTTAGGAGAAATTTACTGTGTAGTTCAATCGAGTTTAACTATAGGGTAGATTTTGCCCGGGAAATTATTACCCTCTTTCGTGAGAAGTCATTTTTTCCTGGTCAATTATTACCTTCTTTAGGAGAAATTTACTGTGTAGTTCAAGCGAGTTTAGCTATAGGGTACAGTTTGCCCGGGAAGTTATTACCCTCTTTAGATAGAAGTCTTTTTCTCCTGGTCAATTATTACCCTCTTTAGGAGAAATATACTGTGTAGTTCAAGCGAGTTTAGCTATAGGGTACAATTTGCCCGAGATATTATTACCCCCTTTGGTGAGAAATTATTATTTCCTGGTCAATTTTTACCCTCTTTAGGAGAAATTTACTGTGTAGTTCAAGCGAGTTTAGCTATAGGGTACAATTGGCCCAGGAAATTATTACCCTCTTTCGCGAGAAGTCATTTTTCCTGGTCAATTATTACCCTCTTTTGGAGAAATGTACACTGTAGCTCTATAGAGCTTAGCAAGAGGGTACTATTTGCCGGGATATTATTACCCACTTTCGTGAAATGTCATTTTTTCCAGGTAAATTATAACCCTCTTTTGGGGAAATTTACTGTGTAGTTCAAGCGAGTTTAGCTATAGTGTACAATTTGTACGTAAAATTATTACCCTCTTTCGAGAGAAGTCATTTTATCCTGGTCAATTATTACCCTTCTTAGGAGAAATGTATACTGTAATTCTATAAAGTTTAGCAAGAGGGTACTATTTGCTCTGGATATTATTACCTTCTTTCGTGAAAAGTCTTTTTTTCCTGGTCAATTATTACCCTCTTTAGGAGAAATATACTGTGTAGTTCAAGCGAGTTTAGCTATAGGGTACAATTTGCCCGGGAAATTATTACCCTCTTTCGTGAGAATTCATTTTCCCCTGGTATATTATACCCTCGGTAGGAGAAATTTCCTTTTTAGTTCAAGCGAGTTTAGCTATAGGGTACAATTTGCCCGGGATATTATTACCCTCTTTCGTGAGAAGTCATTTTTTCCAGGTCAATTATTACCCTCTTTAGGAGAAATTTACTGTGTAGTTCAAGCGAGTTAACTATAGGGTATAATTTGCCCGTGATATTATTACCCTCTTTCGTGAAAAGTCATTTTTTCAGGGTCAATTATTACCCTTCTTGGGAGAAATGTATACTGTAATTCTATAGAGTTTAGCAAGAGGGTACTATTTGCCTGGATATTATAACCCTCTTTCGTGAGAAGACATTTTTCCTGGTCAATTATTACCCTCTTTAGGAGAAATGTACACTGTAATTCTATAGAGTTTAGTAAGAGGGTACTATTTGCTGGGATATTATTACCCACTTTCGTGAGAAGTCATTTTTTCCTGATCAATTATTACCCTCTTTCGGGGAACTTTACTGTGTAGTTCAAGCGAGTTTAGCTATAGTGTACAATTTGTCCGGGAAATTATTACCCTCTTTCGTTAGAAGTAATTTTGTCCTTGTCAATTATTACCCTTCTTAGGTGAAATGTCTACTGTAATTCTGTAGAGTTTAGCAAGAGAGTACTATTTTTTCGGGATATTATTACCCTCTTTCGTGAGAAGTCATTTTTTCCTGGTCACTTATTACCCTCTTTAGGAGAAATTTACTGTGTAGTTTAAGCGAGTTAAACTATAGTGTACAATTTGTCCGGGAAATTATTATCCTCTTTCGTGAGAAGTAATTTTTTCTGGTCAATTATTACCCTCTTTAGGAGAAATTTACTGTGTAGTTCAAGCGAGTTTAGCTATAGTGTACAATTTGTCCGGGAAATTATTACTCTCTTTCGTGAGAAGTCATTTTTTCCTGGTCAATTATTACCCTCTTTAGAAGAAATTTACTGTGTAGTTCAAGCGAGTTTAGCTATAGTGTACAATTTGTCCGGGAAATTATTACCCTCTTTCGTGAGAAGTCATTTTTTCCTGGTCAATTATTACCCTTCTTAGGTGAAATGTCTACTGTAATTCTATAGAGTTTAGCAAGAGGGTACTATTTTCCCTGTGATATTATTACCCTCTTTCGTGAGAAGTCATTTTTTCCTGGTCACTTATTACCCTTTTTAGGAGAAATTTACTGTGTAGTTCAATCGAGTTTAACTATAGGGTAGAATTTGCCCGGGAAATTATTACCCTCTTTCGTGAGAAGTCATTTTTTCCTGGTCAATTATTACCTTCTTTAGGAGAAATTTACTGTGTAGTTCAAGCGAGTTTAGCTATAGGGTACAGTTTGCCCGGGAAGTTATTACCCTCTTTAGATATAAGTCTTTTTCTCCTGGTCAATTATTACCCTCTTTAGGAGAAATATACTGTGTAGTTCAAGCGAGTTTAGCTATAGGGTACAATTTGCCCGAGATATTATTACCCTCTTTGGTGAGAAATTATTATTTCCTGGTCAATTATTACCCTCTTTAGGAGAAATTTACTGTGTAGTTCAAGCGAGTTTAGCTAGAGGGTACAATTGGCCCAGGAAATTATTACCCTCTTTCGCGAGAAGTCATTTTTCCTGGTCAATTATTACCCTCTTTTGGAGAAATGTACACTGTAGCTCTATAGAGCTTAGCAAGAGGGTACTATTTGCCGGGATATTATTACCCACTTTCGTGAAATGTCAGTTTTTCCAGGTAAATTAATACCCTCTTTTGGGGAAATTTACAGTGTAGTTCAAGCGAGTTTAGCTATAGTGTACAATTTGTACGTAAAATTATTACCCTCTTTCGAGAGAAGTCATTTTATCCTGGTCAATTATTACCCTTCTTAGGAGAAATGTATACTGTAATTCTATAAAGTTTACCAAGAGGGTACTATTTGCTCTGGATATTATTACCTTCTTTCGTGAAAAGTCATTTTTTCCTGGTCAATTATTACCCTCTTTAGGAGAAATATACTGTGTAGTTCAAGCGAGTTTAGCTATAGGGTACAATTTGCCCGGGAAATTATTACCCTCTTTCGTGAGAATTCATTTTTTCCTGGTATATTATACCCTCGGTAGGAGAAATTTACTTTTTAGTTCAAGCGAGTTTAGCTATAGGGTACAATTTGCCCGGGATATTATTACCCTCTTTCGTGAGAAGTCATTTTTTCCAGGTCAATTATTACCCTCTCTAGGAGAAATTTACTGTGTAGTTCAAGCGAGTTAACTATAGGGTAGAATTTGCCCGTGATATTATTACCCTCTTTCGTGAAAAGTCATTTTTTCCTGGTCAATTATTACCCTTCTTGGGAGAAATGTATACTGTAATTCTATAGAGTTTAGCAAGAGGGTACTATTTGCCTGGATATTATAACCCTCTTTCGTGAGAAGTCATTTTTTCCAGGACAATTATTACCCTCTTTAGGAGAAATTTACTGTGTAGTTCAAGCGAGTTTAGCTATAGGGTACAGTTTGCGCGGGAAGTTATTACCCTCTTTAGATAGAAGTCGTTTTTTCCTGGTCAATTATTACCCACTTTAGGAGAAATTTACTGTGTAGTTCAAGCGAGTTTAGCTATATGGTACAATTGGCCCAGGAAATTATTACCCTCTTTCGTGAGAAGTCATTTTTCCTGGTCAATTATTACCCTCTTTAGAAGAAATTTACTGTGTAGTTCAAGCGAGTTTATCTGTAGGGTACAGTTTGCCCGGGAAGTTATTACCCTCTTTAGATAGAAGTCTTTTTTTCCTGGTCAATTATTACCCTCTTTAGAAGAAATTTACTGTGTAGTTCAAGCGAGTTTATCTGTAGGGTACAATTTGCCCGGGAAATTATTACCCTCTTTCGTGAGAAGTCATTTTTTTGGTATATTATACCCTCGTTAGGAGAAATTTACTGTGTAGTTCAAGCGAGTTTAGCTATAGGGTACAATTTGCCCGGGATATTATTACCCACTTTCGTGAGAAGTCATTTTTTTCTGGTCAATTATTACCCTCTTTAGGAGAAATTTACTTTGTAGTTCAAGCGAGTTTAGCTATAGGGTCAATTTGCCCGGGAAATTATTACCCTCTTTCGTGAGAAGTCATTTTTTCCTGGTCAATTATTACCCTCTTTAGGAGATATTTACTGTGTAGTTCAAGCGAGTTTAGCTATAGGTTCAATTTGCCCGGGTAATTATTACCCTCTTTCGTGAGAAGTCATTTTTTCCTGGTCAATTATTACCCTCTTTAGGAGAAAAGTACTGTGTAGTTCAAGCGAGTTTAGTTGTAGGGTACAATTTGCCCGAGAAATTATTACGCTTTTTCGTGAGAATTGATTTTTTCCTGGTCAATTATTACCCTCTTTAGGAGAAATTTACTGTGTAGTTCAAGCGAGTTTAGCTATAGGGTACAATTTGCCCGGGATATTATTACCCTCTTTCGTGAGAAGTAATTTTTTCCTGGTCAATTATTACCTTCTTCAGGAGAAATTTACTGTGTAGTTCAAGCGAGTTTAGCTATAGGGTACAGTTTGCCCGGGAAGTTATTACCCTCTTTAGATAGAAGTCTTTTTTCCTGGTCAATTATTACCCTCTTTAGGAGAAATTTACTGTGTAGTTCAAGCGAGTTTAGCTATAGGGTACAATTGGCCCAGGAAATTATTACCCTCTTTCGTGAGAAGTCATTTTTCCTGGTCAATTATTACCCTCTTTAGGAGAAATGTACACTGTAATTCTATAGAGTTTAGCAAGAGGGTACTATTTGCCGGGATATTATTACCCACTTTCGTGAGAAGTTTTTTTTTCCTGGTCAATTATTACCCTCTTTAGGGAAATTTACTGTGTAGTTCAAGCGAGTTTAGCTATAGGGTACAATTTGTCCGGGAAATTATTACCCTTTTTCGTGAGAAGTCATTTTTTCCTGGTCAATTATTACCCTTCTTAGGAGAAATGTATACTGTAATTCCATAGAGTTTAGCAAGAGGGTACTATTTGCCCGGGATATTATTACCTTCTTTCGTGAAAAGTCATTTTTTCCTGGTCAATTATTACGCTCTTTAGGAGAAATTTACTGTGTAGTTCAAGCGAGTTTAGCTATAGGGTACAATTTCCCCTTGAAATTATTATCCTCTTTCGTGAGAAGTCATTTTTTCCTGGTATATTATTACCCTCGTTAGGAGAAATTTACTGTGTAGTTCAAGCGAGTTTAGCTATAGGGTACAATTTGCCGGGATATTATTACCCTCTTTCGTGAGAAGTCATTTTTTCCTGGTCAATTATTGCCCTCTTTAGGAGAAATTTACTGTGTAGTTCAAGCGAGTTTAACTATAGAGTACAATTTGCCCGGGAAATTATTACCCTCTTTCGTGAGATGTCATTTTTCCCTGGTCAATTATTACCCTCATTAGGAGAAATTTCCTGTGTAGTTCAAGCGAGTTTAGCTATAGGGTAAATTTGCCCGGGAAATTATTACTTTCTTTCGTGAGAAGTCATTTTTTCCTGGCCAATTATTACCCTCTTTAGAAGAAATTTACTGTGTAGTTCAAGTGAGTTTAGTTATAGGGTACAATTTGCCCGTGATATTATTACCCTCTTTCGTGAGAAGTCATTTTTTCCTGGTCAATTATTACCCTTCTTAGGAGAAATGTATACTGTAATTCTATGGAGTTTAGCAAGAGGGTACTAATTGCCCGGGATATTATTACCCTCTTTCGTAAGAAGTCATTTTTTCCTGGTTAATTATTATCCTCTTTAGAAGAAATTTACTGTGTAGTTCAAGCGAGTTTAGCTATAGGGTACAATTTGCCTGGGAAATTATTACCCTCTTTCGTGAGAAGTTATTTTATCCTTGTCAATTATTACCCTTCTTATGAGAAATGTATACTCTAACATTATAGAGTTTAGCAAGAGGGTACAATTTGCCCGTGATATTATTACCCTCTTTCGTGAGAAGTCATTTTTTCCTGGTCAATTATTACCTTCTTCAGGAGAAATTTACTGTGTAGTTCAAGCGAGTTTAGCTATAGGGTACAGTTTGCCCGGGAAGTTATTACCCTCTTTAGATAGAAGTCTTTTTTCCTGGTCAATTATTACCCTCTTTAGGAGAAATTTACTGTGTAGTTCAAGCGAGTTTAGCTATATGGTACAATTGGCCCAGGAAATTATTACCCTCTTTCGTGAGAAGTCATTTTTCCTGGTCAATTATTACCCTCTTTAGGAGAAATGTACACTGTAATTCTATAGAGTTTAGCAAGAGGGTACTATTTGCCGGGATATTATTACCCTCTTTCGTGAGAAGTCATTTTTTCCTGGTATATTATTACCCTCGTTAGGAGAAATTTACTGTGTAGTTCAAGCGAGTTTAGCTATAGGGTACAATTTGCCGGGATATTATTACCCACTTTCGTGAGAAGTAATTTTTTCCTGGTCAATTATTACCTTCTTTTGGGGAAATTTACTGTGTAGTTCAAGCGAGTTTAGTTATAGGGTACAATTTGCTCGGGATATTATTACCCTCTTTCGTGAGAAGTAATTTTTTCCTGGTCAATTATTACCCTTCTTAGGAGAAATGTATACTGTAATTCTATAGAGTTTAGCAAGAGGGTACTATTTGCCCGGGATATTATTACCCTCTTTCGTGAGGAGTCATTTTTTCCTGGTCAATTATTACCCTCTTTAGGAAAAATTAACTGTGTAGTTCAAGCGAGTTTAGCTATAGGGTACAATTTGCCCGGGAAATTATTACCCTCTTTCGTGAGAAGTCATTTTTTCCTGGTCAATTATTACCCTCTTTAGGAGAAATTTACTTTTTAGTTCAAGCGAGTTTAGCTATAGGGTACAATTTGCCCGGGATATTATTACCCTCTTTCGTGAGAAGTCATTTTTTCCCGGTCAATTTTTACCCACCTTTCAACAATATATTTGATTGACATGTAGGGTAATATTTTCACGATAATATTTGTACCCCTATTCTTGACGTCAAATTTTCCCGGGCGAATTTTACCCTCTAGGGTAATAATTTGCTCGGAAAAAATTGCTCGTTACACTTGTCCCATCCAGTGCGGATTTAGAGGGACAATATGGAAATCGATTTTTTTTGCGATGCATCACTTTTTATTGGTGGACAACAGTTATCTAAAATCCGAAACTCCATCCGGATACAGAACTTTCTCTGTGCCACAGAAACTTATGATCTTCTGCAGTGACAAAGAAATTTCTTTCGTCTACAAACAGACTCCCATTTACATGCCTCAGTTAATTTCTTACAGGTGAAAACCTCTTCTCGTACCAGAATAAACACAAAATTTGGACAAGTGATAATTCTCATAAGCAAAAGGAATAAAACTTCTTTCCAATCGGCGTTGTGACAAATCATATGAAGATTGTAATAATAAACAAACAGCAAATGTCAAGAGACCTTGAGACGCTACTCGGAATAACTCAATTTCAATGTAACAACCACGATAATAATGTGCCAAAACCATTGAAATTTGTTGCCTGATATATAATTCAAATTCCTATTATTTGGTCAAGTGGAAGCACAAGATTCGTTTCAGACAATTGAAGAAGCCTATATGTGAATATGGTAATCGTATCTCCTCATTCTCATTCCACTACGTTAAAGAACGTAATTTTTGTAACCCCTGTATATTTATCTTTTGTCAAAAACAAAGAAAGAACAAGGAAGCATTTTATTGAATTATCCACTGCATATTGAAATTAATCATATCTGCATTCAACTGTTGCTCAACAACACGATATATATATGTCTCCATGCATTCAGTATCTATATAAAATTATTCTCTGTATAACTAAGTCACAATGTGTGTTTAAAGTTTACAACAGTAAAGTTCTCCACAAAAGGAAGCATATGGTTGTTATCAGTCAAAGTTATTTGAATTAAAAGAAAGAACGGAACATAATTCCGGTGTTTAAAAAATATAAAATGAAATTCTCTAGCTCAACCATAGCTTTTGTTGTGGTTAACTTTTGTGTTTAAAATCTAACCTATAAAAACAACAGGAAGCACCAACATGACGGAACACGATCCCTATTACTTTACGACGTAAATTTCCTTTTAACTCCAAAGACATCCCTCTCGATTTCGTTTTGTATTTAGAAAAATAAAATAAAATACAAACGCTGATATCAATACTACTTCTAATACTAATAATAATAAGAATAAGAATACTAACAATACTAACCTCTAGACCCCCCAAACATCCCCCTAATTACGAAGACACTTTATAGCGTCTGCTTGTACAGTTCCTTTCAAAACATGTACTCTGGTATGGTTAATGTAACTGCATCCCCGACCATTAGAATTTGTATCCGTTATTACCGTAGGCCATTAGGGCATTGGCTAACACACTAACCACACGGCCGGCTCTTCAATTGGTAAGTCTCCCTCTTGCCGACAGAACCTCTCATAGAAAGTAAACCCATACTCATTTGTATTCAATCCCTAGGTGCGCTCAAGTGCGCTAATGAGCTTGTACTGTCTGTATATTGCCAGTATATGTAAATGTCAATGTGTCTAGCGTGATGTATACCACACAGGATGAGAGAACCAAAACAAGGTCGCTTCAGTAAACAAAATGAGTAAGTTAAAAAAATACTTTGGTCACTAGTATAGGACAGAGTTATGCAGTAAGACTGTAATATATTACACTTATTGCAACCAATGTATTAGCTAGTAATAGCTAATAATGTTAGTTATATTTTTAGATAAAATTAGATTTAATTTTAATATCAAATGTTTATAGACGAACTCGAAAAATTTAGTAAGCATTGTTTATTAATCGTTTATTATTCAACATACAATACCACATTCAAGCTATATTACTTACATGCTTTAAGCATTTAGCATGTGATCGATTCTTGTGTTACAAGAAATGTATTATAGGATATGTAACATTATACTTAAATAATTTTCAAGTTATATTTGTTTTTATATGCCATAAATATACAACATTGACTTGATTCTTGTTTTATAGGAAAGTAGAGTATTGCCTATGCTTTGTTAATTATAATTGGTATATTGAAACAACGTAATGAATTTTGTTCACTAACTGAGGCACAACCCCACAAGGTTCTCAGAAATAAGACACAAAAGGTCGAGTGTACTATTCTATATCATTATGTGTTTCCCATTTGGTTTATACTATAGAAAAGTGAAACTGCTCTTTTAATTTTCTTGTACAGATCAGTCAAACTTTAAAGCGCTTCACGCTATTTCTTGGGTGTACTTCATTTTGATCTTTTTATTTCTTTCCTGAATCATGTTATTAACCTGAGACAATCACATTTAACACGTGCGACTATCTACACAAAGAACATTGGTTACATGTATCTGTAATTCAATTACGTACTATTCTTCACTCATTATTTACCAGTAAATTCGACTGTACCTAGCAAATCGGTTTATTCACAAAATTTAAATTTTCTTTTTCGATACTACCAGGTGCACTCGTAATTGGTTTGAATTCATGCTTAATACTAGAGTTAGAAACTGGTAAAAAATCTATTATCTTGATTTCACACGAAACCTCTTGGCAATTGTGCTAGAAGGATACCATGATTGTAATGTTTAATTTTACAAATTTCAAATCATAGAGCTTCGTATATACTATATACCCATTCTACTGAAAAAATATTATACATGGTTCTCCAATCTAATACTTTGTTAATGAAACTACTGTAGCATTTAAACGTGGTATAGTCGAAAGACATGAAATCTTACAATTCCGCTCTCTTTAATTCATTCGTACATAATCTCCAGATTCTCGGTAATTTTTTTTCTAGTTCCTTAGCGCCTTAAGTAAGTCCCGTTCTATATTAACCCTTTAAATACCAACAACTTGCCTTGGATAACCGTTTCCGTATTTGGATACATTTTATTAGGAAGATAACTTTCGACATTTTAATTTATTTATATATTTTAATGAGGTCGGCGGATAACTGTTACACAGTTAAGCGTCGAAGTCCTAAGCCGGACTCAAATTATGGGGTGAGACGCCCGCGCTTTTCTAATTGTGTGTGTCGCAGAGAAAGAGAGAAAGGGAGAACGGAGTCAAGTGAGGCTTTGATTGCATTAGCAACCTGATGCCTCATTGACACCAATCCACACGCATGTAATAGTGGTATGACCCTGGCTTTGATTTACCCAAATCACAGAGCTGGGTCGCGGCTGTAAATTTATTAAACATCACGCAAGTGATAAGTACATAAAAACATTATGTATTTGGAGCTAAACGTGAAATAAAGATGTATTAGTAAATGTAAAATAGATACTTCCGCCCCGGCGTGATGGGGAAAATCATAGAAAAACTAGAAGTCTTGGCCACTATTGGGCATGCGTGTGAAAAAAAAACTTCTCCAAGCTCGTCAAGCCTCGTGACGTAGCTCGAGAGCTACGTCAGAACTAGCAGAAAATACGTGGGACAAAATCGCTATATAAGCGAGGCCCTTCGCCGAGCTCAGGTTGTTGTTCATTTCCGGCGTTTATGAAGTGAACTGGGATTCATCGCAACGGACGATCATTATAAGATCAGGTATGTGATTATTTTTTTAAGTCCCCCGATATGGAACACTTGACTATGGAGCACCTGAGACTTGTTAGAAATTGACGTTAAATTACAACTTAAAAATGAGACCAAATTTCCACTTCGGAAATTATCACTTCCCCTTTTGGCCAATGCAAGTTGCAAGTACGAATTATCAAATCTACTGTTTTCAATAAATCTCGGCTTAGCGTGATAACCTTCTAGCACCCGTTTTGTAATGTAGGGGTTGTGCCCATACATGTTATGTAGTAACAATCTAAAGTTGTAATTTCAAATAACCGAATGGTAAAATTCTTTGTATTTCATTTTTAATTTTTTCTTATAAATAAAAATTAACAATGGAAATGGTTTCTTTAATTTAGCCATGCTATTCCTCCCTATTTTGATTCAGTTCACAGTCTTCATAAGTTATCTGGGGTTCGATTTCCAGTACAAGCTCTATTTCTGAAATACGAGTCTACCCCCCATTATGGAGACTTTTAGTGCACTTTCTCATCATCTTCGAACCAGTAAAGCCTAAGACGTCCCGCTACTGATGCTTTAAGGGAGTTGGACTCAGTACCAACTTTGACATACTAGCTGGAGAGTAGAGAAGTGATCTCAAATACGATTTCACGAAAGAAAGTGTATACAAAACATAACGACAATCTCATATATATATATATATATATATATATATATATATATATATATATATATATATATATATATATATATATATATATATATATATATATATCGGGTGTTTTAAAAATGGCAACCACGGACCACAGAACACTATTCTACAAGTCATAATAAAGCAAAGAATATATATATATATATATATATATATACTTTTGCACCTTTCGGGTCCTTGTCTGGAGACACGAGTTACACTATGTGGTAACGTCGCAAATAAAGAGCTATAGAATACATCTACTAATCTATCAAATAGTTCCATTGATTTTTTCCAGATGGCAGCTAAAATGGATATAAATTGATACTAGCTCACGTATAAGTGTAGCAATCCATTTAACTGTTTGATGTATTTGTAAAGTGATGTTAATGGTTCCAAGTTAGTATGCGACCTTGCAATATTGTAAAATTTTGATTCCCCATAGCAGCTAAAGGAGTCCTTGGAGGGCAAATCATCACATAATTTTTCACTTTGTTTTGACCTGTAGAATAGTGCTCTGTGGTCCATGGGCGATATATATATATATATATATATATATATATATATATATATATATATATATATATATATTGATATAGATAGATAGATAGTGGTACGCTGAAATTTTTGGTATGTTAATAATGTATAAATTAAAACTAACTTTGAAATTCTTAGAAAAAATAATAGCTTTCTAATAGAAACATGTCAAATATGAGATCTAATATCTTATTAAATTTCTGTAGGTTATTGTTGTTATATATTAAGATAATTATAGATACCAAATGTAGTGCAAATACGGTGACTGAGATGGGAAACTGTAGATTAAAAAAAATCAAGTTAGAAGTATAATAATTCGAATTATGATTCTGGTTCACGATAAGGTAGAGGAGTAACTTTCCTGAACCTATGGAATACTTGGAAACCATAGGAGAAATAAAAGCTAATACTACCTGAAGTCATATGCATCATCTTAAATGCATATATCCCATAATTTTAATCTGCTTTGACAATAATCATCTTAAAGTAGCACTGATAGGCCAGAAAAATTCTTCCTAATGAATGCGATTAAGTATATGAATGCGACCGTCCCTTATCACTGATGAACTGCTTGAGCTGGTGCGGCAGCGCATAGTAGAGAACCGTCGCTTCACGATTACGGAGCTGAGCAGCCATTTTCCTCAGATATCGCGATCCGTGTTGCATGAGATTTTCACGAAGCGCCTGCTGTTCAAAAAGCTGTGTGCCAGGTGGGTGCCGAAAAACCTGACATTGGAAACGTTCAGGAGCAGCCCTGACATTTCTGCAAAGGTACTACGATGACGGCGATGCTTTTCTCGACAGGATTGCCACGGGCGATGAGACGTGGATTGCGTACTTCACCCCGGAAACCAAGTAGCTGCAATGTATTTTCGGCACAATGGATCTCCGGTCAGGAAGAAGTTCAAACAGACGCTGTCGGTGCAGAAAGTTATGTGGATGGTGTTTTAGAAGAGGAAGGGCATTTTCCTAATTGACTTCGTACCCAGAGGTGAAACAGTGAACGCTAACCGTTACAGTGAAACACTGCGGAAATTGAGATGTGCCATTCAAAAGAAGAGGCGTTTTAAGCTTACTGCCGGTGTTTTGCTCCTCCATGACAATGCTCTTCCACCTACGGCTTGGCGCAGAGCGGCTGTGCTGAAGGAATTCGGCTGGGAGGTCTTTGATCATCCACCTTACAGTCCTGACCTTGTTCCCAGCGACTTCCACGTTTTCGTGCAGCTCAAGATATTCCTGTCATCCGGTGTGCGTTTTCTCAACGACGACGACTGCAGACGTCTGTCGCACGCTGGTTCCATTCGCAGGGGACAGAGTTCTACGACAGTGGGATTCAGAAGTTGATCGCGCGATACGAGAAGTGTCTCAATTCTCTTGGTTGGTACGGTGAAAAATAGCTGTAACATTGCTGTATCTGTTGCCAATAAATAGTTTCCTGGGAGTGTGTTTTTTTTTAATAGTGAAAGTTACTTTCTGAATGCGCATTATATATATATATATATATATATATATATATATATATATATATATATATATATATATATATATATATATATTATCGAAATTTCTTAGATTTTATAAATATCACAATAGCAAAGTAAAATGCACGTATAGAAAAGGAAATTGTGAAAGAGTCAGCAGTACTTCAGTAATTATAGGTAATCGTCACTTATGAACCATAATTAAATATAACTGCAATTTATAAAATTTAAGAACGTGTTTACTTGTGTCAAGTACAATTCTCATTGTTAATGTATCTGTAATATTAATTGGTTTAACATGCACATAAGTTAAACTTATTAACGCATCTATCAAGAATTAGTAGTTGAAAGTACTAACATTTTCATTTTCGTCATATCGGGTGGGTGTAGTAGAAGGACTTTAGTACGATTTTGATATATAATGACGTATTCATACCGATGTGAAATAGCATCTTATTGAGCAATTTAATTTGAAGCTGCTCTAGCTATCAATTAAATCTTAGTTTCACTTTTGTATTTTAGTTAGTGTCATTTTACTACTACTGAGAGTGCAAGGAGTTGTGATAGAGCAAATCAAATCTTCTACAGTAATAGGTTACTTTCTGTTTATTTATATGGTCTCTGCAACAATTTTATCCTACTACTACAGTAGTTGTAATGAGCAAAATGTTAATATATTTAAGGAAATAAATCATAGATATATAAATTAAAGAAATTACTGTGAATTATATATTAAAAACGGGCATACACTACCCTACCCATAAATTACGTATTTTTATTTGGGAAATTGTTTCTCATTTTGGTAGTAATTAATTTGCAGAACACGAAATACGTAATATTCTTATTCAATAATTATTATAAAATGTATTTAGATATTTCAGTTATTACCAAATATATAAATTTACTACGGGGAGCGTGATTGAACAAATACTTTATAATATTAACATATCCAACACTTTATTATTAGAGACGTTTGTACTACGGGTCTCAGATTTTCATTAAACAAATTATATCGACAGGAAAAGGTAGGTAAATGTTATTTAATGAGTAAATGGCACACAAGATCAACATAATCCTCATAGTCCTTATTTATATGAATATAATATTATTACAGTATTTTGGAAATAATGGCGAAGGATTGAGTGTCATCAAATTATGTGAAACAGTGCCTATAATCACCCTCTAACATCGTGTGCCAATAAACAAATGTTTTTAATATACATATATATATATATATATATATATATATATATATATATATATATATATATATATATATATATATATATATATATATATATATTGCTTTCACTAAGGATATTAGGTATACAATTATAACTAAAAATTTATAATTTTAAAGAGTTTAGTAGAATAGCTACACAAACTATATTGCATACTGAGAATCAAAATGGTCATTTAAATCTCAAAAGCTATTTCTACCTCAAAGGATAATTTAATTTACATAACCACAAAACATGAGTAATATTTTATTCTGTTCTTTGTTCCTTGAAATATTATCGAGTATTGAAGTAATGGAAAACCAAAATGAATAAGAGAATTGTTAAAGAATGTAATAATAATAACTACAAAACAACTACGTAGTCAACAGTACTTTAAAATATCATCCTACATCATGCTCTAAGAAAAATGCAGAAAACAAAAATATTAAGTTATTTTTCTTAGACTATAATTTGATTAAGTTATATGATTTAATTCACATGTATTTGGATGGTTTATATTCGAGCTTAGTGAACAAAACATTATGCACTATCAATGTGCAACTCAATGAAAAAATTTGAGAACCTTGCAGTATATTAAATATTTTACTCACATCCATTAAAAGCGATCGTCTTCAATAGAATATCGTTTGTTCCTGCCAGTGTAGTTATCATAATTTGGAGGAAGGACTCACCAGGGTTTGTTGCTATATACCTTTAGATGCTATACTTTAGCTCATCGATTTCAGTGCGTATTATGTTGTGCATCGTCTTTCTTTGATAGCCCCATAGGATATTGCCGGATGGTATTCGATCAGGGAACTTGGTTAACCACACCATATTACCAACTATGGATATGGGGCGTGCCGGAAAGTGTCGCCGAAGGCTTGTCATTGACACTAATATAGTATCACTGGTGGAAACATCCTGCTGCAGCCATATGTCCTCTGGACGAGCCTTTTCATTACCGGAATGAAACGTGTTCGTAACACTGCTTTCAATAGCTCAGATGTGAACTTTGAAGATGTTAATATGTCCGTTTCCCCCAAAAAATGTATCACACAATCATAATTTTGTGCACCCAACAAATTAAACTTGGTACTACGCAATGAAGTTTTATGCAACACTTGCGGTTTTTGTCTAGCTCACAATTGGTAGTTTTCTTTATCGACATAACAATTGACCTGAAATTAAGCTTTGTTGGGAGTTTCAAACTGTTGCATAATGTTATCAATTTTGCTGGTTGGACAATCATATGTGATTGATTAAATGTTATTTTGGTCGAACAACTTATTCTAAACATGAAGCTTATATGGGTATAATTAAAAGTCTTTTGCAAGGATTTGCCGCACATTGATAGGTGGAATATTGAATATTTGATTTCCTTCAACTTTGGTCCGTGCCATTGAACACAAGTTTAATTTTTTAGCCCTATGTTAAGATCGAGATCTCACAGGAGAACCTTGAGCGTAGGTTTTTCTCAGTCTCACGAATTTTGTAAGCACTATGCAACAGCAAATTTTGAACGGTACTACCAGTTTACTTCAAATAATGTTTGATACGACTTTCCGCTGGGCGACGTAGCTTCCATTATACAAAACGTTTCAAGAACGTAAGCAATTTGAAGGGTGGAAAAATCATTATTATCCGTTGCAATAGTGAACAGTGAACATGCACAAGTAACTCCCAAAGTTACACCTTTCGTTACGATATATTGAAAACGTGTGTGAGTTGTATTAGTCGTATTTTGTATATATAAATAGGTCCCATCGATGTGGCAATTATATATGTAATATACATATGTGTATAATTCATTTCAGATCTTAAACCGTATGCGAATATAGAATGTGAGTATTTTCTTATTTACTTTGTTTTTAGTTTAGAAACCCTGATTGTTTAGATTAGTAACCTCTAACAAGAAACAAGCTGAGGGGGCATTCCTCAGGTATCTCTTTACTAGCAAGTCAACAAAAATAATGTACACACACACTTATATATAAAATATAGTAACATCAGTTGTTAGCTTTAAACTATAGCGTTTGTGGCACGTGTGTATAAACTTTAATACAAAGAATCTCAAAAATGTAATGTAAAGTGATAAAAAAATAGTGAATCTTTTGCCCTTTTAGATTTCAAGTTTCGTTTAAGTTTGATGCATAATCTATACACCTATTGAAAACTTTGTGCAAAGTACTTGCAACATGCTAAGTAATTTTAAGTGCAGTTTTATTTCATAAGTAGATTTTCAGGTCCAGAAGGTAATCCCTTCTCTTGATCCATGAGCATGTATTTACTTGTAGGTCTATTTTGAATAATATATCAGGATTTTTTAAACTTTGCCTCTTTATATACGCATGTATGAGGTTTTAGCATGACACGAAAAGCAAATGATGAAGTGACAGGCAAGTAACAATACACAAGGACATATAATAGTAGTAGCGACGACAGTTTGATCACGTTTTTTATAGCAAAAAGATGATATATTGGTGTTAAAGCATAACGTGGTAAAGGTGGTGTCTTGTCTAAGAGTACAAGAAGAATAGGATGAGTATGTGATATGCAGTGTTGAATGTAGCGTGAGCGGCAGTTTTAGAAATGATGCACGAATGTTGGTATTTTTATACGAAGTTGGCGACGGTAGATTTCGTGGGTGAGTGGATGCGGCAATGGATAACAAACTGTAGAACATAACGTTCCAAGACCTTTAGCTTGTCATAAAACTTTCTTAGAGCTAATAACCAGGCGACATAATCATGCTTAAGAGCAGTACGAACAGAAACATTATAGGTAGAAAGAATAAATTTGGTGTTAAGACAACAAATAGCTCTTTTCAAACTCAGTAATGAGTTTAACCGACGGCTAATATTAGCTTGTAAATTAGGGAGGTTAGCGTTTGAACAGAGACGATTGTAGAAAGTGACACCGAGGTACTTCACACTACTTTGTTACGGTATTGGCGAGGCTACTAATGTATAAAAATAAAATGTAAATATAAGGAATATTTACATTATATTTTTATACATTAGTTAAGCAATATCTGTTAAGCAATATACCTTACGTTGATGTCCAAATATCGCTATTTGTACTATGCCAATTACATCTGAGATCTACTTTAAGAGAATATATAATAAAACACTCCAACGGTATTTTATATTTTTCAAACTTCTAATGCGTTGTTTAAGAATTGCATTAGTACTTTGTATTTGTTCATTTTTCTTTTCTTCTTTTTTCTTTTTCCTTTTTTTTGTAGAACAAGTGCAGATATTAGGTGAAACTTAAAATAAAAATTATTGTCTCCCTTTCTTAAGTTCGAAGTGTACAAACTTGAATGTCAATTTGTACAAAATTACAGGTTGTTCGATAACAACTATTTGAGACATTTCTTCTGTGATTTTCCGATGTTATAAAATTTCATCAAGTCTTAAGCTTACTTCTGAATGATAATATTTAAGGTAATTTAGTATTTCAGGTGACAACCAACAGAAAATATATGTTTATTCAGTCTCTTCTTCTCTATCAAAAGGCAACGCTTTACAAAATTGTATTTTATACAAGACTATATATGAACAGAATATTTCGAAAAAGTTAAAATTTCTATATCAAAGAATTATGTAGATATGGTGAACGAACAAACTTCGGAAGAAAATTCTTTTCGATCCCCCTTTATTATACATCGAAATAATGTTATGTGAAAGTAAAAGAATTACACCAGTTATGTCGACGTGGCAACAGGTATCTGATACAGAGGGTTGTATATTTACACATACATCATGTGAATGTATTGAAATGTTTTATTTCCTACACGAACTCATATCGTCATAGACATAGAACTGCAACAGATAGAAGAAAAATCACTTAGACAAAGATTCAGCAAGGGTTTTATATTATGAAAGTTTATACATTAATTTACCATACTGACTAATCTAAATAGATGTGGATTAAACTGGATTTAATTTCAGGATTTTATACACATTTGAACATATAAAATGTTGCAAGGGATATAAAAATGCAAGTACCTCAAAGATATCTAGTGCGAAGATGAGTTTCTGTGCGCGGTGTTGGCTGTCTGTACTAATCTCAATAGCTTGGGAGGTAACGTTTTATTTTTAATTTTAATTGTAGGTGGGACAAACCTATAAACTGTATAAATATATATAGTTTTTTAAAAAAATCATTCTTCATTTTACGAATAATATCAGTCTCTATATTTATATGTCCAATGAAAATGGAAGTTTAATTTAACACTAAGTTTAATTTAACACTAAGTTTTCTGGTTTAGTTCGAATAACCACGCAAAAGACACTAAGGTACACCGAAAAAGGATGTTTTTAAATATACGTTGTATGACATGTGGAAGAAGTGAATCTACGTTTCTTTATTTCTATACAAAATAAAATGGGATAAACCATGCCACTTTCGATTAAATTACAGAAAAAACACCAAAAGCTATTATTTTTTAAGTGATCAAACAAATAAAATACATGTTCTAATCCATTGCATTGATCAAATTGCTTGAAACGTCCCATTTCTGACTGAGTAATTCTTGCGGTGGTTTCAGAACTCCTATCTACTATAATACGAATTGTTTATTACACAAAAATTTTGAAATGCAATTATATGATAAATATTGTAGAAAATGTCACTCAAAATATCTTACATACCTATATTAAAGCAAAACTCATTAGAAAAAATGTTACTATATTCATTTAGTTATTTTTGTTCTGAAAATAGTACAAAAACATATATTACTGTTTTCTTTACCTTTCATGTGATTTCAAATAAAATTCAGAGAAAAGAAAACAAGAAAGAAAGAACGAAAAAGAATAAAATTTAATCCAGTGCAAAAAGATATGCTACTTTTAGGTTACTACTCCACTCATTAAACCACAAAAATATTTTTAAAGGAGCTTCCCATAATCCTTCATTCATTTAGCTTTCCTTTCTGATATAGTGTAACTTCCAAAGTAGAGTTTTTTTTCTTTTCATTTTCTATGTATATATGTTGAGGAAATATTCTTTATCACAGAAATAACATTGCGTTTGCAGAAATTTTATCACTAAATGAGCAAATATATACAATATTTTACACCATGCTCTCCACACTACCTGACTCTTACACAATTCATTTACTGGAGAACATGTAATTCCTTCTTTGCTACAAAAGTTTCTAGGTAGCAGAAGTCCCAGAAACCAATTATTGAGTATAATTTGTTGAGCAGTTCAGTTCTTGGAATTGAACATAGAAATATCGTTGTATGTGCAACACCATTACATTACATTTTCTCATTTTGATATTAAGAATGAACATTTTTAATGGTCCAATTTTCCACTAAAGTGTATGTTATAAGGAAACGTCTCCTAAATTTTGCATTTTGAGCTTTCGAGAACTGTTTTCTAAGTTAGGATTCCCTTTTTTATGTGTCCATTTAGAATTTTTGTTTCGCAAATTCTCCAGAGAGAATTGATGCTTTCTAATGTCTGGAATTAGAGGGTAGATAGATAGTGGAACATCTATTGCATAAATAAAATAACCAGTACAATCAAAAACGACGTATGGAAAATAACGTAGGAAAAAATAAGTAGCATTAAAATGTCTTTAGTTTTCACTCAAGAGAATTCGATAAATTATAAATAATTGTCGGTTAGGAGTGTTACTTAAATGTATCTTATCTAACTATCTGTGTATATATCTGTCGATCTTATATACAGGTCTACAAATAGTACGTCGGCTTAACAAATCATAGTAAATGCACTGTATAGCGCAGAATTAACCAGGAAAGTAAAAGCTGACTAGTTTTTCATTGTAAACTTGTATTATCAACAAAAGAGAGAAAACATGTCCGAATGTGGTTAATTTGCCGACTATGAAAATCACAAAGAAAAGATATTTATTTTTCGAATATTGATCTTCGATAGGAATTAAAGAGCTGAAATGAACAGTTTAATCTTCATTAACTATATTATAAACCATCAAATAAAAATGTTTGCGATTTTGGAACAAAAAGTCAGTAAGTTAGTCATGAATGTTGCTCGGTCATCAGAGTAAAAACTGAAAATATTGAATTTTTAAAATTCCTGATATTAACGCTTGTAGTAATTGTAACTGTTTAAGGTGATATTATTATATATTAAAATAGGTATTCCATACTAACTGAGAGTTTAATATGCAAAAATTTACTACATACCAAAACAATGGCCTATATGCAGAAGAAAGAATCAGATTTTACCAGGAAAAAGAATAATATAATATTTTATGAAAATAAGGTATAAAATATTTTTCACTTCAGGGTGAGATTATACGTGAAAATTTTTACTTCAATATCTTTGTAAGGATGCTTAATATTGCACAGTGAATAATTGAAGTTCCTTGTTGTCTATTTGCTTAATTCAGTGTCAACATCTTCTATCTGAAAACTTTATTGTCATCTGGCAGGTGTTTTAAATCACGTACTTGAAACATATTAATAATAGCATGTAAGCTAACGGTAACCTTCAATTTATGATCACAAATTGTTAATTGGCATTAGAAAATAAACAATATGTTTCCTCTAATCATCACATGATTGCTGTTCTTGCTCGATTAATGTTTCATTAAGTGCTACTTAGTTTATAATATAAGTTATAGTTATAACTTGGTATAAATGGGTAGTAAGGCTGCCAACCTTGGGCAGTAGATAAACAACAATACAACGATACATAACAGATACAATTTTCTATGAATTGTAAAACATGAATTAAACGTCCAGAAAATGATGTTACGAAATCTATAATAGAATGCAATCGCATAAAAATGGACAAATGCAATTATATACCCAAACAAGCGAAAAATGATTGAGTAGCATTAGAAAGAAGGTGCAAGAAACTACATTTTCAGAAAAAAGCATTGGGTCAATCCATGCTAAGTGATCGAGCAAAAAGGAAAATTGCCGCTTTACCTTCTCCAAAAAATCGATTTGTTCATAAATGTTGTGTTTATGTAAGACTACTTCAAAATCACTTTTAATTATTTTCTACAACATATCATGACGACGCGGCAGCTGATGCCATTTTGCGTTTTCTTGATTTTCGATGTTTACGTTGTTTACAATATCTCAGCATGTATTGGTCCTACCAAATTGAAAACTATGGGGGCGCGGTGGCTTAGTGGTAGAGCGTTCACCTCCGGTGCTCGTGGGTTTTCTCGGGGTTCTCCCCTTTCCTCCCACTTTCTTCATTCCACCATTTCACTCATCTCTCATCATCACCGTCTCCTTTAGCCTAACCGACATAACCGTGGGCCGTAAAACTAAAGACTTCATTTCATTTCAAATTGAAAACTGCTGGGCGTCTATAACTTGTGCAGAGCTAAAACATTGATCTGTTAATATTTTTGCCTGAAACCATTTGAAAGGGGTGAAATCAGTGCCTACATTAGCAACATTTTTCCACATTGATGACATGTATGGGAAGAGAAAGCAACTCACGTAGAAGTATGAATTTATGTCTGCATGTAGTCCGGGGTCATAAGTTTATACTTAAAAATTTGCAGACCTGTAGCTGCTCCCAAAGGCCTAAGAAAATGCATCCATTTCGGGAGTTTTAGCAATTTAACATTTTTCACTGTACAACATCTCCAAAGGGACGGGATAAAAAATCTGAAATTTTGGGAATAGTTACTCCTTTAGTGTATCATAACAGACAACAAAACTCGTTCTGTGTTTTTGAGCAGAAGGTGGTCAAAGTATTAAGGAACGATATCGTGTTCTAGAAGGTGTTTTGTTCAAAAAGTCAACTAGAAATTCAATGTCATGAAGTAAAATCAAGTAAGATGAATGGTTAATCCAGTCAAAGTTCTCAATCTCGTTTCTTTCTTCTACTTATTGCTCACTGTCTAATCACACCCACAGCAGCACTGGTGAAGAATGCTGCTATCAGCAGAAGATGAGAAAAGTCAAAATGTACAATTGGTAAAAGATCAGTAAGTAATCTTTGCTCTCTCTGCTTACTAGACCAATGATATTCAATCATGTTTATTCTTGTTTTAACTGTCAAGTCATGCAGGAGACAGTTGATCTTTCGTTTGATCTACATTCCTAAGTTAGCGTTTACAGCGAGGGAGTGTTCAGTGATTGGTGTAATGTAGATCAAACGATAGAAGAACACTCTTCTGCATGAGTTGAAAGTTGAAACAAAAATAAATCTGATTGAATATAATCAATATTGTAAGCCGCAAGAGCAATGACTACCTACTGACTTTTTGTCAATTGTGCATTTTGATTTTTCTCGCCTTCTGCTGATAGCGCCATTTTTCACTAGTGGTGTGGGTGTAATTAGACAATGAGTCACAACTAGAGGAAAGATACGAGCTTGTAAATCTTGACTTGACTAATCATTCATATTACTTTATTTTACTTCACAACAACACATTTAAGTTGAATTAGTGAGCAAAACACACCATAGAGTATGGCACCGTTCCTTAATTCATTGACCACCTTCTGCTCCAAAACACAAAACGCGCTTTGTTGTGTGTTATGGTATACAAAGGACTAACTATTACCAAAATTTCAGATTTTATTTAGCCAGGCCATTCGATATATTGGGCAGTGAAATATGCCAAATAGGCATAATTAATCAAATTTACGATGTTTATGCAGGCCTTTGGTAGCAGCTACAGATCTGCCAATTTTTGGGTATAAACTTATGATCCACATGTACACATGCAAACCTAAATTCTTACCTCAACGTCAGTTAGTTCCTCTTCCTAAACATGTCTTCAATGTCCAAAAATATTGCTACTGTATACCCTGATTTCACCCCTTTCAAGTGGTGTTTGGCAAGAATATAACGACGACAAAGCTTTAGATCTGCACATGTTGGAAACGCCCAGCAATTTTTATTCTGGTGGGACTGTAGAAATGTTGAAAATATCAGCAAATACCTCAAATCGAGAAATGCAAAATAGCGGCAGCCACTGCGTAGCAACGACATATTTCAAAAATACATTGATCTTGCTTTTGAAGTACCCTGATGTACGATAATCAATCATTTAAAAACATTTTTTGAGATGGTCGACCGGCGCATGCTTGATTACATAAAATGGATTGACTCCATATGTATCCGTTATCTGGATAATCCAGAAATATATGCATAACTCTGATAAACTGTATTTACAGAAGTATACAGAAATCCAAACTCGAAGTTTTCTAGTGTGAACACTTAGTCTTAATTGATATATTTCCCAAGAGACAACGTCCATATACGTTAGTGAAGTTGCCCCCAACTTTCGAATTTCCACTTAAATCTAGAACGATTCGTTCCATTTTTGTTTATTCTTGACTCTTTAGAAGAAATAATCATTTGTTTCGATAAACATAAAGAGATATATGCATAATAATGTTGCGAGCAGGAGTAATAATAAAACCAGTTCAATCTCACGTCCTAGAGCAATACTTAACGAGATCTGTAGTAAATAACCACTTATAGAATACTTTTGCACATCGTTTGCAGAAATTGTGATCCAATAATGTTATTTCTCAACACCTTTTATTAAATTCGCAAGTGAAAAAATGTTTCAGGGAGAGAATGTAATCAAATATAACTTTATAGTTAAAATCTATAAAACTATTTATAACTAAATTTAAACCCAATTACATATATATTTTGGAAAGAAGGGGTATGTGTCAAATATAAAAGTAGGAGGGGAGAAAATAGAACAAGTGAATAGTTTTCGATATCTGGGTAGTATTCTTAGTAATGACATGAAATGCGAACGCGAAATAAAAGCAAGGATAGGAATGGCGAAATAAGCCTTTAGGAGGAAGAAAAGTCTGTTTTGTGGGACCTTGAAGAAAGAGTTGAGAAAAAGACTCATAAAATGCTTCGTGTGGAGTGTTGTACTGTATGGGGCGGAAACGTGGACATTACGTAAAGGTGATGAAAATCGACTGGAAACCTTCGAAATGTGGATGTGGAGAAGAATGGAAAGAGTTGGGTCGAGCGCAAAACGAATGAGAGAGTGTTAGAAATGGTGCGTGAGAAAAGAACACTTTTAAATATTATTAGGAACAGGAAGAGAAACTGTTTGGGACATTGCCTAAGAAGAGATTGTACAGTGAAACCTGTCAACTTGGCCACCTCTCTAAGTTGGCCACCTGCTTATCTCGGCCTAGTTCGTCTTGAACCTGCATTTTCACATAGACATTCGTTACTTACTACTCTATAAGTTGGCCAACTCTCAATCTTGGAAGTTGGCCACACTGAAATAATGGTTACCCTATGATGATAATGATAAATTTACCTACGTATCTTGGCCACGGAAAATACAGTTTTGTTATTTTTCTTACCTCTTTCGTATTCTCATATGAGAGGCAGATGTTCTGTATTTGTGACTCGACACAAAGAAGCATAGATTCGCACGATTTATTCTTGGAGGTCAATGGCCAGAACACTACCCTCATAAAGGGGTGGTGAAGGAAGATGTGAATTAGAAAAAGCACGTACAGGAATTCAGGAAATGGTTGTACGTATTTGTTTACCCTGTCTGTTTTGGTAAAACCATTAGCTATATCAATTCCTCTCCTCAGTGGGGAGCTTTAGTAACTCCGCAAAATTCTCAAGGTTAAAACTAACCATCTCAATTGTCAACTATTGGCACCTGTCGGCCTGTCAAAGATAGCGGAGTTTTTGAGATATGAATTCCCTCAAGATCTTCTCAAAACATCTTTTGCTCCGTGGGAAACACTTCTAGCTCATTAACAAGAGGTAGTAACTACAATATTAGAATGTGCATATCTGCCAAAAAGAATAAAGCAAATATGTCAAGAATGAACCAAAATTCAGTAACAACTGAAAAGAAGTCATACAAATTGCATATGAATTTCTCAATTTATAACTTAGATTTTCTTGTTTTCAATCTGAATAACTCAGTGTGCTATAATATCAATTTCAATAAACTGCGTGCATACGCTTCTATTTCATGGTTGTTTGTGTTATTGTGTTTTCAATCCGACTAATCCAATTTACCAGACTAGTTTTCAGGATGAGAAAGGTATGCACACATATTAAACATACTATCAAGAGCGCCGATCCTGGGCGGACCGAGGGGGCCCGGGCCCCCCAAAGCTTATGTGGCCCGTATTTTATTTATGAGTATACAATATTTGGTATAATTTGTTTGCAATTTGTCCTAAAATCTTCATATATATATATCTTCTGCATCTGAATAGGCCCCCCAAATTTACAGAGAAATCGGCGCTCTTTCATACTATAGTAATATTTTCTAGTACTATATACTTTTATGATTACTCTATATACATTAATTATAAGTAGCTGTCGTGCCACTGCTTATTAAAATTTTACAATCAAGAAATACTAGAAATCCTATTCTAAAAAATACACAAATCACACTTATTTTCTGTAAGTTGGCCACCTGTCTAAGTTGACCACTTCTCGATGGAACCGATGGTGGGCAACACAGACACTGTATCACTGTTTCACTGTATCATGAGGGACGTCCTAGAGGGTATGGTGGCGGGAAAGAGAGGGAGGGGGCGAAGGAGACTACAATTAATGGATGATATTAAAACAGAAAGATCATACGCGAAGAAGAAAAGGTTAGCGGAGGACCGTGGAGTATGGAAGCTTTTCATCTGCAGCAAGTGACCTGCCAATAAAGGCAGAATACCTATGATGATAATGATGACATATATATTTAATTTAACTCTTCTATGGAGATTTTCATTTCTTTTTCTCTTATACTCGAATTGTAATTCCTTTAATTATGTTATTAAATCTTATTTCTTTAAACCTATCTTATAATGTCCTCAAACTAGAGTATGAATCTCACCTTCTAATCCTCGTGGGAGTTTAATGCTAATTTGTTTTCTTCTATTGAGTATACATTATTCTTCTTGCTTTGAATTGTATTTCGTATTTTGTAGAATTTCTTATCCTGGAAGACACAATATTCATAAAATTTGAAATATATAAATGATTTAACAATATTATATTTTATTCCTTTTGTTTTCCTTATCTCGTCTCTTTCGTTTCTTTTCTAATGTTCTTCATAATAACATACATTTTTGTTTTAAGTCCGGCAATGTTTTCTATTATAACGCCATATTCTAATACCTATCTTTTATCATCGTAGGAGCTTCAGGATAATTTGTTTTCTTCTATTGCATATATATTATGCTTTACACTTCGAATTGTATTCTGTATTCTATATAATTTGTTATCCTCTATGATACGATCATCATAATCCTTGAAAGATATTTTTGATGTAAAAATATTTGATTTTATCCCTTTTGTTTTCTTATCTGTTGTCCTCTCTTACCTTGATTCCTTTTTTCTTAATAGCAAATATTTTTGACTTATATCCGACAATGTTTTCTATTAAAAGACTTTTAAGCTCATTCTTAAATTTTCCTAACACTTTCTTATTAAATTGATTCAAATCATATTCATTATTTTCCTTGTAATCAGATGCAACTAAATTATCATCTAAATATCTCATATTCTCTTATACATTATCTGTTTCTATGTGCACTATACAGAATCAGTATCACTCATTAAAATTGACATTACCTCCATATTTTTACTTTAACACATTGTAATGGAAATCATACAAACAGATTTTAGATATATCTAAAAATGACAGTCGAACATATATAAACTTGCTAAAGGTGATTTAGATTAATACATATGAATAACAGCTAGATTTGCTGAAAATATTGTTCCATTTTTAAAGGTAGGTTACGCAATTAGTTCTTTGTGCTAAATTTTTGTTATGTGCGAGCCTTATATATACTACCTCTCTTATATTTCCCATAGTCTTACCAAATACAGCATTATTCGCGTGTTTGTTGAAATCTTTGTCAGCCTCATTCTTTGCATCTGATCAAATTTCCGCATTTAAATTTAAATATTTGTTTAAACACGGTGATTTGTGGAATATCTTCTGAATCTTGTTCAGTTTAAGAACTTGTGATACATATAACTTTAGATTTCAATAACGTAATATATAATTCTCTTTCTCGTAAAGTGTTGTTAAAATGTTTCTGAGTTTCTTATTATGTATGTAGTTTTCTGGAGATAACGGCAAGTCTGAATGTTTCTTATGAAGTTTTTGGTCATTCTAAATTAACTTCTAGCATATACCCAATATCAGAATCATCTGCTGTTTGTAATATTTTCCATTACACCAATAATAACGTTTTCCCGTTGTAATTCTCCATAAAGCATATGGTGATTGATAGATAAACCATACTACTTTTTGGCATCAATATATACTATGTAATATCTTTCTTTTCCTTTATAATTTTCTGGAAATTTGTTATTTTGTACTGCATATCTCTTTGAACATTGAGAAATTCCTCATCTTATAATAGTTTCTATAAAGAGCAATTTATCATGGTCAATCAATAAACTAGTGTCTGCTTTGTCATTTTTAACATTGCTTCCTAGAAACTTTTGGGACTAGTCAAATATCATGCTGGATCTAATTTATAAGTTCTAAGCGCTGTATCTCTGTTATTTTGAATAATATCTACTAATTAAAGAGCGTGTGTCCTGATATTAAATTGAATATATTCTTTTAAGTTCTTTACGTTGAACACTTTTCAGATCAATATATGATGATTATAATCCTCGTCACTTATCGCTTCTCCTACTAAGCTGATTTTAAACTTGTCTCTTGATAGCGGGACAGGTTCATCTATTTTGTCTGGCAAATTAACATAGTCATCTGGATAGATTTCTGTTCTTAAGTAGATCAAGTACATTATTACGAATGAACTTGGTATTCTCTGAATTGTTCTCTTTGAAAAGACTTTACAACTACTGGTAAACTCGTTGATACAAATCGAATTGAATAAATAAGCCTGAATTGAATTGTTCCTTCTTTCTTTTATCTTCATGAATCACTGTCTTTGAGAATGTACTATACTTTTCTTCTGTTTTAGATACTATATCTATTTTTCTTTAACGTTGCACTTGCCTATGAAATAAACGCGTATCAAATACCGATAGATTATGAATGAATACTGGAAGAAATCTTGGGTTTGTATATTTTAAATTACAATAATAATGAGCACCGCCTCTAAATTGACTTGTTAAGAGATCACAATCAGCAACTTTTAGGTATACGATTATATATTACTTAAAGTTATTTTCTAAATCTTTCTTTTATATTTATCAAATAAATCTTTTATATTTTCTTTTCTCTTTTGTTTCTAGTAGTAATTCATCTCCATCCTCATCTTCTTTTTCTATATACAACACTTTTTCTAAGTGTAATAATTCTTCGCGTTTTTCTCTTTCTCACTGGTTAATTAATATATTTAACTCATCATCTTTTCTAATAAACGTGGAATTTCTTTATATGTCTTATTACAAATTTGACAATTTTCAGCTGATCCATAAACACTCTTTTACTCTTTTGTGATAGAAATTATTGGATTATAAGTGTCTGAAAGTTTTGCAATTTTAGTCTATTTTTTTAAATTATCCATAAAAACATCTGTCATACTCCCACCCACATATCCAAGCTGTTTTCTTTCAATATGAATCTAGACTGGTTTTCACGTAATAACTAAAATGATTAGGTTCATGTATTTGATATGCATCAGAATAAAACTTTCTGGATCAGGTTTTCATGTGCGTATTTGTTTTAGTATTGATTCTAAATCTGGGATTATTTTAAAAGGTATTCCTAAAGAGTGTTGTAATTAATAAATGCAATTCTATTGGCACTGACACTTTAGCAGCAGCATATAATCCACAATATGTATCACGTTCTTTTGACAATGATTCTGATTCAAAATGCTTAACTAACCATTGCTCCCACACACACACACACACACACACACATATATATATATATATATATATATATATATATATATAATGATGAATTTAATTTTTTACTTTCAAAAAGTTTCCATAAAACTTTGACAAGCAATAATCACCATTCTTCTTATCTTTAAAATAAGAAAATGAATAAAATTTTATTTCTTTTCTTTTTCAATTTATAGTGGAAAAATTGAAAATTTCTCATCAAAGATAAATACATTAATGGAGATATCTGTATTAATCTAATATTTAGTTTTGCGAGTAATTTTTGCAGAAAGAGAAAAGTTTTTAAAGCTTTTTAAAATCTTTTTCATACTTTTCGTATTCAGAAATTAACTGGCCATCTTAATTAAATGGACTTAATGCAGATAAGATTGTTAACATATGGAAATCAATGCGGATAACATTGTTAATCGTTATTTTTAATGTTAACACATACATTCTTTCTTGATTAGATTTCGAAATTTCATTCAATTTCGAAATTTCATTCAGAGAATTTCATTGCAACAAACTTATTAATTCTTAATTCTAAAAAGTCTATAAAACATAACATACACCCAATCAATCATCTATGGAATACTTACATAAATTTCTGTTTTGAGTTTACTTTTAGCTCTTGTGCAAAATTAATTTAAGTCTTTAAAATTCAAATATCATTTTGTTAGCTGTTTGAATGTAATAATCGTTCATTTCCTTTCCTTTTTTTAAAAATTTACGAACAGATTAAATATTTATTTTAAATGCATTAAAGTTTAATATTGTCTTTGGTTTTATTTTTCACAACTTTTCCACATGCATTTAAGAACTTAGTATTGTTTTAATATCATAAAGCGTTTTGAATTGTGACTGTTAGCAATCTTTTCTTAAATGATGTCCCTTCAATTTAATTTTTAGCTCAGGTTTTTCTTCAAACATTTCTTCTTCAAATTGGATCTTTTCTTGTCTTTGATTTTAATATTGGTAATTTTTGTGGAACTTTATTTCTGGAGAATACACTTTGAGTAAATGTGAATATGTAAGTTAATTTTCATCTTGTTTGCTCACATAGGTAATATCGTCACGTTACTGTACTTTCAACTAACAAGGATTCTATGATACTCTATTTCTACATGTTTTGCCAAATATACACACATACACACATTGAAAACTTATTTTGAAATACCACCCTCTTAATACACATTTTTGTAACACTTTACGAAACTTCTATGGCCATATATTTTTTAGACAGCCCAAAATTTGCAACATAGTAGAAACACATTAAAACTGCATATTCTTACAGAACTTTATATACTTTTTAAGACCCTCAAAAACTCTACAGCACTTTAGAGACATATATTTTACAGAGATTTTTACAGTTATTTTGGAGATCTAGTAGAGTAATTTTACAGCATTTTACACCACAATAGTAGGTAAAACGTTTTAAATTACTTTAGAGGCATATTCATTTTATTACAGAACAACAGAGGCTTAATTTTTTTAAATATTTAATTGTACCTTGCCTAATAAGCATACATTTGTAGGATATTGCTAGTATTTTATTTTACCTTTACATTAGAAACTCATAATTTTATATAATATTTAAGCATATATTTTTTAAACTTTTTGCCAGCATATGTTTTATTTTACAATTGCATTTGAATAGGTTTGTGTGTGTACAATGCTAAGAGTGCTTCTCATCTCTATTGTACTACGGTTTGGATAATCCGGTTAGAGTTGAACGAATTTACGACGTGGATTCTTTATTCGAAAACGTTTTCAAAATTACCAATGCAAAAGCATTTTACAACAGGTTTTACGAAATACTAGAACAAATCTAAACACCTTAGGTAAAGTGCTTCTGAATTCCCAACGACTAATCCGAAACCATGGCTACTAAAATGAATTATAACATCGATAAACGTTTACAACGGACAATTACAAAATCGACACAACAAATAAAATTGTACAAATCGAAAATTCGGCATTATATAAAGATTCTTCGAGATCAAAAATTTTACATGCAATATATAAATGGGATACTAATAATGTGTGGAAATTAATAGAACAATGCAAAAAGAAATGCTACGATAATTCCGTCTTCTTAATAATTTAACCGAAGGAAAACAAAAGTAATAACAAATGTCCTTGGGTAGGAGACGAAAAAGAATATAATTTTTTGTTAATGTTGGAGTCGAGCTGAGGAAGAAAATTCCAGAAAGAGATGAAAAATCCCAGTATCCCGTTCGGTCTTCCAAATTTAATTTACAATCTATAACCGAAGAACAATTGGAAAGAAGAATAAAATATTTTGATTGGCAAAAAATTCAGGAGGAGAAGGTATATTTGTTCTCAAGACCTTTAGGCATATAGTGGTGAAAGTGAGGTAATTTGTGTCTAGGTAAAGGCTACAGGTAAGTTTAAGAAATGTTGAATAAAACAATTGTATAAGGGAGGGAAAATTAGTTTGCCAAGCAATTACCAACGAATTTCCATTCTGTCTAATGTATCTAAATTACTAGAGAAATATTTTCACGAGATATTAGTTAAGTTTTTGGATGAGAAGTAGAAAATGGGGCTTCTGCGCCACTGACCCTCTACCCACTTTCTCAGTCCGCCTGAAACAGACAATGAATTTCCCAGTGCCGCCTGACACACTATGCCGGGGGACACAGGGGGGATATGAGAAATTGAGTCCTCTGTAATAGTGGTGTATTCGTTCCCTTTTAAGAGTAATTTTAGGGGGTGTGTTCATTCCCTTTTATAAGCACATTTTAGGGGTGGACTGGTTCAACCCTTATTTTAACATAACGAACATAGCAGAGCTAATAACCAATATTTAACATAGCACAGAACACATAGCAGACATCAGACTACATAATTCGTTCTCTTTTATGAGCACTTTTCCAACCCCAACAGAAATTATTCGCTCCCTTTTATGAGCATATTTTTCCATCCCCTATTTTAACATAGCAGTATTCGTTCCACCCCTAGTTGTACATAGCATAGATTTCATAAGCCTACATAACATAGCAGGAGTGTACTCGTTCTCTTTAATGAGCATATTTTCCAACCCTTATTTTAACATAACAAAGAATACATAACAGTTGGCCTATTTTTCCACCTCTATTTGAACATGATCCATTTTAGGGGTGTATTAATTCCTTTTATGAGCTCATTTTAGGGGTGGAATCGTTCTCTTTTATGAGCATATTTTCCTTCCCGTATTTAACACCATTATCTTTGATGACCACCTTTTTTCCACCCCCTAGCAGAGCAGATAATAAAGGGGTGGACTCGTTCAACTCTAGTTTAACTACAAACATTGCATAGATTACAACCCCTATTTGAACATAGGAGGGGTGCACTCATTCCCTTTTCGACCTCCATTTTAAAGGGTGGCCTCCTTCCAACCCCTATGTCTAAGGTCAAAAATACTTAAAACCTAATAACTCGAAAACGGAGCCACATAGTGAGATGCTGTTTCCACATTTAGTTCCAAAAATACTGACCATCGAGGTCAAAGGTCGAAATAATTAGAACCTAATAACTCAAAAACGGAGCCCCATATTGAGGTGGAGTTTCCACATTTAGTAATTGGTCATCAACAACTGACCATCGAGGTCAAAGTCAAAATACTTAAAAACCTAATAGCTTGAAAACGGAGTCACAAATTGAGGTGTTGTTTCCACATTGAGTCAAATACTTAAAACCTAATAACTCGAAAATGGAGCAACAAATGGAGGTGCTGTTTCCACATTTAGTCAGTAGTTGATAGTCATACCCCTAGCTGTACCAGTGAGCGAACAATTGTCGATTATTTGAAATTTTGGAAAAAATGGTCCAGCCCTGTCGTGTCAATGTTAAATTTGTCGAAGTCGAAATCCAGGAGTGATATTGTCTTATATTGGGACCCAGGGTTCCGAAGCTACTACCGCTGTTGGTAATTATAAATCATCCCAACAGATGGCAGTAAAATACAGACAGAAAATAATGGTGGATAGTTTTGCTAATAGATGGCATTGCTTGATTACTCTGCCTGCAGATAGGAGAAAAGAATGATTAATAATTCTGCTAAACATCTTTTTATTCAGAGATTTATTTGTCTTTCCAATTTTGGCGCAATTGGAAAAGGCAGCAATCTAAAGAACAGAGATTTGCCCGATAACGTGGGTTCGAATCCTGTTCGCAGCCGTAATAATTTATAACGTTGGCCGGGTTATAAAGGATTACATCTCCATAGATTGTTGAATAAGAAACTTTATCTCTTAATTGGGAGATGAAGAGCTCCAATGCCGTGACATGGCAGGGGGTTTCAGTGCCATAGTTGCAACCTGGCCCCCAGGCAATCATCTCTCAGTTATGAGAGATAGCGTTTCTCAGAGAGGAGTTTTGCAAAAATTTACAATAATTAATTATTATTATAAGTTATTAGCAAAAAAGACATTTTGTTATAGTATAGTTAGAAAATCCATTTGCAAAAAATAAGGGACAGAAAGAGCTGCTTTTTTATTCAGTAGAAATGCTATAAACATTGCTATCAATATAGCGTTAACGTTATTATAGAAGACACTATTTGGATTTGGTGACCTACAGTGAATGATTGTTGATCGTTGTAATACAGTGAGCGTTAAGAATAATGTCTTTTAAAAAGACACTGCTTGGCGTTCTATAGTTGGAAGCCCTAATTAAGATAAAAACAGCAAACATTACTTGGTGATCTACAGCGATTGATTGTTGATCGTTTTAAAAAAAACAGTGAGAGTTAAGAATAATACGTTATTAGAAAAAACACTATTTGTTATTCTATAGCTGGAAGAGTTCCAATTAAGATAAAACAGCAAACATTAACGATAAAATATGGATTCAAAGCAACATTGTGGTATGTGTAACAACTGGGTTACAAAGAAAAATTATGGCAGACATATGAAACGTATTCATTCAATATCATCATCAAGTATTGTTGTGAAAAGACAAAAAAGCTAATCAGGGGGTAAATACTGCATTCGAGTGTACCCTTAGAACTTATATTTTACCAGATGAAAATACTGAATACTATATATGTGACACACCAAGGTTTTTAAAGCGTATTAAGCCGCAATGTGAATCAATTATAAAAGATGCTTTGAGTATTGATCATTTAGTTAAAGTCAATTGCAGTTTAACAACAAGATTTATAAAACCTTCATCACCAGAGGTTATAACATGTTTTCCTGTTGTATCCGGATATCAAGTAATCCAACCGATTGATGATATCAGCAAAAAACTGGATGAAATATTTCAGGACTTATGTCACTTTCAAGAGGAAAGATGTATTCAGAAATCAGGCTGGAACATAAATTAAAAATTGTTGTTGATAAATACATTCCATTGAGAACATCAAGTTATATAGATTTGCCAGATTGGAGTAAAGCTAAAAAATGCGTACTTAATATAAAAATAATGATAATTATTGTTTTGTATGGTGTGTATTGGCAGCATTACATCCAATTTCACGACAAAATCATCCTGGTCGTGTCTCTTGCTATGTTCAATATCAAAATGAACTCAAAGGTATATTTGAAGGTATAGTTTCTTATTGCATTAAAAGATATTGATAAGTTTGAGAAACAATATTATGGGCATACTCAAAAGACCATTTCGGTAAACGTATATGGATTTGAAAATAATATTTATCCATTACGTGTAAGTGATGTTAGCGAACAATATGATTTACATGTTGATCTGTTATACTTGACTCACGAAGATGGTCGAAACGTGGTCGAAAACATATTTCACGTTTAGTTCATTGTCAATTAACGAGTCATAAGTGTAAACCATATATGTATCGACGATGTTTTCAATTCTTCAATACACAAATTAAATTAGATAATCATTTGGAGCTATGTACAAAGCATAAAGTATCACGAATCGAAATGCCTAATTTTGGTGAAATACTTAAAGTTAATAAACTTGTGACCACTTTAAAATTGGATACAATAATTATAGCAGATTTTGAAAGCATTTTGAAACCAATTAGCGGTTCTGATAATAATCCTGATATATCGTGTAGCCGTCCTATTCAGCATCATGAGCCTTGCAGTTTTGCTTACAAAGTGTTCTGGAGTGATAATACACCAACGAAACCTTTACTTTACAGACGAAATAAAGACGATGATCGATATGCATCCGATGAATTTTTGTTTTGCATAGAAAATGAATTATATAAAATTATTCAACGGATTCACGATAAGAAACAAATGGATGTATTGACATTTGAAGAAGACGAAATTTATAAGAAAACCACTGAATGTCCTCTATGTTGTAAGGAATTTACATATGAAAATTACAAAGTTAAAATCCACAGCCACCTGACAGGTAAATATATTAGTCCTTTATGTAATAATTGCAACTCACAAGTAAAACGGCAACATAATTTCTTGTCTATATTCTTTCACAATTTATCAGGATATACAGTCATTTATTTGTTAAAAAAAATAGGGTATACCTGGAAAGATCAATGTAATACCAAAAACTGAAGAACGATATATATCATTTTCAAAATATTTCATTTTTGGCAATCAAACTGTAGAGTTTCGCTTTTTAGATATGTATCGATTTCTGCCGTATAGTCTGGAGGCTCTGTCATCAAAATTGGTAGCAGATAAATGAAATTTACTACATCTTTCTTTGGGGTTGATAAAATTGATTTAATCACTCGTAAGGGGGTATTTCCTTACGAATATATTACATCACTTAATAAATTTGAAGAACAGGAATTACCCCCGAAGGAAGCTTTTCATAATACTTTAACTGGTGTAATAAGTAATGAAGATTATTCGTACGCTCTCGCAGTATGGTATAGATTTGATTGCAAAACACTGGGTGATTATCATGACCACTATTTATGAAGAGATGTATTACTTACTGCTGATATTTTCAATAATTTTCGACATGAGTGTAGCTAACGTATCAGATCGATCCAGCACACATGTTTAGAGCACCTGGATTAGCATGAAATGCTATGTTAAAATTTACTAATATTGAACTTGAATTGCTTTCAGACATAGATATGTATATGTTTTTAGATTTGAATATTAAACAATATTAATAATCGAACTATTAGATAGAAACAAGCACAGTTTCAATCTAAAGAAAATGAAATCTTTACAGTATCTGTTACCCTGCAACAGGCGCGCGGATTTTTGTGACATGGATAGTCGCGCGGGCTACCACTGTAGCCCATTTGTTTTTATTTTATTATATTGGCTATTTTGTTAATATTTTTATCTTTCTTGTAGAGAAATGTATTTATAAACTGTTTTAAGGGTCTTATACCCAATTTGAGAAATATGTTTATTTTGAAAGCTATGTATATATAAAGAAGATCAACGCCATTCACTTTTGAAAAGTAATACACGAATAGAACTGTAAAAGTTATTTGTATTTAGCAATAAGTGCACCAATCTGGCACATTTCGAACTTTTCTTCATCGTAAACATATATGTCAAAATTGTTTTAAAAATACGCATTATTTTACAAAAATTTTACAAAACTTACATATAAACGTATTATCGACAAAACCAATATCTTTTCAGCGAAATATTTTTAAAGATTTTTTTTGCTCTCAAAAGTTTGATTACGATTTAGCATAATTATACATATGTTATTTACTTTCATATATTTTTTTCTGTATTCCTATTCAAGTTCCTCGAAGCTGTTCTGTACACAAGTGATTGACTGTTCGATGCACACTTTCCTTCAAGCATTGACCACTAATCAAAAGCATCAAAATGCCAAGAAGTGCACGTATTTCTGTCTCGTCTGTAAGCTTTTCATCATGGTCATGTACAAATCTCTTTCTGACACTGTCAATGTAAATATTGCTACAATCAACTGTAAGTCTGAAAATGTTTGCATCTAAAAACAATTCTAGACATTCAAGTTACGACAACGCAGACCGTGCTTGATCTTTAGGTCCAGGAAAACGAAGCGAAATATTATGAGCACGGGTACAAATATTACGAGTAGGAGTTTTTATTTTTCATCTGCAATTGTCTTTTGCTACATAATAATTTACTTTACAACTGTCTTTACTACCACTATTATCAACAGGTATCAGTGATTCCTGCCACCTGGAATTCTCAGTAACATATGAATTTCCACTATTTCCGAAAAATGCAGTTCTTCCGTCTCAAAATACTCTTTACCATCACTATCGCAATCTGGAAAACGTTGCTAATCAGAACTGGAATTTTCCAACACTCAAAATATTAGGAAAAAACTTTCGATGTTTTGGAACATTTATGACACCAATAGTCGCGCGGGCTACAGATGTAGCCCATGAAACTTTCAAGCAGAATAACAATGAGCTTGTTTCAATTTTACGTTCGACCACACATTAAAAACGCAGAATGATACTTGATAGAAATGTACACAGACACCCTTTGTGTTAGCACCGGAAACAACTTTGCGACAAGGAAAACAAAAACACTGGGCTACAATAGTAGCCCGCGCGCGTATTGCAGGGTTAATAAAATTGCTTTAGATCGTCATGATGACAAGCAAGGTATTCTTAAGTGTAATATTCATACATTGCCATGGGGTCATTATCAGTTACCATTGAAATATTGTGATAAATGTAAAATAAAATCTTTTTAAATTTTTTCCTGAACTTTATAGAGAAAAATAGTGTGTGAATATTAAACGTCTAAAGGGTGAAAAATAAAATCATTTTTATAAAGAAGTTATACAAAAAATACGCTTTTCATTCGAAACAGCATAATGATAATTAATGAAAAATATGTAAATAATATTTTAGGAGAAATACATAGAAGTATGTCTTATCAGGATGAAAGAAAAAATATTGTAAATGAATTACATAAATCTGCTAGAAAACACTATGCTAGAATTCATATTACCAAAGGTATTCACGATTTATGGCAGGCAGATCCTGTAGAAATGAATAGCGGGAAATTAAAAGGTCTAGCGAAAATTAATAAAAATTATAAATATTTATTAACTGTCACAGATACATTTAGTAAAAATGCATGGGCGGTGCCTGTGAAAAAAAACTGGTGAACACGTTGCCAAAATTTTGAGTCGATTTTAAAGCAAAATCACATAAGTCCTAATTATCTTCAGACGGATAGAAACAAAGAATTCTACAACACATACTTTACTCAATTAATGAAAAAATATAATATTAAACATTATTCTACATATACTGAAATAAAAGCTAGTCTTGTCGAAAGATTTAACACAATATTGCGTAATTTAATGTGGAAACGCTTTACTTTACAAGGTAATTATAAATGGGTCGATATATTACCAGAATTACTAAAACAATATAATCATACTAAACATAGCACTATCAAAATGACACCTGATGTAACCAAAAACATGAACAGGTTTTATTATCAACCGTGTATTGTAAAAAAAAAAGATTCTTACTTTAAAGGAAAACCAAAATTTAAACTGGATGATTATGTTAGAATAAGTAAGGCGAAGAAGCAATTTAAAAGAGGATTTACTCGTAATTGGACAAATAAAATCTTTCAAATAGCTAAAGTATTCCTGACAAGTCCACCGACCTACCACTTAAAAGATAGCAGGCAACAACCTATACAGGGACGTTTTTATGAACAAGAATTAATGAAAACCAAATAACCTCATAAGTATTTGATTGAAAAAGTTTTGCGAAAGAAAAATAATATAGCCTATGTGAAATAATTAAATTTTCCTAAAAGCGAGCATTCTTGGATTGATTTAAAGCATACTCTATTGTAAAAAAAATTCAAAGCCTTTATATGTGAATCATGTCGTCACAAGTATTTCTTGTAGATTTTATAATTTCAAAAGGTGAATTTTATATTTTAAATTCGAACAAAACTGTAAATTTTCGTTGCTTAGTTAAATTGTCATCATCATCACGAGGTTTATCAGAATCACAAGTAAAAGGTATATTAAATCAAATTTGTTCTTCAACACACATTGTGTTTTTACGTAAAAAAGAAAATAAAGCAAAATGGTTAAAAACGTTATTTAAAATAAATGTAATAATCTGTAACAGAGAATAACGCATGGAATGGAAAATTCCTTTTACATGTATGGTAGCAGGTCCTACAGGCTGTGGAAAATCGTATTTTGATAAACATTTCTTGAACACTACAGTAAGTTATTTAAAAATATTGTATGGTGTTATGGCGAATGGCAGCCGTTGTATGATACTCTTTCAGGTTGCACGTTTAAGGAAGGTTTACCTCAAAATAATGAATTTCAAGCACATGAGGGTCCACATCTTGTAATTATTGATGATTTAATTCGTGAGTGTGGCCATGGGATTGAAGATATTTTTACTAAGGGTAGGCATCATAGAAATATAAGTGTAATATTTATAACACAGAATATTTTTAATCAACAGAAGGGAATGCGGGATATTTCGTTAAATTTTCATTATATTGTTTGTTTTAAAAGTCCTAGAAATCAAGCTCAAATTAATTATCTGGCACGACAATTGTATCCAGGTAAAACAAAATTTATTCAAGAAGTATATCAAGATGCAACTCGAATTGCACATGGTTATTTACTTTTTGATTTAAAACAAAATTCTCCTGATGAGCAGCGAGTTCGAACAAATATCTTTCCAACAGATTCTTTTAATTATGTTTATGTCCCTGTAAAAAAATAATTACAATATGGTTTATATTCTAACAACTATTTGTGCTATAATAGCAGTAAAAATGATTAGTAAGGCAAATGCACATTTGTTAAAACCTTTAGCAAAGTCAAAACCGTAAGCACGTAAGGCAATTTTACAAAATGCAGATCCTGATTTAATTCGCTCTATTTGCGAATGTTACTATAACGTATTACAGGGAAATGATCCATTAAATATAACAGAGATAAATAAATTTAAAAATATAAAAAACTGAGATATTTGGTGAAAAATGGTCCGTCATTAAAACAAAAGGAAAAACGAATAATTATACAAAAGGTGGTTTTCTTACTGCATTGCTTGAACCTATTTTAGGAGGTATATTATCTAGTTTAATTAAGTAATTATGCAAAACGCACAAAAACTTATTTTAATCTCACAAGAAAAATTACATCATTATCAAACGATATCTAATCTTGATGATGAAATGAAAGACATTTTAAATAATAAAAGTTTAAATGCAGAAGAAAATTGGGTACGATATAGAGAGGACTTACAAAAATATTTAAATGCAATTCAAAAACCGGCAACAGTTACAACAGCAACAACAAAAACTACTACTATTGATAAAGAGGAGAAGGAAGAAGAAGAAGAAGAAGAGGATGAGGATGATGAAATAATATCTACTCTCCCTGAAATTTGTAAACGTAAAGCAAGATCTTTATTACGTAAATTGAAACAAAATCCTAATATTCAATGGGATGATAATGGAAATGTAAATATTAATAATAAATTAATTCCAGGTGCAAATATAGTGGGTTTGATATCCGATTTTGTTAGATGTCGTAAGAAAAATATTTCAGTTGCCGGTTGGAAACCTTTTGCTACATTATTAGCAAAAGCTATTATACCCTTAGAGTACATTGGTAATCCTCAACAAATAGAATATATTAGAAAACTCACACAAGTAGAAGGTGGAGAAGAGGACGATGATGATGATGAGAATGAAGAGGATGGTAATCCACCCCGTAAACGTAAAGCTATCAACAAATCGTGTACTAATAAGAAATAATAAAAATATTCTATTGTAATCTATTGATATATTTGAGTATATAGAAACAAATATGAATAACCCGTATTTTCGTTATTACAACAAT
This sequence comes from Thermobia domestica, assembly GCF_964235325.1. NCBI lineage: Eukaryota > Metazoa > Arthropoda > Insecta > Zygentoma > Lepismatidae > Thermobia > Thermobia domestica. Next base: position 145,471,466 of record NC_137457.1, read on the forward strand.
CAAGCAGTAGGTGGTTACAATGTTTATAAAGGTACAGCATATCAAGAACGTTATGGCATTTGTAGTTTTCAAGGAGGTTTATTCCGCACTGTATTTCCTTTATTAAAACAAGGTGCAAAAACTGTTGGTAAAGAGTTGATACGTACAGGAATTAATGTAGCAGGAGATGAACTAGATAATAATAGACCTATTGAAGGCTCTTTATAAAATCGGTGGCAAGAAGCTAAAACAAATTTAAGCTCAAAATAATTTAAATCAGGTGTTGGTAGGATCTGGAAGAAAAAGAAAGAAAGTTCATTTTAGTGGTGTGAAGCGAATAAAAAAATCCAAAGATATTTTTGATGGAGCAAAGTGATAGTTTTTATTTCTCACTTCCTAGCAATAGTTCTATGGAATATTTTCCTCAAAATACTCTTGCTTGTTATAGTACTAAAATATATCATCCTATTGTACTGGAGATGGGAGAGTGGGAAACAGCTGTTGTTGAAATAGATTATACAAGTTCATTTCAGAATGGTTCCAAATATACTAATAATATTTATTACCGTATCATAAATACAAAAAGCTGGAATATAACTAAAATCTTAGCAGGACACCATTATCATGTTGATGATATTCTATCTCAAATTAATCATAAAAGTGATATATTAAATTTACAATTAAAAGTTAAAGTATCAGTAAAACGAATTGAGGTTAGTTGAGTAATAAAAGATCAAGAAAAGCATATAGAAGTACGCCTGTCTCCTGAACTAGCCAGAATACTAGGGTTTGATAATATACAACAGGAAGATATTGCAGTTGTGCATCATGCTCGTTATCCACCTGATTTACAAAAATCGCTACCTACACTTATGTATATATACAGTGATATTGTAGAACCACAAATGGTAGGTGACATCATAGCTCCATTGTTACGTATTATAAATACAAATATTACAGAGTATGGTATTAGCAAGGTACATATTTTGACAATCCTCATTATGTCACCGTGCAACGTAAACAATTTGATCAAATTATTATTGATTTAAGAGATAGTTCAGGTAATCCACTTCCTTTCCAATATGGCAGTGTATGTGTAAAATTACATTTTCGTAGACGTAATACGGTATTTTAAATCTTAACTTGTATTGTAAATTTTACCATGTGTGAATATTAATAGTAAGAAAAAATGCAGTATGTGTTTACAAAATCAGAATTAGATTTATTTGCTGGTTTACCCACGCAAACAAGTATTATAGGTAATAAAGCAGTTCCATATAAGCCTGTGGCTTCAATATCTGTTAATGCACCAATTGAGTTCGTAGTCCCTGGACATGGGGATGACTATGTTGATCTAAGTAATACAATGTTATATATTAAAGGAAAAATTACTAAGTCAGATGGTTCTAATTTAACTTCTGCCGATAAGAAAATTGATCCTGTAAATGACTTTCTCAATGCAATGTTCAGTGAAGTGCAAATATATTTGCATAATCAACTTCTTTCCAACTCTTCACATATATATCAATATCGATCATATATTGAAAAACTACTAAATTATAATGCTAATGCTAAAACAACGCACCTTCAAAATCAGTGTGGTTTAAAGATACTGCAGGGCATATGGACAGTGTGGCCGATGCTAATGTAGGATTTAAACAACGTTTTCTTCTTACTACTTTAAGTCAGTCATTTGAATTATTGGGTTATATTCATGCTGATATATTTAATCAGGAGAAATTTTTACTGAATGGTGTAAGTAGGGTGGGGGCATCTGACCCCCGGTAGCTGAAAAACTCCTTTTTTCCAGGGTCTCCCTAGAGCAAGGACTCAATTTTCCAGTGTCTCACGATACGCTATGACCCACGCACCGTCCACCCATGGTCTTTTACGACCTCCATTTTAGGGATGTATTCATTCTCTTTTATGAACACTTTTAGGTGGGTACTCGTTCTCTTTTATGAGCACTTTTTCAACCCCTTAACAGAAATTACATAACACTAAGAACACATAACTGATAATACATAAGACTACGAAACATCGCAGGGATGTACTCGTTTTCAACCCTTATTTTAACAAAGCAGAAATTACACATAGGAAAGCAGAGAATACATAAGAGTACGAAACATAACAAGGGTGTATTCATTCCCTTTTATGAGCATATTTTCCACCCCTATTTAAACATAGCATAACTAGTAAAAGACTATGGTTTATTTTCAATTCTTATTTTAACATAGCAGAAATTACATAGCAGAGCAGAGAATACAGAAGACTACGAAACAAAGCAGGGGTATATTCGTTCCCTGAATGACCCCTATTTTAACTATAAACATAGCAGACAATGAATACCTATGTAACATAGCAAAGGGGGTGTACATAAGATTACGAACACACAACTGTATTTTTTCCACCCCTATTTGAACATAGCAGATAATTCATAAGACTACGTACTTTTTCCAACCCTATTTGAACATAGCAGATAATACATAAGACTATGTAACATAGCAGGAGTGTACTCGTTCCAACCCCTATTTAAACATAACAGAAATAGCAGACAATGAGCACATTATAGCAAAGTTACAATCGAACACCCTGAACCGTCCAACCTCGGTCTACAGATAGTCATTTTAAGTGGTGTATTCATTCTCTTTGATGACCACCTTCTCCACCCCTAAGAAAAGACTACAAACAGCAAATACGTTTTACCCCTAATTGAACATAGCAGAGATTTATTCATTTCTTTTAAGAGCATTTTTTAAGAGGTGTACTCGTTCTCTTTTATGAGCTTTTTTTCCAACACCTATTTTAACATAGCAGAAATTACATATCAGAGCAGAGGATACATAAGATTCATTCCCTTTTATGAGCATTTTTTCAACATAGCGGACAATGAATACCTATGTAACATAGCAAAGTCAAATGTCACAGAGAGTACATACGATTACGAACACACAACTATTTAACATAGCAGGGTTGTATTCGTTCCACCCCTATTTAAACATAGCAGAAATTAAACAGAGACTAAGAACACACAACTATGTAACATAGCAAAGACTACTAAGACAATAATGAGGGTGTACTCGTTAATTTAGCACATAGCAGGAGTGTATTCCTTCCACCCCTATTTTAATGTAGCACTGATTTAGTTCCCAACCCCTAATTTAACATACCGAAAATAACATAAGCATGTCCCCAAACTACTGAGCACCGAAAACAGAGGTCAAACTCAAAAGCGGAGCCACATTTAGTAATTGGTTATCAACTACTATGAGTTCCAAAAATAATGACCATTGAGGTCAAAGATCAAAAACTCGGAAACGGAGTCACATATCGAGATGGTGTTTCCACATCTAGTAATTGGTCATCAACCACTGCAAGTTCCAAAAATAATGACCATCGAGGTTAAAGTTCAAAAACTCGAAAACAGATCCTCATATTGAGTTGTTGTTTCCAAATCTAGTAATTGGTCATCAACTACTACAAGTTCCGAAACAATGACCATCGGGTTCAAAGGTCAAAATGCTTAAAACTTAATAACTCGAAAACGGAGCCACATATATAGATGGTGTTTCCACATTTAGTAATTGGTCATCAACTACTACAAGTTCCAAAATAATAACCATGGAGGTCAAAGGTCAAAATACTTAAAACCTAATAACTCGAAAATGGAGCCACATATTGAGATGGTGTTTCCACATTTAGTAATTGTTCACCAACCACTACAAGTTCCAAAATAATGATCATCGAGGTCAAAGGTCAAAATACTTAAAACCTAATAACTCGAAAACAGAGCCAAATATTGAGGTGTGTTTTCACATTTACTAATTGGTCATCAACCACTGCAAGATCCAAAAATAATGACCATCAAGGTCAAAGGTCAAAAACTTGGAAATGGATCCACATATTGAGGTGTTTCCACATTTAGTAATTGGTCATCAACTACTACAAGTTCCAAAAATAATGACCATTGAGGTCAAAGGTCCAAATACTTAAAACCTAATAACTTGGAAACGAAGCCACATATTGAGGTGGTGTTTCCACATTTAGTAATTGGTCATCAAAGACCAAAGTTCCAAAATGATGACCATCGAGATCAAAGGTCAAAATCCTAAGACCTAATAACTCGGAAAGGGAGCCACATATTGAGATGACGTTTCCACATTTAGTAATTGGTCATCAACTACTACAAGTTCCAAAATAATGACCATCGAGGTCAAAGGTCAAATATTTAAACCCGAATAACTCTTCTAACGGAGCAACGTATTGAGGCGCTGTTTCCAAATCTAGTAATTGGTCATCAACTACTACAAGTTCCAAAATAATGACCATCGAGGTCAAAGTTCAAAATACTAAAAACCTAATAACTCGGAAACGGAGTAAGGTATTGAGGTGCTGTTTCCAAATCTGGTAATAGGTCATCAACTAGTACATGTTAAAAAAGTACTGATCTTCGATGTCAAAGGTCAAAATACTTAATACCTAATAACTCGGAAACGGAGCAACGTATTGAGGTGCTGTTTACAAACAGAAAAAGCTACACAAGTAAAAAAAGGAATCAATTTTTACTAACCAGAAAAAGCGAAGAAATGTGATTTTAACTAGCTCAGAATTTATAGACCATGTTGTACTATTTAAACAAACGAAGGAATAAATTTAAGTGGTTATTCAATTTTGTAGCAAGAAGAAAAAAGCGAAGAAGTCAGAATTTTATATAAATTTTGTAATACTCAAATAAACGAAGAAATAAATTTGGATGGAGTATTAGGTTTTGTGCCATGCAGAAAAAGGAAAGAATTAATCAAGTAAACAAAGGAATAAATTTGTACTGACCAGAAAAGGCGAACAAGGATCATTAAACCTTTTTGTTCTATTCAAATAATCGAAGGAATAAATTTGAGTGGTCTATTTTATTTTTGTACCAATCAGAAGAAAAGCAAAGAATGTTCATTTTAATAAGCTCAGAATTTTATATCCTTTTGTGCCATTTAAAGTCCTAAGGTGCTCACGGAAAAATTTTTATAGAGAGGCGACTCTAAAGTCCAAAGTTTCCCGATCACTAACTACATATTTGAATGTAAGATTTAAGCAACCAGAACTGCCATTGGTTACAGAAGAGAGTTGCATCATAAATTGTGTAGAACAGACTCCATATCAATTAGCGTTCTAAAGAAAACTGATGAATGACAACGAATCATTGCAATTAATAAAGAAAGAAGAAACAGCAAGCTTGGCCATTTTGGATCACAATACTGATAGAGGAAAAGGCAAAAAAGATCATATCAAAGTAAAAATCAGCCCACCAAGGAAAAGAACAGTTTTCAAAGTTGAAGACAAAAATTACTTCTTTCCTTCACTTAAATAGCACGAAAAAAGTACAGAAATTATGAACTTGTTAAAATGGTCCCTCTGAGTTTTTTCTGGTTTGATACAAAAACAGAACATTCATTTTTTTTTCTTTTGTTTATTTGAGTAGTACAAATGGTACATAAATTCTGAGCTAGTTAAAATTTTCATTTTTCCTTTGTTTAAACAGTACATAATGATATAAAATTCTTCACTTTTCCATTTGTTACAAAAGAGAATAGACTTCCCAAATTTTATTCAATCTTCACTTCTTTTTTCTGGTTGGTACAAAACTAAATACTCTATCCAAATGTATTCCTTCGTTTATTTGAATGGCATAAACAGGTACAAAATTCCTACTTAGGTAAAATGCTATTTCTTTGCTTTTCCACGGTGTACATATTTATTCTTATGTTTACAAAATGGTATAAAAGTCGGAGTTAGTTAAAATGGTCCTTCTTCGCTTTTTCTGGTTAGTATAAATTTATAGATTCGTTTCTTTTAGTAGTACAAAATGATATAAAATTGTGAGTTAAATAAAATTACCTTTTTCGCTTTTCTTAGGTTAGTACAAATATATTCCTTCGTTTATTTGAGTAGTATAAAACGATATAAAATTCTAAGCTAGTTAAAATGGCATTCCTCATTGCTACAATTTTGAATAGGTCACTCATATTTATCTTTCGTTTGTTTAAATCGTACAGGATTATATGCCATTTTAACTAGCTGAGAATTTTATATCTTTGGTTTCTTTCTCGTTAGTACAATAGCAAATAAGCCACTCAAATTTATTCATTCTTCACTTTTGTTTGCTTGCTAGAATACTGAATAGGTCACACTAATTTATCCGACTCGCTGTTAACAAGTTATTAAGGCTTAAGTATTTTGATCTTTGACCTTGATGGTCTGTACTTTTTTAGCATGTACTAGTTGATGACCTATTACTAGATTTGGAAACAGCACCTCAATACGTTGCTCCGTTTCCGAGTTATTAGGTTTTAAGTATTTTGACCTTTGACCACAAAAGTACAGTACTTTTTAGCATGTACTAGTCGATGACCTATTACTAGATTTAAAACAGCACGTCAATACGTTACTAAGTTTTCGAGTGGTTTTAAGTATTTTGACCTTTGACCTCGATGGTCATTATTTTTGGAGCTTGTAGTAGTTGGTAACCAATTACTAAATGTGGAAACAGCACCTCAATATGTAGATCCGTTTTCGAGTTATTAGGTTTTAAGTACTTTGACCTTTGACCTCGATGCCCACTAATTCTGAGGCATGTAGTACCTGATGACCAATTACTAAATGTGGAAACACCACCTCAATATGAGGATTCGTTTTCGAGTTATTAGGTTTTAAGTACTTCGACCTTTGACCTCGATGGTCAGTATTTTTGGAACTTGTAGTAGTTGATGACCAATTACTAAATGTGGAAACACCACCTCAATATGCTGATTTGTTTTCGAGTTTCACCTTTGACCTCGATGATCAGTATTTTTTGAACTTGTAGTAGTTGATGACCAGTTGCTAAATGTGGCTCCGTTTTTAAATTTGATCTCTGTTCTCGATGGTCAGTAGTTTGGGGACATTCTTGTGTCATTTCTGCTATGTTAAATTAGGGGTTGGGAATGAAATCAGTGCTACGTTAAAATAGGGGTGGAACGAATACACCCCTGCTATGTGAGTCATTGCTATGTTACATAGTTGTGTGTTCGTAGTCTCTGTGTCATTTCTGCTATGTTAAATAAGGGGTTGGGGCCGAAATCTGTGCTACCTTAAGAAAGGCACTTGAACGAATACACTCCTGCTTTGTTACATGGGCATTCATTGTCTGCTATGTTTATAGTTAAAAATAGGGGTTGGAAAATATGTTCATAAAAGGAAACAATGTTATGTTCGTTATGTTAAAATAGAGGATGGAAAATATGCTCATAAAAGAGAACGAGTCCACCCTCTAAAATAGACTATGTTGAAATAGGGGTGGAAAAATAGGCCAACTGCTATGTATTCTTTGCTATGTTACATAGGAGTGGTGCGTTCTTAGTCTCTGTGCAATTTAAATGCTGATAAAAGGGAATGAATACACCCCTGCTATGTTTCGAAGTCTTATGTAATATGTGCTATGTTAAATAGACCGTTGGAAGATAGGGGTTAAAAGAAGTGCTCATAAAAGGGAACGAAGTGTTAATGTTATTAGTCTTTGCTATAATGTGCTCATTGTCTGCTAATTCTGGAATGAGTACACCCCTGCTATGTTTCATAGTCTCCATGTATTCTCTGCTATGGGGTTGAAAAAGTGATCATAAAAGAGAACGAGTACACCCCTGCTATGTTGCGTAGTCTTATGTATTATCTGATATGTTCAAATAGGGGTTGAAAAAGTGATCATAAAAGGGAATGAATATTATATATTCTCTGCTATGTTAAAATAGGGGTTGGAAAATAAGCCATACTCTTGTATTAGCTCTGCTATGTTACATACTCTAATGTAATATGTATTATGTTCAAATAGGGGTTGAAAAAGTGATCATAAAAGAGAACGATTACACCTTTACTATGTTACGTAGTCTTATGGTCTTATATGTGTTCGTAATCTTATGTGTTATCTGCTATGTTAAAATAGGGGTTGGAAACGAGTACACCCTTGCTATGTTACGTAGTCTCTGCTCTGTATTATCTGTTCTGCTATGTCTTCAGTCTTATGTAATTTCTGCTCTGTTAAAATGGGGTTGGAAAAAGTGGTCATACAAGAATGAATACACCCCATAATATGTCGTCATAAAGGAGAATGAATACACCCCTAAAATGGAGGTCGTCAGGTGCCGCCACCCTACTGGTGTACAACTGCGTATTAGACTAATTCCAGCTAAACCTATATTTTGTCTAACGGGTGACGCACATGCTGATGGAAAGGTTGTAATTACAGATGCAACATTGCTTGTGAAAAAGGTTGATGTATCACCAGCAGTTAAAATAGCACAAAATAAAGTATTACAAATCCCTAAATTTAGAATAAAATATCCTATAACAAAAGTGCAGGTGAAGACAGAAACTTTACCACAAGGAATTATGGATAGTACACTTCCAGATCTGTTTTCAGGCATAGTGCCTAAAGATATTATTATTGGTTTTGTTACTAATACTGCTTTCATTGGTACTTATCAAACAAGTCAATTCCATTTTCAACATTTTAGTATGTCGTTTTTTACACTGTATGCGGACGGAACGCCTGTACCATCCAAATCGCTACAACCTGATTTTGATAATAAGCTATATATACAAGCATATTCTACGTTATTTAGAGGTTCAGGTATTTATTATTCTAATCAAGGTAATGATATTTCACTTGCCGAATATCCTAATGGTTATACACTACTGGTGTTTGATTTAACTTCCGATTCTAGCGCTAGTGCAGCATTTCATACTAGTCCACAACGGCAAGGAAGTGTACGTTTACAATTTCATTTTAAAGAGGTACTGCCATCTTCTGTAACAGCAATTATTTATGGTGAATTCCCTTCAGAATTAGAAATTGATTTCCAGAGAAAAATATATATTAATTATTTAAAAAATGTTAAATACAATTGAACTTTATGAGGCACCACAACAAAATTTGTATCAAGATCATTTTATTGGTATGTATGCTGCAGATGAGCTACCGCTGTTTATTCATATATTTCCAGCCGCCATAATTATTAACACTGATTCTAGTGATAAGCCTGGAGAACATTGGGTTGCTGTTTATATATCTAATATGCGTGTGGGAGAGTATTTCGATAGCTATGGTATACCTCCCCATATACAGCATCATATAAGGTTCTTAAAACGAAACTGTATGTGTTATACTTGGAATAATAGACGTATTCAAGGTGATTTATCTCAATTTTGTGGACATTACTGTTTTCTAAATCTAGCATGTCGTGCATCTGGTTATTCACTAAGCGATTTCTTAAACAAATTCGCACTCACTACTATTCATGCTAATAATATTATGCTTTATTCATTTATGAGAGTATGATGATGGTCACTGGCGCGAGATTAAGAGTGTGTGTCTGTGTGAATAACCAGACTTGTTAAATGGTATTATATTTTTTAATCTCTGCTAAAAAAAATTAACTCCGCCATTGCCGGTTACACCCGTTTTGCCATGTATAAATAGAGGTGGAACGAATTCTTTGCTATGTTCATTCTCTGCTATGTTAAGTTATAGTAGGGGTTGGAACGAGTACACCCCCTTTTGCTATGTTGAAATAGGGGTGTAACATTAAAAACATGGAAGTTATCTGCATTCCTTTGCACTCTTTAAACAGCTGAATAAAAAATGTTGCCGGTCCCGAGCCCTGGATGAGAAAGGAGGTAGCTAATCTCTGTTGTGTTACACCCCTAAAATGTAGGTTGGAAAATCTGCTATGTTACATAGTTGTTCGATAATGTGTTCATTCTCTGCTATGTTAAGTTAAAGTAGGGGCTGGAAGGAGTACACCCCCTTTTGCTATGTTAAAATAGGGGTGTCCCCCTTTTGCTATGTGTCTCTGCTAGAGAATTTGGAAAATCTGCTATGTCCGTAGCCTCTGTGTGAAATAGGGGTGTCCACAGTATGCTAAGCCAAATGTTACCCAACGAATATTCCCTGCTGTATTAAATAGGGGTTAAAAAGGGAACAAGTACATCCCCATTATTCTATGTCATGTTAGTAGTTTTTGCTGTGTTACATAATTATGTGTTCGTAGTCTTATGTATTATTTGCTAACTTCGAATAGGGTTGGAAAATATGCTCATAAAAGGAAATGATGCTATGTTCGTTATTTTAAATAGGGGAAGGAAAACGTGCTCATAAAAGTGAATAAATACACCCCTAAAATTGACTATGTTGAAATAGGGTCGGAAAAATAGGCCAACTGCTATGTATTCTTTGCTATGTTAAAATAAGGGTTGGAAAATATGCTCATAAAAGACAACGAGTACACCCCTGCTATGTTACTTAGTCTTATGTAATGTTAGCTATGTTCGATTAGGGGTGGAACGAATCCTGCTATGTTAAAATAGGGGATGGAAAAATATGCTCATAAAAGGGAGCGAGTAATTTCTGTTGGGGTTGGAAAAGTGCTGATAAAAGAGAACGAATTATGTAGTCTTATGTCTGCTATGTGTTCTGTGCTATGTTAAATATTGGTTATTAACTCTGCTATGTTCGTTATGTTAAAATAAGGGTTGAACGAGTCCACACCTAAAATGTGCTCATAAAAGGGAATGAATACACAACCTAAAAATTACTCATAAAAGGGAACGAATACACCCCTATCACAGAGGACTCAATTTCTCATACCCCCCTGTGTCCTCCGGCATAGTGTGTCAGGCGGCACTGGGAAATTCATTGTCTGCTTCAGGCGGGACTGAGAAAGTGGGTAGAGTGTCAGTGACGCAGAAGCCCCATTTTTCTACTACTTTGATGATAACCTTTCACGTAAGACCATGAACGATAAAACGTAAAAGGTAGACATTAAATGTAACAAAACAATAGTAAACGAACGTCCACGATAAAGCGTAAGGTACAGGGGAAAATATAAAACGTTGATGATAGTCTTTAGCAAAGATAAACGAACGTCCACAATAGAGTTTATAGTAACGTTGAACGTAAATATAAACCAATGACAATGTCCTTTAACGTAAGAACATAAATGATGAAATGTTTGACGATGGATTTTTTTATAACATTTAACGGCAGAATGTTTCGCGATGGATTTTAGCATAGCAACATTAGAATTGGATGGTTGGACTTCTTAATTCTTTACACTTCTTTACACTTTTCCTCTTCCTAATCTTTCATCTTAAAACACTTAAACTAAAATTCTGTCTTTTTGTGGCTTTGTTAGTTCCTATGGCTTCAGTCTTGTTACAGTTACTTGTATAATAGTAACATCTAATGAAACTACCAAAGCTATTTAGTGATTTTTCTCTAAACAGTTTCTTCCTGTTTTCTCCTAGATTCGATTTTATGTAAAATAGATATAAAGAGAAGAAAACATTGTAAAAGTATCACAAAAAATAAGAACAGCCCATACATACCAGAGCATCGAGACTCGCTATGTAAAATACCGTTAAATAATTCGCCTAGATTCTTAATGAGATTTATCTCTTCTACGGATGTCGAAAACGCACCTCTTCTACTCTTCTATCTATCTTCAAATTTACTTGTCTCTTAATTAAGTTATAAAATCTAGAATTATTATGATCTGAACTCTTTTGATATAGAATTTCGTCATATGGATAAAAAGTGATAATTGTATAAGTAAAGTAAAAAGGGCTTTCCTCGAACACAAAAGATATCGACACGGATTATTAGCGTTCTGCTTCTTGTAAATAATTAAGGTATTATTTCTAGAAAATTTCCTCCTATACGATAAGAAATGGAATTTCCCCTCTAAAACAGTTAATATTTAATTGAGCTGCGGATATATACTTCTTTCTCTAAATTTATTCGCAAAAGAAAAATAAAAATCTTCACTAGAACACTCCTATGGACAAACAGAAAAGGATCTTTAAAGAATTTTGCACGGACATGGCCATTTATTAAATAAAAAACAACCTTTGTCTGAAATAGGAACAATTCTTATGGCATAGTATATGAAGTTAATTTGTGTCTATTACTATTCCTATTTAAATCTTTTTGCCATCATAAGGCAAATACATCACTGGACTTCATAATTTAATCTGTAGTTTGTAGAGGAGGTATTTTTTGATAATTTTCCAGCAGCCAAATGGAGAAACGATACGTATGTTAACGATACGTATGATAAAACAATCTTATCGTTGAATTTAGTTTTTATAATATAAACAGATTTAACTTTATCTCTCTCGGATACAGGGATATTGCGTAAATTTATAAAATTTATATCGCCCACTGCGAGTATTTCGCTCGGATTCTAGCGATTCCATTTACTATATACGAAATTAGTAATTTTTAATTTCCCTGTCTCTCACTGAAATATGTTCATTAAATTAGAAATTTCCATATCCTCTAAAATATAAAATTTAAAATTATTTGTAACATTAACATGTCTCGTATTGTAAGCCCAAGATGTTCAAATTCGACATGCAAAGAGATGCATAGAGAAACTAAATGCTCAGTCAGTACATTTATTTAAAACGAATCCTAAATATATAAAGACATAATCTTAAATATTTAACCGTTTGTAGCATAAACGCTTACAAAATAAGAGATGCAAAAGCCTAGGAAACACAAAAATTACTACATACAAAATACAAAATTCTCTCAATGTTTATTACAAGTAATTTTAATTCGATCCAGCTTAATTCGGAAGTTTATAACTAAATCCAACATTCTGTCCTTAATTTCCTGCTTTAGCTAAGAAATTCGAGACAAATAAATGTTTGATATCTTCGAAGCTCAGAATTAATTGCTCTGTACTAATCCGTTGCCGTTTAAACCTATACCAAGTAATGTCTCCGAGTCCAATGTTTAAAATGTTCTGGAAACAGAAACGTTTACAAATAATCTAATATCTTCAATTTTAACAACATTGACTTTCTCAAAGGTCTCCTAGGTATAATCTAAATTTTCTTCTCTATTCTTGAAAACATCTTTATCTACTAGCATGCTAATGCTTTTAGAAATGAATTTTTGTTATAAGTTTCTAAGCCAACTATCTTAAAAGTGCAAAACGTTTCTCACTTGAAAAATAAGCAATCTACAAATCTTTATAAGGTAAAACCATCGGTTATTAACTTAGATCTACAAATTTCATAGAGATTAAGGATGTGCATCTTGATAAAACCTTTTAAAAACCGGAAGGACTCACAACAATTAGTTTGTACCAAAACACCATCATATGCGAATTTCTTTTTCGTTAACCAGAAATGCATATAAACTTTACGAAGCCTTTAAATCGACCTCCTCCCAACGAGAAGCAAAATAAAGAAACTATTTTCACTTCTCTTTCTTCTTGCAAGGTATTTTCCCGAACGTATTTAATGTAGCTCTTCTTAATGTTAAAACTAGAGAGAATACAAAAAATAAACACTCAAACATACAAAAAAACTCTCCCACTTTTTGTCTGAGATAATTACTGAGTTTAATTTTAGATAAAAGTCAAACCAAAACAATAATATACACGAAAACTCAAAAATAAATAAATAAATCTTACCCAAACCATGGAACATTAGAAGCTACAAAATACAACTCGCTCAATATGTCTACCAGAAAAATTCCTTAACTCTCCTAAGTTAATCTGAAGTTTAATATTAAAAGCTGGCTATGTATGACTCACTTTCTCCTCTACTTGGAAAACGCCAAGTTCTCCAGGTCTTTCAATTTTAGAATGTAAATTACCTTCTGCCTACAGGTTATTGGTTTAATATGCTCAACTATGAGCGTTGTGCGTTGAAGTCATAAAGACTAGATTCGCAAGTGTCTTGCATGTTCTAGAGCTAACTTTGTCATATATTTCTAAAATTCTAACACTGTGGTACTTTCTACAAAATCTTGTGTTCCTTATAAAAAATTCTTTCTTGTCGCATAGACGCATCAAAACAAATCAAATATCTTTTGAGAACTGTTACCATTACAGGTTTTTAAGCTCTCCATACAGTAAGTAACTTGAATACTTGTCTTTTTGTTGCTAAATATGTAATCTGTAAATCTTCGTCATCCTCTTCACTACAAAATTGTAGGTCTCAAAAGATACTATTAAACAGTAAAGTTAATAAATAAATGTAATGTGTATTGAAATTGGCTTATTCTAAGTCGCCACTTCGTCTAGTAGCGCTAAAATTTGGAACTTCCTAACTACTTCGAATATATATTTGAAAGTAAAATTCCTTGTATTTAACTTTATTAAAGCAATCTGATACTGTAATAAAAGCAAAATAATTCCAGATTCTTCCAAATCCCTACTGAAGAATCCTATGGCAATTAAATATTAACTATTTCTTATATACAAACATAGAATTAATTTTGACTTTTAATGAACTTGCTTTCCAACTTTTATTTCATAATTTACATATGAGTAAAAAAGTGATTATGTTTCCAAAAAAATTCTACATTTGCTGATAGATGTCCTCCTTGGTCAATATAATATGTTTTTACATTTGGTTTCCTGTTATTAATATGAAACATTCAGCATGCATGTGTTCAAAAATACAAATTTACATATCTCAATTTCCAAATAAGAGAATAAAAAACATGCAGTGAGTACTCTAGTAATTCATACAACATTACACAAATGTGTTACTAATTGTATTACCGGTATTATTGTTGGTATTTTCTACACATTCTTTATTAGCAGAAATTATTTTAACCAATTTACATCATTGAGGTCTTCCTGCATGCATCGCTAAATAAATATTACACAAATCTCTCAGTTCTTTGTACATGCAAGACAGAAAAATATTTCTAAAGTAAGACTTGGAAGATAATTTAATCTAACCTGTGATCGGAATTTCTACATTTATGTGCTATATTCAACAAACTTGAACGATCACGCTGTAATTTCAAAGTATAATGAGATTAAATATGCAGTCCATTTACAAAGCTTAATTATAGAAAAATTAGAATAAATTTAGTATAGAGAAGGTTCGGATTTATTAAATTTCAAATCAGAAAATAATTTTTATTATACATTATATTCTAAAAAATCCAAGATGTGTTTATTTACGTAAAATAATTTTTATACTTTAGTTAACATTTCTGCGCTTTTAAATTTTAAATTTTAAAGCTAAAACATTTGTGTAGTGAATCTAGGTATCAGCCATCCCCTATCGAAGGAAGCGAGCTGAAATTTCTTAATCAGTGATCGTATTGAATGCCATGCCACTTGTAAAATGTGTTATTCCACTGAAGACGAATTAAAATTTCACTTAAATGATTAAATCTAGTTTACCTTATTGACAGAAACCACTGGGAAAATACAAGTCAGCTTAAGTCCTGATCGAATATTAGTAGGGTGAGGTCACTTGAGCGTGTTTTTTCCTACTTCGCATGCGCAAACCCTTGACGCTGATTGGCTGGCGCAGGTCACGTGACCCCGCCTAGCCCCTTGACGCTGATTGGCTGGCCACGCCCCCGGCCACGCCTCTTTACGCTGATTGGTCGGTGCCGGCCACGCCCCCGGCCACGCCCCTTGACGCTGATTAGCCGACACCGGCCACGCCCTTTTACGACCTCCATTTTAGGAGTATCTACCGCGCTGACTGGCTGGCAGCGACCCCCGCCCCGTTCACGCCGATTGGCTGGCACCGGACCCCACCGATTGGCTGACGTAGGACCTCGCCTTCTTGACGCTGATTGACCGGCCACGCGCACGGTCTTTTAGGAGTACCGCGCTGATCGGCCGGCGCCGGATCCCCGTCCACGCACATGTCACATAAGATTCGTTCCCTTTTATAAGCGCTTTACGAACACATAACATAGCACATATTACATAAGACTCGTTCCCTTTTATGAGCACTTTTAACATAGCAGAAATTACACAGACACTACGAACACATAACATAGCACATATAGCATAGGACTATCTAACATAGCAGGGGTGCACTCGTTCCCTTTTATGAGCACTTTTTTTTTAACATAGCAGAGAATGGAGACCAACTTTTGACCTACTGCGCATATGTGCAAAACTGTTCCGATTCCGCCGGAGCAGAACTGCCGTTTTCTATATCAATGGTACCAGAACACACACACACACACACACACAGCAGACCGCAGACTGTTCCGGTTCATGGACAGATTACGGCTATGCGCAGAAACATAAAATAAGACATAACACCCCGTTCTCTTTTACGAGCACTTTATAGCAACATAATAGAGCAGAGAATAAAAAAAATAACAACACACACACACACACACACACACACACACACACACACACACACTTGATTGCTTATGCGTAGTAAAATTAAATTTCCAATTAATTACACATTACACGGGATACGCCCTTTCTATGACAATTTTAACCGATTTGGATGAAACTCGGTATATGAGGGTTTTCGAACATGCTGATTACGAATATGATACTTATTTTTACCTGGGTGTTATGGTTCATGTGGGATATCCCCTTTCTATGATAATTTTAACCGATTTGGATGAAACTCGGCATATGGGGGTTTTCGACCATGCTGAGTACGAATATCAGACTTATTTTTTAACTGGGTCCTATAGTTTTTGTGGCATACGCCCTTTCTATGACAATTTTATCCAATTTGGATAAAACTCGGCATATTTGGGTTTTCGAACATGCTGATTACCAATACCACACCTACTTTTACCTGGGTCTTATAGTTTATGAGGGATACGTCGTTTGTATGACACTTAAAACCTAATAACTTAAAAAAGGATCCACATATTGAGGTCGTGTTTCCACATTTAGTAACGGGTCACCAGCAACCACAAGTTCCAAAATAATGACCATTGAGGTCAAAGGTCAACATATTTAAAACCTAATCACTCGAAAACGGATCCATATATTGAGATGGTGTTTCCAAGTCTGGTAATTGGTCATCATGTACTACAAGATCCAAAACATTGACCATCGAGGTCAAAGGTCAACATACTTAAAACCTAATAACTCGAAAACGGATCCACATATTGAGATGGTGTTTCCAAATCTAGTAATTGGTCATCAGGTACTACAAATTCCAAAATAATGACTATCGAGGTCAAAGGTCAACATACTTAAAACTTAATCACTCGAAAACGGATCCACATATTGAGATGGTGTTTCCACATTTAGTAATTGGTCATCAGATACTACAAGTTCCAAAATAACGACTATCGAGGTCAAAGGTCAACATACTTCAAACCTAATAACTCGGAAACTGAGCCAAATATTGAGATGCTTTTTCCAAATTTAGTAATACGTCATCAACTACTACAAGTTCCAAAATAATGACTATCGAGGTCAAAGGTCAACATACCTAAAACCTGATCACTCGAAAACAGAGCCACATATTGAGATGGTGTTTCCAAATCAAGTAATAGGTCATCAGGTACTACAAGTTCCAAAATAATGACCATTGAGGTCAAAGGTCAACCTACTTAAAACCTAATCACTCGAAAACGGAGCCACATATTGAGATGCTGTTGCCACATTTAGTAATCGGTAATCAGGTACTACAAGTTCCAAAATAATGACCATAGAGGTTAAAGGTCAAAATACTTAAAACCTAATAAGTCGAAAACGGAGCCAAATATCGAGGTGCTGTTGCCACATTTAGTAATTGGTCATCAACTACTACAAGTTCCAAAATAATGACCATCGTGGTCAAAAGGTTAAAGTACTTAGAAACTAATCACTCGAAAACGGAGGCACATATTGAGGTGCGGTTTCCAAATCTAGTAATAGGTCATCAACTAGTACATGTTAAAAAAACCTACTGACTTTCGAGGTCAAAGGTCAAATATTTAAGCCTTAATAACTCGTAAACCTACCCAGCAAGAGATTTCTGTGACCTATTCACTTTTTTTGTTCCAACCAGAAAAAAGTGAAGAATGAATAAATTTTAGTGACTTATTTGCTATTGTACTAACGAGAAATCTAATTTGTAACTAGCTCAGAATTTCTGTACATTTTGGGTTATTCAAAATAATTTGGATGGACTAACGAAAAAGAAAGCAAAGATATGCCATTTTAGCTAGCTGAGAATTTAAAGAAACAAAGGGAACCTACTCTATTTTCTATCAACGAGAAATGCCATTTCAACTACCTCAGAATTTATGTGCCTTTTTGTGCTAAGGTCTATTTTAACTCTTCTTGACTAATTAAATAAACGAAGGAATATTGTACCAATGAGAAATGCCATATTTTTTCTAGACCATGTTCTAATATTTAAACAAACGAATTGGTGGATTTGAGTGACGTATTCAATTTTGCACTAATGAGAAATAACGGCGTATCTTAAATCATTTTGTACTATTTAAATGAACAAACAATCGGATAAATTTAACCGGCTCAGAAGTGTACTATTTAAACAAACGAAGGTCTCTTGAGTGAGGTTTCCTACTAACTCAGAATTTCATTTCAAATTGTAATACTCAAATTTGGATGGAGTGTTTAGTTTTGTTCGAACCTTAGAATTTATCAGGTTACATCTAGTAAAAGAAAACGAATAGATAATTTTGAGACAGTTCCATATGGGTAAATACAGTATTAGTAGAAACGATAGTTTTTAATTAAGTAGAGATAAGGAGAGAGTGAAAAAAATGGAAAATTAAATTTTAAATCATTATTATTATTATTTTAGAGGTCAAAAGGAAGAATAAATGAATTTGAGTGGCATATGTACGGAATTTATTTTTGTACCGGGCAAAAAATTGAATGGAATATTTTATTTTGTACCAGCTGGGAATTTGGTGTTGTACCATTGTATCAATTTAAGTATTTTGTACTATTTATTACCACCGAGAAGGTGTAGAATATTTAGTTTTGTACCAAGCAGAAATTTATTGGCTTCTATATTTTGTATTAACGACTAAAACCTTTAACACATACTTGGTTGTGTGCATTACAATGGCCGAAGTTTTTCATTTCCCTGTGGTACAACGTAATGGTCGCCCCGCTTATTCTAGGTCTACAGTTAGATATTTTCGGTTGGATAATGGAATAAAGCCATGTTTTGTTGAGCACAATGCCCACTATAACGATGTGGTAGACAATTATTTGATGGATAGATATTTGTTTAATAGTCGCTATAACAAATGGTATATGGTAGAATTTGTTAAGCATTTATCGCAGGTAGATATTAAGATAGACTTTTTGCCGTTGGTTACTCGTTTAACCGCACACAATTCTCTTTTCCAATCAGCCACCTTTTTTGCCATGAAAACTAAGGGTAATAGTTATACTGTGACAGCTTTCTTTCGCTATGGGGGAACGCAGGACACTTTGGATGAGTTATTAAAGTTTTGGAACCCTGTGTGCGAGTTCAGGCCAAGTATCCAGATTGCAGATTTACTTGGTTGCTTTACACGATGTGGTAAAACTGGCCTTTTTGCTGTATCTCCTGATACCTATCTGTTGGACCTCGCGGTATTTGGAAAATTGGTGAAAAAGAATAACAAATGGTTTTTCTCACAATAAAGCTATACATACAGAATAATCCATTATGGCAAAAAATACTACTTTCTCCTTATGCTTAGCTGGAGTAGACTTCGATAACAAGAACGATACATTGTGTAAGAATTACCAAATAATACCGGTATTGCACTGTACTTATAATAGTCTGTAATAGTGCAGTTTATCTTTCGAATCAGAGTAGGTTTTAAAGGTGTATTGTAGTCTACCAGCAATAATGATCTTTAAGAGAGTTATTAGGTAAAGATAAAAATTACACCGCCATTCTGCGAACACATTTATACGATCCAATTTCTCAGATTTAAACAAAGAAAGACCATATTCTGCTACTCAAACAAACGAAGGAATGAGCTCAGAATTTCTATACCTTTTTGTGCTATTCAAATAAACGAAGGAATAAACCTATTCACTTTTATACCACCTTTTAGTTTTGTACGAATCACAAAAAAGGGAAGAAGGACCATTATAACAAGTTCACTATTTTTATACCATTTTGTATTACTCTAATCAATTTGGGAGGTCTATTTCGATTTTTGTAACAACCAGAAGAAAAGTGAAGATGATACATTTTATACCTTTGTGACGGGTTAAAAAAACGAGTGGTTCATTTAGTTGTGGTGCTACATTTTGTATATTTTTTGTCATCCAGATCAGTTTCTTTATTTCTTTTAAAGAAAACAATATACTACTTTCACTGACAATTCAGTTGCCAGTGTCCAATGTTTGTAAGCTGTTAAATTCTTAATATTACAATAGTACAAATTGATCCATTTATAAAATAATATAGTTAACAGTTCAATTCTCAGTAACCCTTTGTACTTTTAGCTCTAAAATGTTCTTCTATTCTTACACAATCAAATACATATGCTACAGTGGGCTCAGTGTTTATCTACAGAATTAAATAATTGTTTATCTTTCTCTAAAAACATTTCTACTATTTTGTTGATATAATAATCACACTCTGTAATGTATTCATATACCAGATTAAATTTTTTCTCCAAAGTATAAGTGTTCTTAATATTGCAATTTTTAAAATGCTTCTTTAAATAAAGTTTATAGATTTTATCTCTCATTTCACGTTTAATTAAGATCGTCCACACCTTTTGTAATAATTCGTAATCATACTGCAGCAAACAAATGTGGTCTTTTTCATTTTCATTATGTTTAGAACATGCTTCACATAATAATACTGAATTTGGTGTATACTCATTAAATAATTGTATAACACATGTATCACTAATACTTTCACTAGTACACTCGCACTCATTAGCTTCCAGTTCAAAACAGGTAATATTTGAAATACTGTCATCATCACTTTCCGGGAGTATTTCATCATTATATCTATTATACCGTCTAAAATAATACACTTCTTCTATTTCCTGTGTTGGGTATATGATTCTCACTTTATCACGTAATTCATCTGGCAAATCGGGGTCAGACGGCTGGATTAACAGTATTGGTTTCTCGTTTTCACGCTGAATTTCTTTTTCTCTAGGTGAAACATAAGCAATTTCCATGCTAGTCATTTTTCTACTCTTCCGCAAAAACAAATCAAGTGTGACACATCAACTTATATACCTACAATAAAAGCATTGTATGCATTCTCCGTGTTTAATAATATGTTTCAAGGCAATGCAAAATAATTCGTTAATATAACGTCATGATGTATGTTCTATTATTTCCAAATATACTGCATAATCTTATATTCCATTATAATAAAATACATAACTGCAAAAGCATATATTTGTCTTTTTGGACTTAGACGAGGAAAGAAAGTTTAAAAAGTAATTGAATCGTTGAGCAATAGGCAGTACCTTTGCAATACAAGTGTTAGGTAACGCATTCGTAACGCTGCTTAAATATCTGCAGCAGCAGAATGAATAATTTCGCACTCTTTATAGATGGTGTGGAACATGAAACTTTTGTTTTCCTTGATGAGCTGATTCTTACTTTGATATGATTCCTTCTGCTTTTTTCCTCTATCACCACTGTGATCAAAAATGGTCATGCATGCTGTTATGATTCGTCGTCCTCCATCAGTTTTCTTTAGTACGCTAATTGTTATGGATTAAGTTATAATTGAATTATGACGCAATTTAGTTAATGACCGGAAAACTTTGGACTTTAGCGTCGCCGTTAGTATTTTGTAAACCTAATTCGCTAAACACACGTCAATACCCATATAGTGACGGGAGAGGCAATTTAAATTGTTCTCTGGATGACACAAAAATATACAAAATGTAGCACTACAACTAAATGAACCACTCGTTTTTTTAACCCGTTACACAGGTATAAAATGTATCATCTTCACTTTTCTTCTGGTTGTTACAAAAATCAAAATAGACCTCCCAAATTGATTAGAGTAATACAAAATGGTACAAAAATAGTGAACTTGTTATAATGGTCCTTCTTCCCTTTTTTGTGGTTCGTACAAAACTAAAAGGTGGTATAAAAGTGAATAGGTTTATTCCTTCGTTTATTTGAATAGCACAAAAAGGTATAGTAATTCTGAACTCATTCCTTCGTTTGTTTGAGTAGCAGAATATGGTCTTTCTTTGTTTAAATCTGAGAAATTGGATCGTATAAATGTGTTCGCAGAATGGCGGTGTAATTGTTATCTTTACCTAATAACTCTCTTAAAGATCATTATTGCTGGTAGACTACAATACACCTTTAACACCTACTCTCATTCGAAAAATAAACTGCACTATTACAGACTATTATAAGTACAGTGCAATACCGGTATTATTTGGTAATTCTTACACAATGTATCGTTCTTGTTATCGAAGTCTACTCCAGCTAAGCATAAGGAGAAAGTAGTATTATTTGCCATAATGGATTATTCTCTATGTATAGCTTTATTGTGAGAAAAACCATTTGTTATTCTTTTTCACCAATTTTCCAAATACCGCGAAGTCCAACAGATAGGTATCAGGAGATACAGCAAAAAGGCCAGTTTTACCACATCGTGTAAAGCAACCAAGTAAATCTGCAATCTGGATACTTGGCCTGAACTCGCACACATGATTCCAAAACTTTAATAACTCATCCAAAGTGTCCTGCGTTCCCCCATAGCGAAAGAAAGCTGTCACAGTATAACTATTACTCTTAGTTTTGATGGCAAAAAAGGTGGCTGATTGGAAAAGAGAACTGTGTGCGGTTTAACGAGTAACCAACGACAAAAAGTCTATCTTAATATCTACCTGCGATAAATGCTTAACAAATTCTACCATATACCATTTGTTATAGCGACTATTAAACAAACATCTATCCATCAAATAATTGTCTACCACATCGTTATAGTGGGCATTGTGCTCAACAAATCATGGCTTTATTCCATTATCCAACCGAAAATATCTAACTGTAGACCTAGAATAAGCGGGGCGACCATTACGTTGTACCACAGGGAAATGAAAAACTTCGGCCATTGCAATGCACACAACCAAGTATTTGTTAAAGGTTTTAGTCGTTAATACAAAATAAAGAAGCCAACAAATTTCTGCTTGGTACAAAACTAAATATTCTACACCTTCTCGGTGGTAATAAATAGTACAAAATACTTAAATTGATACAATGGTACAACACCAAATTCCCAGCTGGTACAAAATAAAATATTCCATTCAAATTTTTTGCCCGGTACAAAAATAAATTCCGTATATATGCCACTCAAATTCATTTATTCTTCCTTTTGACCTCTAAAATAATAATAATAATGATTTAAAATTTAATTTTCCATTTTTTTCACTCTCTCCTCATCTCCACTTAATTAAAAACTATCGTTTCTACTAATACTGTATTTACCCATATGGAACTGTCTCAAAATTATCTATTCGTTTTCTTTTACTAGATGTAACCTGATAAATTCTAAGATGTGGATAATTTCCAAGTAAAGTTGCCGGATAAAGCAGAAGATCGAGAGAATCGAATTTCTATCCAGCAGAAATGTTATTTAATATAGTGTCTTGCTGCCCTTGGTCTAAAATGCATCCCGAAGACAGTAGAAGAAAGAATTTGTTTTCTAATTTCTGGAGTGGGGCTTAGAAGCTTGTTTGTTGTATAAAAGGTATACTCCAATATGGATTACTGAATCGACGCCCTACTAGCGGGTTTCTAATGCTTGGTCCTCTTAAGTCTGCTCCAAATAAGCATAAGGAGAGAGTAGAATTTTTTGCCATAGTGGCCTAATTCGTATGTATTCGAAAATGAAGGTCGCAATAATGCCATATTGTTTTATTTTTTTACTATGTACTAATTGATCTACTCGCAGCAGGATTAGTTAAAATGAACCTCCTTCAAATTTGTTTCTTCGTTACAAATGGCACATAAAATGGTCTCTCTTTGCTTTTCCTCCGTTTATTTGTAGAGCACAAAAAGTAGCCGGAAAATCTGAATACAAAAGATAAAATGGTCTTTCTAAAAAAGCCAACAAATTTTCTCCTTAGTACAAAACTGGATGGGTCACACAGATTTATATCTTTGTATATTTTGAGTACTACAAAATTAAATAAAATGGCCCTTCCCCGTTTTCTTCTGTAGAACACCCAAATTTATTCCTTCGTTTATTTTAGTAGTACAAAAATGTACATAAATACTGAGCTATTTAAATTTTACCTTCTTCGCTTTTTTCTGCTTAGTACAAAACTGATTAGGTCACCCAAATTTATTCCTCCTTCGGTTTCTTCTTTGTCGCTGGTGCTCCATTTTTTTTGTTGGTACATAAGAAAATAGTCCATCCTAATTTTATTTGTTCTTCACTTCTTTTTCTTATTTTGTTAGGTACAAAACTAGATATTCTACCCAAATTTATTCCTTCACTTTTTCCAGTTGGTACATAAGAAAATAATCCAATCAAATTTTTCTGGTTCGAACTAAACTAAACACTCCATCCAAATTTGAGTATTACAATATGAAATGAAATTCTGAGTTAGTTAGAAAATAGTCCTTCTTGCTACAAAATTGGAAATCTCACTCAAGAGACCTTTGTTTGTTTAAATAGTACACTTCTGAGCCGGTTAAATTTATCCGATTTTTTGTTCATTTAAATAGTACAAAATGATTTAAAATACGCCGTTATTTCTCATTAGTGCAAAATTGAATACGTCACTCAAATCCACCAATTCGTTTGTTTAAATATTAGAACATGGTCTATAAATAAATGGCATTTCTCATTGGTACAATATTCCTTCGTTTATTTAATTAGTCAAGAAGAGTTAAAATAGACCTTAGCACAAAAAGGCACATAAACTCTGAGGTAGTTGAAATGGCATTTCTCGTTGATAGAAAATAGAGTAGGTTCCCTTTGTTTCTTTAAATTCTCAGCTAGCCAAAATGGCATATCTTTGCTGTCTTTTCCGTTAGTCCATCCAAATTATTTTGAATAACCCAAAATGTACAGAAATTCTGAGCTAGTTACAAATTAGATTTCTCGTTAGTACAATAGCAAATAAGTCACTAAAATTTATTCATTCTTCACTTTTTCTGCTTGGAACGAAAAAATGAATAGGTCACAGAAATCTCTTGCTGGCTACGTTTACGAGTTATTAAGGCTTAAATATTTGACCTTTGACCTCGAAAGTCAGTACGATTTTTTAACATGTACTAGTTGATGACCTATTACTAGATTTGGAAACCGCACCTCAAAATGTGGCTCAGTTTTCGAGTGATTAGGTTTTAAGTACTTTAACCTTTTGACCACGATGGTCATTATTTTGGAACTTGTAGTAGTTGATGACCAATTACTAAATGTGGCAACAGCACCTCGATATTTGGCTCCGTTTTCGACTTATTAGGTTTTAAGTGTTTTGACCTTTGACCTCAATGGTCATTATTTTGGAACTTGTAGTACCTGATGACCAATTACCAGACTTGGAAACACCATCTCAATATATGGATCCGTTTTCGAGTGATTAGGTTTTAAGTAGGTTGACCTTCGACCTCAATGGTCATTATTTTGAAACTTGTAGTACCTGATGACCAATTACCAAAATTTGGAAACACCATCTCAATATGTGGATCCGTTTTCGAGTGATTAGGTTTTAAGTATGTTGACCTTTGACCTCGATGGTCATTATTTTGGAACTTGTGGTTGCTGGTGACCCGTTACTAAATGTGGAAACACGACCTCAATATGTGGATCCGTTTTTGAGTTATTAGGTTTTAAGTGTCATACAAACGACGTATCCCTCATAAACTATAAGACCCAGGTAAAAGTAGATGTGGTATTGGTAATCAGCATGTCCGAAAACCCCCATATGCCGAGTTTCATCCAAATTGGATAAAATTGTTATAGAAAGGGCGTATGCCGCAAAAACTATAGGACCCAGTTAAAAAATAAGTATGATATTCGTACTCAGCATGGTCGAAAAACCCCATATGCCGAGTTTCATCCAAATCGGTTAAAATTATCATAGAAAGGGCGTATCCCACATGAACCATAAGACCCAGGTAAAAATAAGTATCATATTCGTAATCAGCATGTTCGAAAACCCTCATATACCGAGTT
Organism: Thermobia domestica; assembly: GCF_964235325.1. Lineage (NCBI taxonomy): Eukaryota > Metazoa > Arthropoda > Insecta > Zygentoma > Lepismatidae > Thermobia > Thermobia domestica. Next base: position 145,497,380 of record NC_137457.1, read on the forward strand.
TCATCCAAATCGGTTAAAATTGTCATAGAAAGGGCGTATCTCACATAAACTATAAGACCCTGGTAGAAATAAGTGTGGTATTCTTTACCAGCATGGCCGAATCGGAAATGTAAATGTTTCTGCGCATGCGTGTTATTTGTACTAAATCGGATTTGGCATACGCAACCAAGTGTGGGTGTATACTATGTTATTTAGGGGATGAAAAATAGGTCATAGTCTTTTATGACCTGCTTGTTGCACGTAGTCTGCTCTATTGAACCGGAACCAGCACTGCAACTGGAACAGTCTGTAGTCTAGTGTAATTTTTCTGCTCATGCGTGCAATGTGTAATTAATTGGAAATTTAATTTTACTGCGCATAAGCAATCAAGTGTGTGTGTGTGTGTGTGTGTGTGTGTGTGTGTGTGTGTGTGTGTGTGTGTGTGTGAGTGTGTGTGTTGTTATTTTTTTATTCTCTGCTCTATTATGTTGCTATAAAGTGCTCGTAAAAGAGAACGGGGGTGTTATGTCTTATTTTATGTTTCTGCGCAAAGCCGTAGTCTGCTCCTAAACTGGAACAATCTGCGGTCTCCTGTGTGCGTGTGTGTGTGTGTTCTGGTACCATTGATATAGAGAACGGCAGTTCTGCTCCGGCGGAATCGGAACAGTTTTGCACATATGCGCAGTAGGTCAAAAATTGGTCTCCATTCTCTGCTATGTTGAAAAAAAAGTGCTCATAAAAGGGAACGAGTGCACCCCTGCTATGTTAGATAGTCTTATGTTATATGTGCTATGTTATGTGTTCGTAGTCTCTGTGTAATTTCTGCTATGTTTAAAAGAGTGCTCATAAAAGGGAACGAGTCTCTGTGTAATATGTGCTATGTTAAATAGGCGGATGGAGAATGTGTTATTGATCTGCTATGAGCTCGTAAAGTGCTCATAAAAGGGTACGCGGGGTCCGACGCCAAACGACCAATCAGCGTCAAGGGGGGCGGGGTCCGCCGCCAGCCAATCGGAGGGGGTCCTGCGCCAGCCAATCGGCGTAAACGGGGCGGGGTCCGCTGCCAGCCAGTCAGCGCAGTAGATACTCCTAAAATGGAAGTCGTAAAAGAGCGTGGCTGGTGTCAACCAATCAGCGTCAAGGGGCGTGACCGACGCCCGCCAATCAGCGTCATGGGGCGTTGCCGGGGGCGTGGCCTGCACCGACCAATCAGCGTGAAGGGGCGTGGCCAGCCAATCAGCGTCAAGGGTTTGCGCATGCGCAGTAGGAAACAAAACACGCTCAAGTGACCCCACCCTACTATATTCTTTTAATCAGACCGTAGCCAATATATTTATGTTTAATTTAGTATTTCCAGACGAATTTCACTTGAACACCATTCAGTTTAAACTAAATCCACTTTGTTTAATCTTGCAAGTAATTATTGATTTGGAAGGCAGCTTAAAACTTCAAAAATTACATAATTTGGTGCTGTCTTTGGTCATATTGATCCTACCTTTATAAAATTTCAATTTGGTACAAACTCTCGAACCCAACTAACCTCACTTTTGCTTTATTATATATCGGAATTTGGGGTTTACACAGCTTTATCCATAAAAACGTGTATATTAAAATGATTTTAGTAATCATGGTCGAGTCTAGTTAATTTGTTTAAATAATCATACGCTTCTGCTGATTGTTAGAAATAGACTGAATTATCTGACTTTAGAAATATTTCTATAAATATTCAAATTTACAACGACAACTAACTTGGCCTGCATATTCATACGTTCAGACATGCACTATTTAATGACGTATGACGCAAACTAGTCAAATCGCATCATTGCCATATATGTTAAAGTAATAACATATAGCAACCTAATAAATAACCATATGTAACAAAACAAGAGATAAACTACAAAATAACAAAAAATATTGTGGTTAATAAATTGAAACATCGATTCACAACAAAATAAATCTTGCCTAGTAAAATTAAAATATTGCTTAATATTAATAACTAAATTATTATACCTACTTCTCCTTTAGCCTAGCCGGCATAAGAGTGGGACATAAAATTTTCTTTGCCTTACCTTTTATATAGCAAACACCCTTTGAGCTATTATCATAAGAAAAATAAGTATAACCTTTCTTTTCATAACACTTATAGTCTATACTAAAATAAAAGAAATTTGTTACCTTTAGGCCTAAATAATTAATGTTCAAGAGATTAAAACTAAAGGCAGATATATACCAAAGCGTGTTAAGTTTTTCTGATCTCCCGTCTCAATAGGTAGTTCAATTTGAATTGCAGTTATTATTGAATGTATAATTCTTCCAGTATGAATAAATCAACAACATCTCTTCTCTGTTAAAAACACAGCAAGTAATTTCTAGAGAATCTGTTAACTTTGGAAACATTGTAAATAAAGCAAACTTATCAAATTGATCTCGTACCAACAACTCCTTATTCTCTTACAAAACATATAAATAATTGTCGATAGAATCATACGTTTTATAAAATTCGTAAGTGGAATTGAAGTAGTGTAACGGGGCATGAAGTCAGATCTGGCGACTTTATTATAAATCCAGATTAATCAGTTATCTATTGAGGGCCCAGCAGGTATTGCAGTTGGAGTTCACCGCTTGATGGATGTCATTTACATCAGCAATCGGCTTCCGTTGAAGTCATCATATTTCGACAGGAAAATAATTAACCAGCTTTTATTTGCAATACTACAAGAAAGTGCTGGTATGTATATCCAAATTGTAATAAACAGCAGGTAACTCTTCTTAATCCTTTTCAAAGTCTCACTCGCGTTAGAGGAATTCTCAATTTCTGTTTAGATCAAATGCTTAGTCAGAACGTTTGTTTATACAGGACTCTTATAGTCATGCAGTTACGTCGTATCAATGCACGCTACGTATTTATCAAGGCACCACTGCACTGCCACAACTAGGAAATAACTGTAAAGAAGTACGTACTTTGACTCCCACAAGTCATTTCTTTCCTGGTTTAAGTCTAGCAATCCTGACGACTTTCGCAGCGTCTATAGGAAGGAGAGCTGCGTGGTGCTGTGTCATCGGCAGGAGGACATGTGAACTTCAATTGTATCCGTTTGAAGTAATGGACTGTGTTTGACTAGAAGTGAACAACCATCGTCGCTTATTCATGACGTCGGAGAGACAGGCGAAACAAATAGACCTCAAAAGCTTGACTGAGGTCATTATTTGATAGTCTTTCGGATGGTCATTACGTGTTGGTCATTATGGATCTCGATCTAGAAACCTTCCAGGTAATGGAGAAAGCTTTGTATAGATCGAGTTTAGAGTCCGGCCTTCGATGCCATGATCAATAGACTGACGAGTCGTCTTCAAGAACTTCAGTTACCTTCATCACGCCAGAGTTAAGAAAGAAGAATGGACTTACGTCGTCATAAGCGTAAGACTAATCCAAAGCTGTTGCTAAATCCTGGCTCTACCTCTTGAACTTGTATGTCCCTAAAGCTACCATTCTAAACACTAAGATTATGTATTTTATTTTAATTGAATTAGGTACTGTTAACTCAAACCTCGAAGGTGACTCCCGTTTCAACCCTAGCTGTCATTTTAGTACTCTAAAGTAGTTATAAATAGTAGCCCCAAAACAAGTAAATCCATTATTTGTACGTTGATCACTGTCAAATAATTGGCGTTATCTTTTATCAGGACAACAAACCATTTCAACAATATGTATTCCAATTTTAAAATTAACACCTGAGCTAGAGATTTGTCATATAAATTAATTATAAATTTTAACACAGGAATTTAATATATATACCTAAAATAAACAATGCCATAAGTCTGATTATTCTCACACATAACTTTCAGCTTCTAACCCGTATTTTCGTCAAACTCAAAATTTACTTTCATATAAAAATTGTACTTACTTGTATGATGCTCCTCCATGTTTCTTTTATTAAAAATACGGGAGAAGTTCTGTTATGTTGAAATCCTGTAAGAAATAATTTTCTTAAAATATCAGGAAGTTTCTAAGTAACTTATCTAAACATTTATTTGCCTGTTCCAGTTTAAACGGTATTACAACAAAAGGATTTTTATACTTCTGTCTAATTATTTGTGTTGTAGAGGACTAAAATGACAGCTAAAGTTGACGCGGGAGTCATCTTAGAGGTATAAGATAACAGTACCTAATTCAGTTAAAATAAAAGACATAATCTCAAAGTTTAGAATGGCAGCTTTAGGGACGTAAAGGTAGAAGTGGTAGAGCTAGGATTTAGCAACAGATTTGGATTAGTCTCACCATTATGACGAAGTAAGTCCACTCTTCTTCCTTAACTCTTGATTAATGAAGGTAACTGAAGTCCTTGAAGAAGTCTCGTCCGTCTGTTGATAATGGCATCAAAGGGTGGACTCTAAACTCGATACGTACGAAGCGTCCTCTATGAGCTGGAAGGGTTACAGATCGAGTTTCAGAATGACCAACACGTAATAGCCATCCAAAAATTATAGAATAATGAACACAATCAAGCTTTCTCAAGTCTATTTCTTTCGACTGTCTCTCTAACGTCATACGAAAGCGAAGATGGTTGTTCACTTCGAGTCAAGCACTGTCCATTACCCCGAATTGACACAACTGAAGTACACATTTCCTCCTGCCGATGACACAGAACCAAGCAGCCGTCCTTCCTTAAGACGCTCGAAAAATCGTCAGAATGGCTCAACTTAAAAAGGAAAGAAAGGACTTGTCGGAGTCAAACTACTTACTTTAAACACTCTTACCTCATAGTTGTGTCAATGGTGACTGGGTATATGTAAAAAAATGAAGGAAAACCATTAGTCAATCCTCAAGAAAAAAAGCGGGGGGAAGTTGACACTTGTTTTCAATAAAGGAATAAAATATCATCACAGTTCAATTAAATAAACACACACTAACACTTCAGCAATGAAGGGAGAATAACAACGGCTTCCAGTCTATGAAGTTGCTTTAAGAAAGCAGGACAAGTAGGTGAATGTTAACAAGTTCATATTAAACTAAAAATGGTAAGTGTAAACTACGAAATAATGTAGTATTTAAAAAATAAAAAAAACAAACAAAATTTAATGTACAGTAGAATTGAAGCAATCATCGAATCAGCAGAAAACTAAAACAAAAGAGACAAGATATGTTACTGGCAACAAGGAAGTGACCTCGGTCGTGCCCAATGACCTAATAACTCAATTATCAATATCAACAACAAACTTCTAAATCACTGGCCCGAAAAACAAACACCCGTTTGGTTCAGGAACACGAACCACAGCTTTCAGTACCTAGTAAACAGAGAAAGCAAAGCAAACCAAAACTGAACAAATAATCATAGCATGAACAGAATAAAAGAATAAGCTATGGAATCGAATATTAAGGGAAAAAATCATCCCTATTGTAGACCAAAAAAGGCTAATCTAAAGGCTTGGGGATAATTTAATCTACCCAAAAAAATTAAAGTCTGTTCATCAGAGGAAATTTTAAGATTTAATTACTTTTTGAAAACGAAATGAAATTTGTTTCACATTTCCTTGAAACAAGTAAGGAATCAGGGCAGCTTTTGTGGATATCGTCTCCCAGCTACTCGCCAAAGAAAAGTAATTAAACCCAAAACAAAACCTACACCAAAACCTAATCGCAAAGGGCAATGTTAATAATACCTTAAGAACAATAATATAACAAACGTTATATATATGCATATAGATCAGTAAATTCACATAATATAATAAAGATTGGTCAGATTTATAACAAAACAGAAAATATTACATTTCCAAATAATTACAAGACTAACATGACAATTAATGTTATTTTTTAAAATTAACTTTCAGAAGAAACAAAAGTAAATCAATGCATCGAAATAATAAAATAATAAAACGTATAAAATTCACAAATTAAATTAAATTCAAAATAGTAAATGTGTATCAACGAGAAAATCAATTAATGTTTCACCGAAGTAAATGGCTTGAATATGAATTAAAAATAGGGCAAAATCGAAAAAGATGGCATTTCGCATGTCAAAATAATTAAAATATAATATTTAGTAAAATAGTTTAAAAACAAAATACTTCTCCATATGACACACATTCAGAGAACAACAACATTTATCATGTCGAGGAAAGAATAACTCAACAAGAAAGATTCGTGCCCAAAAGGTCTTTTAATGGAAAAGAAAATATACATGAAAATAAAAGAAACGATATCATAGACGGGATTTATCCGATGAGGAGATACTCTCCTGATAATACGTCACCATTGTTGTTAGTCACAATCGATATTTTAAAAAGATTGGTCACTATCATTGGCGCAAATCCCGGGGGGGACACATGCTCCCAATCTCGATCCTAGAGGGGGAATGTAAGCTCCAATATTCTGATTTAAAAAGTGCTTTTTGGGATAAGTGTGATGATTTGTGTCCGACTGCCACAAACGAATGTGAGATGAAATTGATTTCTCTTGACTTTTGCATTTCTTTTAAAAAGAATCGCATTCTGTAGTATTTCAAACTGAACTTCGTGCTGTAGTGCGTTAATAGTCTTATCAATATGTATTAATTCCACTTCCGCTACTTGGGCACAAATTGCAATAAATGCCAGAAGAGGATACGCCCCTCTCCTCATGCTGAAAGGTTGTCTCAGCTGTAGATACGGGCACAAATTCTAGGGAAGTCGGAAGAAATGCCCCCCCCCCGCAATATTGGAACTGGAGGCTCTCCCAATAATCCGATTTGAAAAGTGCCTTTTGCAGATAAGTATGATCATTTGTGTCCGATTGCCACAAAGGAAAGTGAGACGAAATTGGTTTCTCACGTTTTTTCCACTTTTAATGAAAATGAAGGTGTGCAACTGTGTGACATAAACTGATGAAATGTTATCTCCTCCTCTCCCATAGGCCCTAGATCACGAAGAGTATATATACTTCCTAATGTCAGTAGAACCCATTTTTTCAGTAAATGCACATTTCATCTATTTCTAGTATCCGCCTAGGCATCTATTCATGCTTCTTAAGACAACTATATGCCTTATGGAACCCGGAGGTTCAATGCCGCATTCACAAAAGCTCTCCATTGACTTCTATCCTTAGCCAACTGGATCCAGTTTCTACTTTGCATTCCTATTTTTGCGAGATCCATCTTAATAATGTCTTCCGATCTGCGCCTACATCTTCCTAATGGTCGTTTTCCGATTGGTCTTACCGCTAACACTTTGAAAATATTCATGCTTTCTTCCATCAGGCTAGATGTTCTGCCCACCTAAACCTCCTACACTTGATGGCCCTAACAATGTTTGGTAAGCCGTATAATTTATGTAGTTCCTCGTTATGAAGTTTTCGCCATTCCCCATTCCCGTTCCTCTTGGATCCGAATATTCATCTGACAAGGGAACCTTCCGAAAATGATAGTTGCAGTGAAAGATGTGACCTATACCACTTGAAAGAGATGTAACAGAGATGAGCATTCCCAAAATATTAGTTGCCCATAGCAATAGGTTCAAGAAATATAAGGAGTGGAAGTTCGAGAAACAGCAAGGTTAGACAAGGGGGGAAAAGTGCAAATTCCGCAAAAAAGGGGGGAACGGCAAAATACAATGCTGACAAGTGATGTACAAAAAGAGACTTGCCACAATAGGGAACAAATGAAGGCCACCAGTGGGGTTAACAGTGTTGCCAACTGCAATGTAAAGTACATGTTTTGCAAAGAACACTATATGAAGTGAGTGCAATATTCAGTGTCAACCTGTCATGTAGAACATAAGATATGACGTGTATAATCAGTGGTACAATCTAACAAGAGAAAATAGAAAAAACAGAAGTACGAAAAATACGGAAAAGACGGAGTTGGCCATAATGCGCCACATTTGATCACGAGCTGTACATATTAGAATGAACAAAAGAAGAAAGCACCAACTATGCAGGAAACCGACGTACCTAGAATCGAAAAGAAAAACGAGAAAGTTGGCAACACTGGTCATGAAAATCCAGGCAATTCTAATATATTTAGGCCACTCGCTTTACAAAAAGAAAATTCCGGCAACAGGCATCACTCGGAATGCATCAATGCTGGAGTGATTGAGGCAATGTCAAGTCGGGGAACATGAAATGGTTGGGTTGAGCCAGCAACCGATAATAGAAGTAGTGAACATTATGTCATGGTTGGTTCGTATGTGGGAATATACAGGGTGTCCTACCAAACTTTGTGACCTGAAAGATTTGCGAAAAGAACAAAAATGTGACGGATCCAGTTGTGCGGGAATGTACCAATGTCAGGAGGTGATAAAAGTCTGTAAGAAGCAAGTGCCCACAGGATCCTCATCATAGGGCCCCAGGATCCAACTTCAAACTTTCAAATGGCAACAGGGACCGAGTAGTACATCTTTCGATAGATCATGGAATGTGCAACAATACCTATAGGAAACATTTGTTCTATGAAGCATGGTTTTCAAAATGGCCGCCACAAATATGTGTTGTGTCCTAACATGGCATCGTACATTGTGATCTCAAATTGCTGCGAAGCGAAAAGAGAAGTTGCAAATCCAATTGCACAGGAATGTACTCATGTCAAGGGCCAAGAAAAGTTTGTAAGAAGCAAGTTCCCCAGAACCTTCATCATAAGGCTCGAGGGGTCAAACGCAATATTTCAAATGGGAACAGGAAGCGGATGATATTTCTTTGGATAGATGCAACACCACCTATAAGAAACATTTGTTATATGAAGCACGGGTTTCCAAATGGCCGCCAAAAATGCACGTTGTTCCTGCCACCCAGCAGATATTTTTGGCAGCCATTTTGAATTTTTGTCAACTCTTCCGAATATTAAGGCCTTCCCAAATACAACCGCAAACATGCGGAAAAGTGATTTAAGCGTGTTTTATGCCAACTTGGTTTGCTCAAGTTTGGCAGAAAGAAACCTAACTGATGTTGTGCTACTTGTTGATTCTTGGACAGCAAATAAAGACACCAACTTGCTCTACGAGCATGTACAGTGAATTTTCAAGTTGAGCTGATCCCTACTGGTTGGTCGGGTCTGATACAACCACTTGATGTTTATCATTTTAGATCATACAAGAACTTCATGCGCTACCTTACAGAGCTTGTGTTATCAGATACTCACTTTAACGTTTCGTCCCGCGAGAATTTTCTGAAACTTCAAGCATTAACCCATTACCAGTTTACGGCATGTTTATTCAAGCCTTTGATTATGTATGCTTTCTACAGGTGTGGATATGTGATAGAAAGACCACCAAAGATTCCGACACCTCTAGACTACTGTTTCGAGACATTCACAGGCGATCATTGTATCATACCATGTGTGACGGATTAGCAGTATTCCGCTGTGCTCACTCCAAATGTATCTTCTGTTTGGACCATTGTCTCATCGAACAATTGCACGTACAATGTTGACGAGCATGCACAAATGATACGAAGTCTAATTCCTGTTGCCGGAATTTTCTTTTTGTGAAGCGAGTGGCCTAACTATATTAGAATTGTCTGAATTTTTATGACCAATGTTGCAAACTTTCGAACTCTTTTTTCTTTTCGATTCTAGGTACGTCGGTTTCCTGCATAGTTGGTGCTTTCTTCTTTTGTTCATTCTAATATGTACAGCTCGTGATCAAATGTGGCGCATTATTTTTCGTACTTCTGTTTTTTTCTATTTCTTTTGTTAGATTGTACCACTGATTATACACGTCATATCTTATGTTCTACATGACAGGTTAACACTGAATATTGCACTCACTTCATATAGTGTTCTTTGCAAAACATGTACTTTTCATTGCAGTTGCCAACACTGTTAACCCCACTGGTGGCCTTCATTTGTTCCCTATTGTGGCAAGTCTCTTTCTGTACATCACTTGTCAGCATTGTATTTTGCCGTTCCCCCCTTTTTTGCGGAATTTGCACTTTTCCCCCCTTGTCCAACCTTGCTGTTTCCCGAACTTCCACTCCTTATATTTCTTGAACCTATTGCTATGGGCAGCTAATATTTTGGGAATGCTCATCTCTGTTACATCTCTTTCAAGTGGTATAGGTCACATTTTTCACTGCAACTATCATTTTCGGAAGGTTCCCTTGTGAGAATTTTGTTCAGAAATACTTTCAGTCTATGTTCTTCCCTCAGAGTAAGCAACCATGTTTCAAAAACCATACAGAACAACAGGCATGATTATCGTTTTATATATCCTAAGCTTAAAATTCATCGACAGCATTCGCGACACAAGATTTTGAACCGAATAATAACACGAATTTCTTGCTTTTAGTCGATATTTAACTTCTTCGTGAATATGATTTTCGTCTATTAATATTGATCCTAGATTTTGAAAGTATCCACTTTATCAAAAGTATTTTTTAATATTTTAACGAATTCATAATTTGCCATGTTACGGTCCCGACACGCACCGTGTATTTAGTTCCTCTGCATTTCTTTCTATTGTTCTGATATAATTCCCTATTAAATTTACATCAACAACGTACGCATAACCTGGTAAACACCGTTCAACTCTAGGCCCTGGTTGGTATCTTTGATTTTCCTTATAGCGTATTCCAGGGTAAAGTTGAATAATAATGGCAACAACGCATCTCCTTATTTCAGGCCATTCTCGACGTAAAAGTGGACAAAATGTTTCCTACCCGAACTTTACTTTGGGATTCATTTGAACATGCTTTAATTAATCTAACTAACCTCTTCGGCATTCCAAATTCCGTAAAAACGTTGTCCAATATTTCTCTCCCAACCGAGTTGTAAGCCTTTCTAAAATCAATAGATAGTTGATGTACCAGGCTACTGTATTCCCATTTCTTTTCGAATATTTGGCGAACGGTAAATATTTAGTCGATAGTTTATCGAGTTCTTCTAAATTCGCACTGATAATCTCCAATAATTACATCTGCGTATGGGGTCGATCTTGGTAATAGAATGTTTGAAAGGATTTTATAGGATGTTGACAGAACAAAGATGCCTCGATAATTATTAGTCAGTTTTGTCGCCTTTCTTGTGGATTGGAATGATGATTGAATCTTTCCACTCTTGTGGCAATTCTTCCTTGTTGAAGATAAGGAGGATGAGTTTGTGTATCTTGTTCCACAATTTTTCGCCTCCAGCTAAAATTAGCTCAGCCGGAGTTTCATCTACACCCGGAGATTTGTTTCTTTAATTTCTTTATAGCGATTTCTACTTCTATTCGGTTGGGTTCTGGAATATACGGTTCTGCGGTGTGTATCTCCCTTTCTCCCCCCACATTAGTTTTTGGCTGCGCGTTAAGCAAATCGTCAAAGAAATCTTTCCATCTATTTAAAATGCTATCTGTATCAGTGAGAAATGTTCCATCAGCTTTCTTTAATATAAGCACGAGGTTATTAGCCTTTCTTAAAATTAATTGACCCTTTATACATGTTCCGAATGTTCTTTATTTTTACTATTATCTTCAAAGTCATTAATTTTAGCTTTCAAAAAATTCGCGTTTCATTGTTCCAAAAGTTTTGTCTTTTCCCGCCTGATGTCTATGAAATTTTGTGTAATTATTTCAGTCGGATTTTGTAGCCAACGTAATATTGCCTGTTTTCTCTTCTCTGCTATTTCGAAAGATGGTTTGTTCCTACGCATTTCCACTTGTCCCAATTTTTCTTTTGAGAGTGGATGCTTCGTAAGCAAAGAAAAGAATTCAATTGCTGGAATATTTTCTCCATAATCTTAAGGTTACATCTGTTAACTAAATAGTATATGACATGCCTCAGTTTTCAGTAACGATTCCTGTAATATTATTGAGATCATTATTGTTTTGTTCAAATACGAGTATCGTTGCGTCATACTTAATTGATATTTTGTCTTCATAGTTTTGGGGAAGTCATTATTTATATTATTATAAAACAATTCTAACGTTGATCTTTGTGCATGCCTAATAAGAAACATACCAATTATAAATATGCATGTATTCAGATTTCAGAATGTGTTCACGGCAGTGATTTGTAATACTGATAAGTACTACTACTTCATCTACATCGCCTAATATATAATACACTCTACAGCAGGTTCACCTCAGATATCAGATTCATCTACCGTAATATGAGTTTCGTCTCCCTTCGCTAGAATAAGCCTCAAATCTGCCCACCTCTCAATGTTGAAGACAACGTATGGCGTATTTAGGATTGTAGACGTATGGCGTAGAGGCTATGTCCAACACAAGGAAGAAGTGGGCAATTCCCCACCAGAGTTTGAGAATTAACTATAATTTATGCAAAAATTGAAGTTATAAGGCTGGATTTGCGGACCGATAAATCCTATATAATATGATACAAAAATTTAGGGCAAGCTAGTTCGTGGCTAAGCGGTTAGCGTACGCGCCTCTGGCGTGGGATACCCGGGTTTGATTTCCGGCTGGAACTCATGTGGTTCGGATTCCACGTTAATCAGTAGGTCCACGCCTCATGTAGCCTCGCTGCTGAAAGGGACGTTAAACTTAAAAATCAACTCAATCAACAAAAAATAGGAGTGAATCTAACCCTTTATTCTAAATGAATAGAATACAAGAAAAAGGAAGCATCCTCTTCGCCTTCCTAATTTCCCCGGCTAATTATTCCCCCGTTTCGAATTTCCTTAATCCAAGCATTTCCTTCTTTTAAAAGTAACTTACTGATATAATTTTTCCTTTGTTATAATGATCAAAGTCCTGTCATGTTGATATCCGCGCGAGTTGTTGTTCAACACCAGTTTCGCTTATCATCTCCTCTTAGTTTTTGTGTTACTGATGGCGGCCAACTTGAATCACAGCTGACAACGGTCGACAAAGTATGATAAGCAAAATGAAAGAATGTAACAACAAGAAAAAAACAGAAAAGTAGAAAGGAAGAAAGAGAGATCAAAAGGACGCAGTTCTTACATGGGATGAAATTTGACAAATACAGTATTATTTCTGAACAAAGCACATAAGATAATGGAAAGTCAACGACATTCTTAGAAATGGTAAAAAAAGTTTGTGCGTGGAATTCGAAAAACTAACAAATTTATTTCCGGGGTAGCTTGAGCCCAGTCCAATAGCCCCCTACAGATTTGCGCCGATGGTCACTATCAGTATATCTGGAAGTTAGCGCCTTATTCGACGTATACGGGTAAACAAAAAAATAAAGCTTACGATGGAACCTACAATGTCCAAACCAAACGGCGACATCTTCTGCCTCACCGAAAAATATAAACGAACCACTTTGGTCCAAAACACAAAATACCAAAGAACATGCATCAACTGAGACTAGTGGCGGAGAACATGAGGAAATCCTTGAGGAAATAACAAAACAAAAAAGGGAAGGGAGGCATGGTACACTGTGCATACTGCTTGCCTTAGTGGTTCACCTTGCTCCCCTATAACAACAAAAATGGCCGTACTCTATTAAAATTAATTTTTATTTCAAGCAGTAACGAACACAAGTGGACAACATAGCAACCACAGACTAGGTTACATAAAGTATACTACAAATAAATCGGAAGACTCAAAAACCAACACACAAAAACCCAACATTAGCGCATCAGAATCATACCAGCCAAAACTATACCAAAAAATAATTTTCTTCGCTTAAAACAAATAAAATTCGCCAATCTAAAAAAAAAAAAGAGTAACTAAAATTTCATAGTCAAGAATATGACTCCTTTCTATACTAATATTTCCAACAACAACAATAATAATAATAATAATAATAATAATAATAATAATAATAATAATAATATCTTTAAAAAACAAACTTTCGATCTATACGTTCTTGAGAAAAACAGGTCATATAAGACGTCATATAGGACAGAATAACAAAGACAAAAACCATAGTAATGTTTATTTTAGCAAAAGAATAATTTTTAATTTATTTGCAATCTCCAGTCTTAATGTTAAAATTCACTCTAAAAGTGGACATTCGCTACAACTCAATGAGGGGATGAGCTGATTCAGCAATGCTCAAGGTTGCGCGGGAATACCGGTAGCAGTGAAAGCTGAACATTCCAGGGCAAGGTACGATGCTGACCTATCCTAATGTTTGCAAGAATGATTAAACTAGAATCACACATCAAGCCATTTATAGAGAATACAAAGCGAAAATAATAATACCGTAACTAACACAAAATTACTATTCCTTAACCATCAAAAATAAAAATAATAAAGACGAGAATTTCTTGAAATATTAAAATATTATAAACAATAAAACAATGCTAAATTTTTCTTCAATTATTAAAATAAAACCGCAAACTTAACCCAAAAATATGTTAACAAGAAAAAATAAAATATACGAGGAAGATCAAAATTATGAATGACTAAACTTTATATCCCATACCCATTAATTAATATTCTTGTGTATCCGAAACCCAGATTATATAAAACACTAAAAAATGCTGGAAAACGCAAGAAAATAATAAAAATACAACAGTATCATAAGCGTCTACTGAAAGAAACATATGTTACGCTCCATGAAAAGCTTAACAAAGGTTGCAAGTTTCAAGAGAAGGGGATCAGATGACACAACTCCAAGGGATAGTCGCTCAAATTTGGATTATCGATCTTGTCATGTCTCCTATCTGTACAACAGGGCGGAATAAAATGTTATCACAGTGCCTCCCAATCCAAGAGGATAAGATCTGCTGATCCCTGCTAGCCTTAGATATCACTTCGATAGTGAAGTTAGCTCGGACGACTTGACCGCAAAGAAAATTCCCTCCTGTGAAAAAAATATAGTGTAAACAATCTCATCACCGAGGCAAAAAAGTGACGTTTTTTTCCAAGTTCTGCAAGTTCACCTAGGTCTTTCTTTAGGGCCTTAAACTCTGCAAGGTACGACTTGGCCAAACGACTAAGCAAAAATGGCTCCAACAATTGTCCATCAACATCACGAAAGTTTAGGTTAAATTCTCCTAATGAGGGCAAACCACCAAAAGAAAGGCAATAGAACTTGTTATCAAAATTAATGTACGCCGGTAGACCATCGCGCTTTAGAACAAGATAACGAATTCCATGGTTAGATACCAACGAGACCGCCATTGCTATTTACGCCTAAAAAACTCACACTAAACTAATCAAGGAAGAGAAAAAACCTACAAAACTTCAACACACACACACACACCATGGGAAATATTGAAAGTTGGGGGAAAACACTAGACAACACTGGACGACGAGAGATCCACAGAAATTCGAACTCACGGCACAAACCAATATGTGGGAGAATAAAAGTGGACTCCATTCAGCACCCCTAGAATAGGTTCCATGTCCGTCTCCTCCCACAACCTTATATTTAAACCATAAGTGGTAAAAATCGACCAAAACCAGTTTCAACATTAATGGCCATAAATCAAAGACGGAAATAACTAGCGACGAGAGGATTCGGGAAATCGATTCAACGTCAAGAACATTTACTACCTCTACACCTATCTCACTATTAAAACCGTAAATCGTAAAAATTCACTACTATTTCCAGTTTCAATATTGACTTTCATAGAATAAAAACTGTCAGAGCTCGAGAAGTTTTCGGGAATTCAAACGACGTATCAAAAATAAGCTCCCTTTCTTTCGTTAATCCTGTATTGAAATCAGAAGTGGTAGGAATAAACCGTTTTCGGTTTTAACATTGATCGCCATAAAAATAAAATGGTAGTAGATAGCGACAGTTTTCGAAAATCGATTGAGCATCTCAAGAAAAATACCATCTTCACCTATCTCTCTCTACTGAAACCGGAAATGGTAAAAAAATTTCACTCTTTTAGTTTCAATATTGATCCCCGTAGCTCCTTAGAGCTCCCCCGGACCTATGTGGATAGCATACGCGTCTTTGGCGCGGAAGACCCGGGTTCGATTTCCGGCAGGAACTCGTGTGGTTCGTATTCCCTCGCTGTAGGTCCACGTCTCATATAGCCTCGCTGCGGTAGACCATCACGCTTTAGTACAAGATAACGAATTCCATGGTTAGATAACAACGAGACCGCCATTGCTATTTACGCCTAGAAACCTCACACTAAACTAATCAAGGAAGAGAAAAAACCTACAAAACTTCTAAACACACACACACACACCATGGGAAATATTGAAAGTTGGGGGAAAACACTAGACAACACTGGACGACGAGAGATCCACAGAAATTCGAACTCACGGCGAAAACCAATATGTGGGAGAATAAAAGTTCCTGCTAGGGTTGAGAGGATAGTCACCTTATAGGTGTGAGATAACAGTACCTAATTCAACTAAAATAGAAGACATAATTTCAATGTTCAGAATGGTAGCTTTAGGGCCGGAAAGGTACAAGAGGTACAGCTAGAATTTGGCAACAGCTTTGGATTAGTCTCACCATTATGACGAAGTAAGTCCAGTCTTCTTTCTTAACTCTGGCGTGATGAAGGTAACTGAAGTTCTTGAAGATGACTCGTCAGTCTATCGACCATGACATCGAAGGCCGGACTCTAAACTCGATCTATACGAAGCGTTCTCCATGACCTGGAAATATTCCAGATGGGGATTCAGAATATTCTACACATATGATCATCCAAAAGACGATCGAATAATGATAATTGAAGTACTCAAGTCATTCTGCCGATGACACAGCACCAAGCAGGTCTCCTTCTTACAAAAGCTGCAGAAGTCGTCAGGATGGCTAAACTTAAACCAGGAAAGGAATGACTTGTCGGAGTCAAAGTACTTACTTCCTAAGAATAATATTAGTACTTACTTCCTAGTTGTGTTAGTGCTACCTATGTAAATGTACATAGCGTGCATTGATACGATGTAGGTGCATGGCTATGAGTGAACAGTAAAACCAACTTATTGGCAAAGCAACTGGTCTAAACAAAAATTGAGAATTCCGCTAACGCGAGTGACACTTTGGAAAAGACTAAGAAGAGCTACCTGTTGTTTGTTACAATTTGGGTATACATACCAGCACTTTCTTGTAGTATTGTACACAAAAGCTGGTTAATCATTTTCCTGTCGAAATATGATAACTTCAACAGATGTCGATGACTGATGTGAATGACATCCATCAAGCAATGAACTCCAACTGCGATACCTGCTGTTCTCTCAATAAATGACTGATTAATCTGGATTTAAAATAAAGTCGCCATACCTGACTTTGTACCTAGTTACAATATATGTTATGAAATAACATGGCTTGGATCTCTTGCTTTTCTACTGTTAGAATCCTGAAAATATGGTAACATCGCTTCAACAGTACGAAAGGAAGATAAAACTCGGAAAAACAGGATCGCATAAAAGGATTAAAAGAACTGCATGCTTATTTTTTTAAAATACTTGTAAATCTGTTTAACTTTGCATCATAATTTCCAACTCGAGATCTTCGCAAATTAAATATTGTTACAAAATGGATCGAGTATGGGTTTAAGTTTACTAAGTCGCTTAGCGTCAGCAGTATACACTATATTTTCAATATCTCTAAGCAGATTATTAGCATGTAAATTCTGAATTAATAGCCACTCAGTAGTATTGTGGTAGGCATTTAACAGCAGCAGTGTGCTCTCGACTTAATAATTATCTAACGCTAAAAGTATTCACAGAAATATTATTTTCAGATCTCATTTATTATATATAAAGTTAAAGAAGTATATAAACACTTGCGCGCAGAAGGAATAACATATTGGTGTAACTGCAAAAAGTATATAAATTACCTACTTAGAGAAGGAAAGGAGAAAGGATTAGAACATTTAGAGGAATATTTTCATAAAAAAGGAAGAAGCTGAAGACAATGCTGCTGATGATGAATATGAATTATTAATAGAAAGGAAAGATTACCTTGATAAATGTAAGAAAGATTTAGAAAAGAACATTAAGTAATATATAATCATGTATTCAAAAAGTTGCTGATTTAGATCACTTAACAAGTCAATTTAGATCAGTTGCTCATTGTTTTTGTAATTTAAAATATACAAACCCAAGATTTGTTCAGTATTCATTTAAAATCTACACACTTATTTATAAACAGTTTAGTTGATGAACATTAAAGAAGAAATATAATTAATAATAAATACAAAGAAATATATTACACTGTCAGAGAAAGAGTGATCTGTAAAGATAAAAGAAAGAAAGAACAACTCAATTCAGGTTGTTTGACTGAACTAAATTCCTATGAAAGGGCTCTGCAGTATTGTAGAAAAAAAAATTACAACGAGAACAATGTAGAGAAACATTGAAGTTACTTTACCATAATGTACTTTATGTAGTTAAAAGAAAGGAATCCAATTTTAGGATTATGTTAATTCAGCAAACAAATTAGATGAACATGTTAACATTATCAAGAGACAAGTTTAAAAACAGATTAACAGGGAAGAGAGAAGTGACGAGGATTATAGTAATCATATATTTATCTGTAAAATATTCAACTTAACAACCTTGAAAGAATATATCCAATTTTATAACAAAACTGATGTTCTTCAATTAGCAAATGTTGTTCAAAATTTCAGAGGAAGAGAGTTTGAAGCTTGAAAATTAGAACCAGCATGCTATTTTACAAGTCCTCAATACTGGTCCCCACGAGGAATATCTCAATATTTAACTGTAAGCACTAGTCAATAACAAGAATCCAGAAAATTGTAATCCAAAAAGGAAACATTCTTATATAACGTATGTAGACGTCAATAAGTAGTAGTGTTGGCCTTATGGAGAATTAAAATGGGAAAAGATCATTAGTTGTATAAATGAAAATTACTGGGTGAACAGAATTCTACAAATACCAGATGATTCCGATATTGGATATATACTAGAAGTTGATTTACAATATCCAAAAAAAAAAAACCTTCGAAACAAACATTCATACCTCCCGTTACTTCCAGAAAACTACATACATAATAAGAAACTTCCAAAAATATAAACAACACTTTACGACAAAGAGAATTATATATTACGTTATGAAAATCTAAAATGATTTCGTACCACATGTTTTTGAACTGAAAAATATTCATAAGATATTGTCATTCAAACAACCATCATGGTTGAAGAAAAATATGGATTTAAATACAGATATTCTATCAAAGGCAAAGAATGAGGCTGGCAGAGAGTTCAGCAAAGTAGCAAATAATACTGTGTTTGGTAAGACTATGGGAAATATAAGAAAGAGAGCATATATAAGACTTAAACATATAGAGAATTTATTGGAAAATCTAATTGTTAAACCTACCTTAAAAGATACAACAATATTTTCTGAAAATACAGCTGCTATTCGTATGTATGAAACTAAAATCACTTTCAACAAGCCTATGTGTGATGGGATGTCATTCCTAGATATATCCAAAATCTATTTATAAGATTTCTATTACAATGTGCTAAAAAAATTAAAGTTTAATTATTAAGTGATACTTATTCTGCTATGGTGTATATAGAAACAGATAATGCATATGAGGATATGAAAGGTATGGATGAGAATTTAGAAACATCTGATTAGAAAGAAAATAATGAATACGAGTTGAAACAGGTTAGTCTCTTAGGATTTTTGGTAATTTTTGTTACCATGGCGTAGCGTTGTCTTTGAGAGATTCTTTAGGTTCTATAACAGGTATTTAAGCAAGTATTTTAGTATTTTTTATTGACCAAGTCAAGAATGGACCAAAAATACCCTAGGGGCGTTTTGGAACCAGATGGTGAACTTGGTGGCGCCAAGTACGGGTGAAAGAACGTGATTTTTTTTCTTAAGGCAAAATTCAAAAACAAATCACGCCTTTAGTTCTCAAGATATCAGATTGAAACTCTGCATACGGATTTTGTGTACCTTTGGGTATTTCTCGAATGGTTTTGAGATCCCTACACGAAACCAGGGTTCGGCCTGAGAAGGCGATTTTTTCTTTTAGAAAAAAAATACGGTTTTCCAAATTTCGTTTTGCTCAGGAGTATGATATGGACATGTGAGTGATAACATTGAAAAGGACTTATAACAGGGAAGAAAATGACATTTTTAAATAGTAATGATGGAGTATATATATATAGATAGATAGATAGATAGATACATCCGTTTATGATTATGAAACAATATTATTTAAAGCTTTGTGGCACCCAGCGGAAAGCGTAGATGATATTAATGTTTATATGCATATATTATGATTGTAGACTGTTCCCATAATGCCAATCGCCTTGGACAAAAATTCGATCTGATTCGTAAGAAAATAGAAAATTTGTTAAAACGTAAAGATCGAAATGGATCAAAAATGACCCAGCCGCCGTTCTAGTGTTAATAGATGTAATAAAATGTATAGTAAAATGTAGTTAAATGGTTTCTTTGAGACTAACTTATCCATGCATATACGCTGTCCGGTGTGTATGTGTGTGAATGAGTAATAACTCTAGTTGTAAGTCATAACATTAACGTTAATTTATTGTAATGATTTTAAAAAGCATGGCTATGGTTATACAGAATAAAGCCTAAAACTGATTAGAATCGACTCTGGGAGAAAAGCCAACGACGATCTTTCAGGAATGTCAAATTTTCAATCGTGACAAACGTATGCATTACTCAAAATAATGTTTTTCCTGACTGATTCGAATGTGTGATCGACCTCTAAATTTTGAAGTTGAAAGACGGGATAATAAGTAACATTCGATTTAAAATAATGGATAAACAATATAAGTTAACTTTCTTATCAACAGGGCTGGGTCAGGACAACTCCCACTAGTGTAGTTGCTTGAATCCAGATCGGGGTTGTAAGAGTGAACATGTGTCTATTCCGGATCCCTACAATATTGATCCTCGAGCAATAACATTTTGAATTCAAACCACTTTTTAGAAATCATTCAAGGTTCTTCACCACATTTTTCATAATTATCCAGTAATTCGTTCTTCTCATTTTTCCTATATTCTTCTTCCTTCCCTTCTTTACCTTCTCTTTTCCTTTCTACCTTCTTTTTCTTTCTCACTCTTCCTTTCTCTATTTTCTTCTAAAACCTGAAAAGAGGGGTCGTGACTGGGTGTTGTCGTTATTGGCACGGTCATTAAAAATTGTTTGATATTTCTTCAGAAGTCCGATATGAATTAGTCAACCCAACGACAATTATTTGAAGTTAGAATTGTAAAATTCCCCTTTATTTTTATTCACTTTTAATTAAATTATTTTATCCACAACAGTGTTTCGAAATTTCGGAAGAGAAATAGCGACACCTCTCACCCCGTTCCCACTCACGACATTTTCTCCTTTTTTCTCTTTTCAACTGGGTGTGTAACATTTTTAACACACAGCAAATGTTGAGCGGTGTTAAATTTGGATCTGTGTTGGTATTAGCAGTGTTGATTTGACACCATGTCAGGGCGGTGTTGCACCAACGCAAGAAAGTAACATACTGTGTATTATGACAAATATTTTGTGTTAATATTATACTATAACAAATATCATTATAACTCAGTTCCTATGTTGCTTCTAGGTCAAAGCCGTGAACGTAACACCGTGTCGGTGTTAATTTGAGCACTCCCTGTGTTAAAATTCAAGGTCAGATCACTAGGCTAACACCGTTTTTGGTGTAAGTTCGACTCCACTTCTGTGTTACTATGACACTTATTTCGGTGTTGAAATAATTCCGTAAGTTGTTTTGATGTAGTTATTTTTCTGTGTTGGAAAACCATGTGTGTGCATGTTTATCTTTACCGAAGATTCTAATTTTAAAATAATAATAGTAAACTACAGAACACTTCATATAAAAAATCTTCAGAAAATTTTTCTCGTCCTCCTCCCCAGCATTTTTTGTGAAGTATTTATGACAGTGTAAAACACAACCTTCAACATCTTGTTGAAGAATGATAGAACACTCTTACTTATATGCTTATAGTATGTTCGTCTCTTTATCGTGATTCTACTTGTTTTCCGCCATTTTTGAAGCACAGTCCTCGGTGTTGACTGCTGAGCTCTAGTACAATGTAGAAGTGGCACAGTAATACGATGTTGTTTCTCACTGTTGACACATTTCTTCAGAAATAAAATGTAAAACAATTGAAACCACATTACGCGATTTGCGTGTAGAAATTTTGCTCATCCTGGATATGTTTAAGGCCGTGTCTGACGTTTGGACCTGGGATCATCATTCCCTATATAATAACATGGTAAATTTCTTTCCAAAATATTATGAAAACTATTTGTCTCATGCCGTTCAAACTTTCTCCAGATGTTAACCTACCCTAATACTACATGTTCACTTTTTTATTTTTAAACTAGCTCTTATAGTTTATAGTTATTATTTTTTACAAGTAAATATAGCAGCGTTGTAAGCAGGCTTGGTTTTCCTGTTCGTGGAGATGCAGATACCTGATCCATTCACACCATTGTTTTTCACTGATCTTCAAAAAGTTGGTAGGAGAGGGAAACAAGTTATGAAGTGAGATAAAATCGTTTATCTAAAAATGAGGAGAATGCATATCTTCGAAGTTATGTTAGTTGACAACCTGACCATATGGTCGCAAGAACGAAAGCTTGCGAGAGGTAAGACTGGCTGCTGTCAGAAATGAGAAAATCTTATCTACCTACACATCTTTGTACTTGTATTTCGTAACAAGTCTTCTCTTCAAAATTTGTTCAAGGTTGGTCGAGTGGTTCAGGAGTTATAAGGTTTTATTTATTTTTATACTACCTCCTCTTCTCCTTAGTTCTACCATCAAAGTGAATAGCCTTAAACCAGCACAGCCTCGAACCTCATTCATGTTTGAAATTTGATCGAGATCTGTCGGGCGGTTCAGGAGATTTAGTCACATAGTGATTTTCAATTATATATATATATATATATATATATATATATATGACAAGACGGAACATAAGTGATTTTATTAATTTTTAAAAGAGGAAAAGAAAAATAGGTAAGAAGTTAGTACCTGGCTTATAAACACTTGCGTTGGAAGTAGATCTTGACGTTTCAGGCTCACCATATAATTTAATTAAATAGAGACACAGAACAAGAATTAGGTGGCCACTTGTTTTGGAAAGTTTACGGTTAAAACCTGTTAACTCAGAAACGAAGAACTTATTTATGTAGGCGGATAACTTGTAACTCATGTAACTGAGATACAGCATTAAAAAGTTTGTTCCATCACCATGATATTGTTCTATATGAACAATGCAATGAACATACGTATTTAGTAAAATTATGAAGAGTAACTTGCATTTATGAACTAAAAATTATGAAAAATATGTTTTGATCAGTGGCATATTTAGGGGCTATAAGGCCAATACCCCCAGGAATAATTCCATTATTACGTTTTCGCATTATGCGTACAACACAAATGATGGTACGAAAGCAATGAAAAGAATTTATCTACGTTTAAAATATCCAAGTCATTACAAAATTTACTCCAATAATAAGTGTGCTTTAAGAGTTCGTATATCACACTATTCGTGTAACAATCGTGACGCGGAACCGTTGTGAAAACTCCTAGTTGAAATCAAGAAAAAAGTAAGAAATAATTATTAAACATAAATTAACAAAACGGAACAATAAAATTTCGAGACAAGAGCGAAAGAAGTCTTCAAGGATCGAGACGAGACGGGGCCTATTAAATTTAGGAGACGAGACGAGAAAACCTTACTTTTCGTCTCGTCTCATCTCATGAGGAACATTATCTGAACGAAGCAGATATCATTCTTACTTGTTGTGACTAGCTGGCAAATATTGGTGCATTTTTTGCATGAATAATCGATTTTATGGCTTATCAATCTCCAAGAATATCATCAATCTGTACTCTATTATTGGGTATTAGCTAAGAATAAAACCATGTAGAATGCATTAGGTTATTAATGAGAAATGAAATATTTCAGTTTTACGTCCCACTCTTATACCGGATACGTTAAAGCAGACTGTGATGATGAGAATGAACGAAATGCTGTAATGAAGAAAGTGGGAGAAACGTGAGAACCCCAAGAAAACCCACGCAGATGGCGTTTGTCCACCACAAAACTCACTTGGCGAGAGATGAAATAGAGCCTGGGACAACACACACCAGAGGTGAGCACTCTACCACTGAACCACCGTGGTACCCGTTATTCTTCATAGCAGCATTTAGTATATGCATAATTACTGATGAAAAAGAATTTTTGAAATTCTCAGATTCTTAATCTGCACGAAAATAAATTTGATGAATAATATTTCTTCTATCTGGATTTATTATACTTCCAAACTATGTTATGCGTATGTATCGGAAGTCTAATAGAACGGCTCTGCATGTTGACAGGTATCAGACGAAAAGCTGTAAGAAATATCGAAAAGGATTTTCCGGAATAGATTTAGTGTCCTAAGAATAGGTTCCATCTCCTCCGTCAATCTTCTATATAAATCGGAAGTGATAGAGATCGACTACTTACGGATCATAAATCAAAAACTATAATAGCAAGCGACAAGCGGGATTAGGGAATTGATTCAACGTCTCTCGAAAATGTACCATTTCTACCCCTATCTTTCTATCAAAACTGGAACTGATAGAAATTTACTACTACTTCCAGTTTCAATATTGATTTTCATAGAGCAAAGACGATAAGATAAACAAGAAGCAGTTTTCTGTGGACTCCATTCAGCACCCCAAGAATAGGTTCCATATCCGTCTCCTCCAATAACCTTATATGTAAACCATAAGTGGTAAAAATCGACCAAAACCAGTTTCAACATTAATGGCCATAAATCAAAGACGGCAATAACTAGCGACGAGAGGATTTGGGAAATCGATTCAACGTCAAGAACATTTACTACCTCTACACCTATCTCACTATTAAAACCGTAAATCGTAAAAATTCACTACTATTTCCAGTTTCAATATTGACTTTCATAGAATAAAAACTGTAGAGCTCGAGAAGTTTTCGGGAATTCAAACGACGTATCAAAAATAAGCTCCCTTTCTTTCGTTAATCCTGTATTGAAATCAGAAGTGGTAGGAATAAACCGTTTTCGATTTTAACATTGATCGCCATAAAAATAAAATGGTAGTAGATAGCGACAGTTTTCGAAAATCGATTGAGCATCTCGAGAAAAATACCATCTTCACCTATCTCTCTCTACTGAAACCGGAAATGGTAAAAAAATTCACTCTTTTAGTTTCAATATTGATCCCCGTAGCTCCATAGAGCTCCCCCGGACCTATGTGGATAGCATACGCGTCTTTGGCGCGGAAGACCCGGGTTCGATTGCCGGCAGGAACTCGTGTGGTTCGTATTCCATCGCTGTAGGTCCACGTCTCATATAGCCTCGCTGCTGAACGGTACGCTAAGATAAAATCAAAATAAAACCAAATCCATAACTCCATAGAGCAAAATTAATAAGTGATATCAAGAAGCATTTGTTTATTATTATTAATGTTAACCCACGATTTTCTTCTGTCCCATCAGGCGAATATCACCAGGATGATATACTTCCCACGCATGCTTTGCCTGATTTTCGCATTTCCTTGTCTTTGTTATTAATGTTTCGGTATAAAATGGCCTTTCGGCTCCATCTGAGATTTCGTGTTCTAAAATAAATATTAATTAATACATTTAAATTTACTCGTCAGTTGTGTATGTGTTTCTAACACAGCAGCGGTCTATTTCTCAAAACTACTCGTCTTCTAATATTTGTTTTGAGAATCCATCAAATATCATGAAGTAGAAATACTAGAATAATAGTAAAAATTCATTTCTAAGTACTATTGCTGACATTTTTAATTTGCCGCTTTCTAATAATATATAAAATTGTAAAATATTTGATTTTGAGAAGTATCACACCTGTATTACAAGACTAGTAGTTTTGAGACGTAGGCCCCTGTAGTCTCAAGTTTGATTTTAAAAACGGCAAAGAATTGGGTTCTCGATGCCACTCAAAACGCTGATATATAAATAAAATATATATATAGTAAAAGAATCGTTCGGACCGTTCTTTATTTTTACTCATTTCTAGATTTATTAGACAATTTTGATACGAATATACTTAATAGACAGTAACTACCAGCATTTAGTATATCGTTCGTTTTTCCTAAGACTTCTCTTTGATCTATATGTAAATTTTTCTCAGTTAATGCAACAAATAAGTGCGTTTCCGTTACGCTATACAGTTAAAAACTAATTTTATAAGGTGAACAGACTTTCCTCAATTGAAAACAACATAGACAGATTTTCTGAAACTTTCGTATGTTGTTAGCTGCAATATGCCTGTACAGGTAACTATTCACTGAGATGTTTACGTAGAATGAAGGAAATCTTTACGGTCTATGAAGAGAGAGAAAACAGGCATTATTTTTTTTATCTGCTGTCAGTCTGCATTCCATCGGTTCCTTTTTCTCCGCGGACAGCCCTAAGTTCACGCACGTGATCTAGCGGGGGCAGAGAATGAAATAAATCTACCTGGTTGGCTTCCTATCTGCTGTTCTACACTGTTGCAAAATGCAGCCAATATCTTAAACAGCTTTTAAATGGGAGAAAATTAATTTTTAACCAGCGCGCTCTAATATTACCTTAGCAAGAAAAAGTAAAAGTGAACATAACATATTTATACTAACAAACATTTGGCCGAATTTTGAACTTTATAAAATAAATAGTTTTCATAAAATTTTGGAAAGAAATATGCCATGTTATTATATAGGGAAATCTTATCGCATTCCGAGTTTTGGACACAGCCTTAAGTATTTCATTCTACTGTGTTGTCTGTAGCTTCAGTTCATAATTAGATGCCCAACATATTTGGCAATCGCGCAGAAAACAACACGCAATATTCTACACTGTGTTAATTTAACACACAGGCTGTGTGCCATTTCAACTACCGTCCATTGACACACAACTCTAAATAGAGAGTGAGTTGTTCTAACCACCCCCTTGTGTTATGTTTTAACACAATCGTGTTAACAAAGGTATGTCGTTGAGATAACACAACATAATTTTAACAGTGTATTATTTGATCCTTACTGTTTTTACTAGAATTTATCTTTGAATAAATACTGGCCGGGTCTTTACCAAAGTTGGTGAGCGAGTAACACATTGCCCAAGAAATAAAGGTTCATACATTATGTGGTCAAGCTCGGCCAATAACAGGCTCAATTCGGGTTGCATTTGATACTTTATTTATTCTCAACTACTTGACTAGTCCGTAGCATAACGAAAAAGATCTACTTGGTACTTGGTGGGCGACCACGGAAAATTACGGGCTCAGCTAGAGTTAGATCGGCTTGTATGGCGCTTTATTTGAAGGTAACCACCCGCCTATCTCAACCAAGTTTGTTTAAATCGAGTAGTACATCATTTAAGGAATGACGATCGTTATCATTGGGGCGAAGCTCGGCTTGCATTTGTTTCTTTTTCTTTATAACTACTGTCCGAATAGGAACTAAACGGGTGATCGGCAGCCCTCAAACTAACTAAATAAGATCACTATATTTGCTGGGCGAGCTTGGCCAAGTTGTGGGCTCGATTTGTGTGGGGTACGTTACTTCTCGGTAATCTTTTCCAGATCCAATCTAAAGGAATT
The DNA here is from genome assembly GCF_964235325.1 of Thermobia domestica. NCBI lineage: Eukaryota > Metazoa > Arthropoda > Insecta > Zygentoma > Lepismatidae > Thermobia > Thermobia domestica. Next base: position 145,524,761 of record NC_137457.1, read on the forward strand.
ACCAATTACAGAAAACCGCCCGTCGTTTATGATTGCTATATTTGCTGGACGAGCTTTGCCAAGTTCTGGGCTCGATTTGTGTGTGGTACGTTATTTCTCGGTAATCTTTCACCAGGTCCAATCTAAAGCAATTACCAATTACAGAAAACCGCCCGCCGCTATTATCGATTTTGCTCTATAGTGATCAACGTCAAACTGGAAATGTTTTTTTCTATCTCTTGCAGTATTAATATAGTATTAAGCATGAAGATGAAAGCTATTGTTGCAATGCTCAATCGATTGCCAAAAATCTTTCTCGCTATCTATTAAGGTTTTTGTTTTATAGTAGTCAATGCTAAAAATGGAAATAGTTGTTTTCTACGAGTTCTGATTTATAGATAACTTCAATTAACTAACTTCTCCGAAATGATTACTCCACCCACAATTTCCAAGAGCTATGGTGCGCAGTTACGGACAGATGGTCAGATTATTATTATTATTATTATTATTATTATTATTATTATTATTATTATTATTATTATTATTATTATTATTATTGTTGTTGTTGTTGTTGTTAAGTATTCTGCCTCTTGGCATCCTGGGACTAACAGGAGGTGTGAAAGTATATGTTTTCTCAGGTTTGGGTCTCGAAATGTTTCTTTTACCTCTCTCGATCTTCAACTTCCTTTTTTAATTTCCAATATCTTCTTCCATTATTCAAATCATCGACCAGCAGTATTTTTCTTCTTTCTATTCCTATCTTACCTTCCATCCGTTACTTTTAACTTTTTTCTTCCTCAGTTATGTGAGGAGGACCGAAGAGGCTAAGACATTTTATCCCTGTTCCTTACAATTAATACCAGATTATAGTTTCCTCAATTTATTTTTAAAACCTATTTCTTTATTGTTTGTTTAATAACAAGTGAATTCTTAATTTATAAACAGAACCATTTCTTAAGTTCACACTTACAGGAGCCTCATCCATATGGTTTCGGCAAAAATGAAAAAATTGTTTTTCTTTCCTCTAGGATTGGTACGATCTACTCAACCCAACAAAACTGGAAATCAACAACAAAATTATCCATGAATATGCGTTGTGTGCAATTTTACTATTTTGTAAAAAAAAAAAAAAAAAAAAAAAAAAACAACCTTCCGTTACATTTGTCAACAATGCAAATGAAATTGTTTCCAGGGTTGAAAATACTTGGGTAATTAGAATTTAGTTTGGTATAAGTGTTATGCGTATACCATTTCCAGTTCAAAAGTTACTATCTCCAATTCCGGATTGCGTTGTAAATTGAACACGCTATATATCTCAAGAACAGTGAGTGACAGAGACAATCAGTTTTCATATATGTAATCAGCATGCAATACTGCATTAGAAAAAGTAAACATTATGTCAGATATTTACAGCTTGTTTTCAGTGTAATTGTCAATTTCAATTTTTTCCATGTGGACTCCGGCGGAGTAGTCACTAAAGCTCTCGGCTTTGGAATCACCTTATTATTAATATATAATAATCCTACATGTAATTAATTCTACTAAATCCCGTTCTTTTCAAACACCTATATGTCGTTATAAATAATAATTAAATAAGAAAAAATAAGATGCCTGATTAATGAATTATCCCGATACGATAAATCAAGTATTTTAATATACTCTTATTGCATCTAAAAGAATTAAACTTTCGCTTTTGACATCAAAGATCAACGTGCGCCGCACACTAAGATGTAGAAAGCTAATCTAAAGTAGTGGGCTCATATGAAGATTTACTCTTCTTTGTCTAATCCTAAAACCTTATTATTCTCCACAACACTTATGCTAGGGACCCTCATTTCCCCAACTTCCTCATCATTATTTGGCACTTGAATGGGTCTTGAAATTAATCTTCTATCATTCATCCCCCTGATTTCACAGACCAACAATCAACGTCCTACCGAATCTGCTCTAAAATACTTTCTAGTTCAAGCCATTGCAAGATCCTTGCTCCTAATAGAATTATTTTACTTTATATGGGTCTGCAAAGTGCATACTATCTGATCTCCATTTCCCTCCTGTTTAAAATGGGGGCTGCGCCACTTCATTTCTGAACACCTGAGGTAATAGAAGCTATATCTTGGATAGAGTGTGTTGTCTTAATAACCTGAGAAAAACTAGCACTCTTTGGATTGCTCTCTTACAGATTATCGCCCACAAGCCGAATTCACCTAACCTTAATTCTATGTAATTGTAGGTTCAACTGAGGGCCTAAATGAAACATCCCTTTTCAAAATTATAGCATTTTCATAAATTAACCATACCGGCTGAATACTGATAGCTTTATTATTAAGGGACATAACATGATCACTTTACTTTCAAAAATAGCAGTGACTCTTTTTATGATAAACAAAATATTTCATATTAATCAAACCCTTTCTAACAAAATTAATGTAACAACAAAGGTAGCAATCTTCACTATCCTTTTGTCCTTAGACAGTTTGCCTCCATTCTTAGGGTTTTTGCCCAAATGAATTATTATCATAAAGACTGCTGAACAATTATCATTTATTATTCTCATTTTATTGGTAATAACAGCAGTAATTACTCTTTGTACTACATGCAAATTGCTTATCCTGCGTTCATTATCAACCATTACACACAGACATGAACATCTTTAATGAGGAAAAATCAAGAAATACTAATTAGATCAACATTTATTATTACTTCGCTGAGAGGTATAATTATTTTACCTCTTACCATCAACACTTTATAAATAAGACTTCAAGTTTAAAAAACTAATGGCCTTCAAAGCCATAAATAAAAGGCAACCTTCTAGGTCTTAGTATATTAACCAGTACTCCGCAATTGCAGTCCGACATCATAATATTGACTATAAGACCTAACAGGAGGCTTTACACCATAAATAGATTTACAATTTATCACCTAACAATTCGGCAATCCTCTTTAATTGCAACGATGATTATTTTCTAAAAATGATAAAGACATTGGTGCAATATATCTAATTTTTGGGGCCTGAGCAGGAATAGTAGGGAAATCACTAAATCTTATTCGTGCAGAGCTTGGCTGTCCTGGCAGGCTAATTGGAGACGATAAAATCTATAATGTAATTCTAACCGTCCATGCCTTCAGTATAATTTTTTTTATAGTTATGCCAATCATAATTGATCTATTTGGTAATTGAGTAGTTCCTCTAATATTAAGTGCGCCTGATATAGCACTCCCTCGCCTAAACAATATAAGATTTTGATTACTACATCCCTCATTATCTCTCCTTTTAACTGGAAGAATAGGATGGACTGTGTATCCTCCTCTCTTCAGAGCTATTGCTCACGCCGGAGTCTCTGTTGATCTCTCTATTTTCTCCCTTCACCTACCAGGGGTCTCTTCAAGCAGTAGCAGTAAATTTCATTACAATGGTAATTAATATACGAAACCCTGGGATAACTCTAGAACGAATACCTCTATTTGTATGGTCCGTAGTAATTACTGCCGTGCTACTTCTATTATCTCTGCCTGTACTGGCAGGAGCTATTACAATATTATTAACTGACCGAAATCTCAATACTTCCTTCTTCGATCCCTCTAGAGGAGGTGGCCCCATTTTATATCAACTCTAAATCTGATTCTTTGGTCACCCTGAAGTTAGTGATGACTAATTACTTCATTTTCATTTATTATCATTTACTACCAGGTTTTAAATGATTTGCAGGTTTAAATATTGAAATTTGTTGACTGCACTTTTTATAATAGTTAATAATATGATTTTTAAATTTCCATTTCCATTTGTACTATAAAGTAGCAAAACTAGTTTATAAATGAAAATGAACAACTCAATAAAGTAATCTAGAAATTCTGTGGAGGTAGAGTTGAAGTACTATCAGTATACCCCGAACTACCGTTAGTAATAGACGTGTCTGTCTGCTGTCTGACTCGGAGCTTCTGTATAGGTTCTCCGGCTTTGTTTACATGTGAATTAACGACGCATGGAATTTCGAGATATGGTAGGAAGAAAGGTCGTGTGTGGCAATGTTACGTCCAAAATTCTAACGATAAGCCAGTATCTTGCAAATATTGTGGATAAATATATATGCGAAACTGTTGATAAAATGGTGAGACATGTGTTTTCTGGTAGTTGCCCAACTTAATTTGTTTGTAACATTTAAAAATTGAATATATATATATATATATATATATATATATATATATATATATATATATATATATATATATATAACATCAGTATTAGAGTCAACTTAAGAAAGTCCACTTGCATATAGATATAAGCCGTTTAGTGGTGTAAAATTGTGGACTTCCTATACCAAAAGTTTTTCAACATATTTACTCCTATAAAATATAGCAGTAAATTGTAAGTAAATATACACTTGTGGGTACTCTGTAAGCATAATAAAATAACATAATACCGTTCAGAATATACATTTTAAAGAATCCAGTGGAGACAACAGTAATAAATATACTATGATTAAAAAAAGCAATTAAATTTTTAAATCAATATAGTAATAGAATGTAAGTTTCTTTTGTTTACACATGAATTCCAGGAACATTCCCATTTTTGGGAATCTTCCCGGGAATTTTTTCCTGGGTATATTCCCAAAAATATGTTCCCGGGAATTTACCTACCACTACCTGAGGTATATATTTTAATTCTCCCATGATTTGGTATCATTTCGCATATTGTAAGGCAAGAAAGTGGTAAAATTGAAACTTTTGGTGCATTAGGAATAATGTATGCAATACTGGCAGTTGGAACCCTAGGGTTTATCGTATGGGCTCATCATATATTCACTTTTGGTATGGACGTTGATACTCGTGCTTATTTTACCGCAGCTACAGTAATTATTGCCCTCCCAACCGGAATCAAAGTATTTAGATGAATTGGCACATTCCACGATGCACAAGTAACGTACTTAATTTTATGAATTTTAGGATTCATCTTTCTATTCACAGTGGGTGGTCTCACGGGAGTTGTACTTGCAAATTCATCATTAGATATCGTTCTACACGATTTTTATTACTTAATGGCACATTTTCATTATGTACCATCTATAGGAGCCGTATTTGCTATCATATAAGAAATTATTCTCTGATTTCCCTTATTCACAGGAACACAATAATCCCAACATGATTGAAAATTCAATTTCTAGTAATATTCTTAGGGATAAATATCACATTCTTTCCTCAACTTTCTTAGGTCTATGAGGAATACTACGATGATACTCGGATTATCCCGATGCTTACACTACATGAAATATAGTTTCAAGTATCACCTCATTCATTTCCTTCATCGCTGTTTTAGTGATTGTAATTATTATATGAGAAGCCTTTGCTAGCGCTCGACCACTAATTTTTTCAGATCAACAAACAACATCTCTATAATGATTTCAAAACTTACCGCCCGCAGAACATAGTTATGCAGACCTTTCCTTACTAATAAATTTCTAAGATGGCAGATAAGTACATTAGGCCTAAGCCCCAAATATAAGATAATAGTCATCTTTCTTAGAAATAGTCATTTGAAATCAACTAGGTCTTCAAGATGTTGCATCACCAGTAATAGAACAAATAGTATTTTTTCATGATTACACAATGCTTATCGTAACTATAATTACAGTACTTCTATGATATTTAAGAGCCTCTCTCTTACCAAACACATATGTTACCCGCAACTTACTAGAAGGGCAAACCCTTGAAACTATGTGAACAATGTTGCCTGCCATCCCACTAATCTTTATTGCTTTACCCTCTTTACGCTTATTATATTTACTCGATGAAATCCATCAATTAGCAATTATTCTCAAAACAATTGGACACCAATGATACTGAAGCTATGAATATTCCGAATTTTCCACAACAGAATTTAACTCCTATAAATTCCTATTAATGAAATAATTCCTAATTCATTTCGTTTATTGGATGCAGATAATCGCATTGTATTACCTATTAACATTGCTACCCGTATCCTAATTACCGCTGACGATGCTGTTCATTCATGATCTATGCCAGCGTTTGGAATTAAAGCATATGCTACACCAGGACCAGCTAATATTAGACGCAACAAAAATAATACAAGAACTTTCATTGGATGGCTGAGAATAAGAAATGGTCTCTTAAACCAAATATAGTAAAATAACAATTACTTCCATTGGGAAAAATTAGTTAATTTATAACGTAAGCATGTCAAGCTTAACTCACTAGACAATAGTATTTTTCTATTCCTCAAATATCACCTCTAAAATGACTCATATTATTCAAGTAGGGGATAAATGTATGTTCTGGCGCACTTTCACCCCCACCCCTCAATAACATAGCGCACCTCTGCTTCCAAATATCTTCTAATCTACCCCCTAATAATTTTTAACACTTCCTAACCCCAAATAACTTCTATCACATCTCAAATAACTTCTATCTTACTCATAATAACTTCTAATGCATTCTATCACTAAATCTAGTTACAAAAAAATCATTAAATCTGGTTATAACCGGTTTTGACTTCAAAAATCACAAAATCTGGTTACAAAAAGTCACTAAATCTAGTTACAAAAAATCACTAAATCTAGTTACAAAAATCTGGTTATAACCGGTTTTGACTTCAAAAATCATTAAATCTAGTTACAAAAACAAAAAATCACTAAATTAAGTAAAATAAGATTACAAAAACACTTTTATGATTTTACCATTAAAGTTAACTAAATTCTACATAATTACATAATAGTTACAAATTAGTATATTGATAGTTACAAGTTCGGATACTCATAATGGAATCTTCTGCTAAGCTCGTTCTCAATAGGAAATAATAACTTCTTAAACTCTGTCCACTGATCATAATTCAAGCTGAATAGACAGCCATCAAAATCAAAAACTATTTCAACTTCGGTTTGCACATTTTTCACAATTACATTGAAATTATTAGTAAGTATAAATTTCTTTTTAGGATCCATTCTATCCAATCCATTTTTTACTTCTAACGACATATTTTTGGTCATTTTTACTATTTTTTGGATTCACAAAACCGATCATCATTTGAAATTTACATACAGAACTCAACAGTTTGATAATTATCTTTTAAACAAGTGTATTTGATTTTTATTCCATCTTTAACGATCTCATCAATCATTTCATCTGTTAAGTGTTTTGTAAATCTAGCTGGAAGAAATACCTTAAACTCTTCAAATTCAACTAAAATACTCTTTCCAAACTTAGTTTTAATCTTTTCCATTTTCACAATCTTATATTCTGTATTTAATTCTAATTCCCTTAATCCAATAACCTGTTTTTGTTCAAGACTTCCAAGTTTATTTAAAAAATCAACGTGTTTTGTCATATTTATTATATGGATTTTTTTCTAATAGTCTCGAATTTCGTTAAGTATGTCATTGATTCTGTTAACAATATCTCTTACATTTTCATCTGTTAATTCACCATTCATGAACTTAATTACATTAAGCTCATCTTTAAACAGCCCAATTCGATTTACCATATTTTTATAATATTCTTTCTTTGAAGCTATATTAAACCGTGTTGATAGACCAGTGATAACAGCAGAAGCCGAAGCAAATGCAGTTGAAATAATTGAATACACTGTAACAGGAATAAATACATTGATGAACGCTGTAGAAGCTGATAGTAGAACTCATAACGTAATAAGAGTAGTATAAACACATTTTATTCTCTTGAGCTTCCTTTTGTTTTTCATTAATAACTTCTCAAAATTTAATATAGTATATTCAATTAACGCAACTAAATTCTCACGTAGAATGTTATCTGGAATAGTCATTTTATTAAATAAGTTTTTATGATATTGTCATAAAAACATTTACAAACTAAACAAATCTAATAAACATATAATTGATTTATATCTTCTCAATTATTTTTTCTTTCTCAACATCATACTCTAAATTTTTCTTACCAATCATAACAACATAGCAAATTGTTTTATCTGGTACATCGCCTTCAAAATTAACAGTCGGTTTCAAATTAGTTCTATCACTTACAGTTACTGACTTATGCTAGCTTGTGTTAATTACTAACATTGATCTATTTTCTAAAAACTCTTTAGGATAATAAAACATCTCAGTGTTTCCAATTGTAGGTCGCTTATATACTTTCTACATTTCATAAACTTTCAAATACTTATGTTTTGCAAAATCTAAGTTTAAAGATTCTAAAGGGAAAGATTCATTTCTAGAATTACGAAAATGGATATTCTGAACTTTACAATGATCAAAATAGCTTGAATCTTTTTCTTGATTATCATTTCTATGAGTTTGGAAAAAGGCAATCACAAAATTAGTCATATCAAATTCACTTGAGTTTAATTGTGTGGTTAAATCGAATTCTAAATACTTTCCACTAACAGTCTTCTGCAAACATAGATAGGTGTTGAATGAAATAGGAATCTTACCTTCTTTTAACATATTAGATCTTAACAAGGTGGCATAGTTAGGTTCATAATTAGCAATAGGCATTCTTAACTCCATATTTGTAATTTAAACTTTACCTGGATGTGGTTGATCATTCTCATATGTTCCATCCTGCTTTTTTGTTTTCCAAATAGCAAATGCATTATCATCAGAACTACTTTTTTTAAATGTATATTTCAATCCTCCTTTCCACATAATATCTTTAAGATCTGAACAACATCCTGGCAAAAGTCTTAGCAAAAACACTATTTTTTCATCTGTTCTTGCCCATGTAATTCCTTCCCATCCACATTCATCATAGTGATTTGCCTCTAGTTTTGAAGTCGTACATTTGTTTACAGCTGTTGAAGTTAAACCAGGATAATCTATAATATCTAATATCTGTCCATGCTTACTAACTTGAATTTCAGAAAACAAATGTGGGAAGAAATTATTAATAAGTCTAATATTTTGACCAGCAGTATATTCTCCATCATCGTCTCTACCTCTAATTTCAAAAGTTACATAAATATCAGCATAATAAGGATGTATGAAGCCATCACCCACGTCAATATCAAATTCAATAGACTTGTTTGGCTTATTTAAATTTTCGATTGTTTTTTGATTAGGTTTAAAGGATTGTAATTCATATGATTCTATCTTATCCATATTTATTACAAAAAATATTTGTAATCGTTTTGTGAATTAAGCCCATAAAATAAACCCATAAAACATAAATATAACTTCTCCAAATATCCTTATTCCTATTCACCTCACTAATAATTTCTGAAAAACTATACCCATCTGTAAACATTTTTAACACTGTAATGCATAAATGTCCACAAATTACCTCGTTAAAATGTTGTATACGGCTGCTATTGTACTCTATATTATGACCAAGATATTTTACGAGTGTTTTTGGTAGATTACCTCCAAATGAATCAAACACATACTTTCTATTTCCTTTTTTCCAATAACAAATCCAATGCGTTCCTATATTTTTAGACGTATCAAAATTAACAATACCACACTCATTCTTGCTTTTTGTTTAGGCAATTCATCACTCATAGATACACCTCTAAAGTTTCTTATCTTAAGTTTTTTAACATGTTGTATTAGATCTAAATTACTTAAAGGTTTAATTTCTTCTTTTTCTTTAGTGTTTTGGAGTTTACGTTTTTTGAAAGCTTACCACCTTGTTTTTCTTCCATTGCTAAGTTATGTCGCTTTTGTTCCTCTAGTTCCATTTTATTCTTTTTTGCATCATCTACAGACTTAGCAATAGCAGCCGCACTTCCAGCAACAGAACCTAGAGCACCTATTAAAGCTTGAATCGTTGGAATAGTAAATATAAAACCACCATAATGAACTTTATTATCATTTGCCTTCATTTCTTTGTTTATTTTCTTAAGTTATGGTATAGAAAGAGATAGAGACATACATTTTCCTTTACTTAGTTTTGCTTCCTTTTGTTTGAGTTGTTTGTTAGTTAAAATGTGATCTATATTTAATTGTTTAAGTTCCTGATTAGGAATCGTAAATGTAAAGCCTTTCAACTGCATATTTATTATATAGTTAAAAGATTTTTATGAAAAATTTCCATAAAAAGTATATATAAACCTAAATATTTATAAACCTAAACCAAATCTTACTTTTGTTACTTATAAACCTAAACCAAATCTTACTTTTGTATTCACCACTAAAGCAGTTCCAAGAGCAGGTAGTTTTTCAGTTATTAAATTAGCATCTTTAGGAAAAACTCTTTCCCAAGCTTTATTTTCTAATTCCTTATCTGCAATATGTCTTGATTCTGTATCTTCATTATCCCTATAGTATATATCATGTTCTTTACAAGCCTCATCTAATGGATTAATACCTTTATCACCTCTTTCTAATCTTTCTTGAAGTTTTGTACCCGGACCACAATATTCAAATCCTGGAATATGCAACTCAAATGGAAGTTTATTAATCAAATCATTTACTAATCCTTTTCCATACTTTTCACTATTCCAAAATTTTGGTGGCAGCGTATTCAATATCTGTATCAAATAACCTATAACTTTTGGATCATTAGGTATAAATTGTATGAGTTTAGAATTAATCATATCCATAATACCTACTTTCTCATTATAAAAGTTATCATTTCCAGATTTTTCTTCCCCATCAATAACAATCAAGCGATCAATCAGTTTTCTCACATCATCCATCCATACGTATTCTTTTGATAATTCGTTATATACCTTTATTCCTTCTCCAGATTTTGGTGCCTTTTTTGAAGGTGTTTTTGGTTTTATATATTCATCCCAAATAGGTTTGATAATTTCTTTATATTTTTTACCTTTACTAGATTTTTGTTTTCTTGCATTCGGATCATTATTATGAAATGCAACACTAGAATCAATTACTATTTGTTTATATTTTTCTAGATCATCATCATTATAATTTGTTGGATTATGTTTTGTCAATAATTCCCATAAACCTTATGTTCCTGTACAATGTCGATTATTAATAACTAAATCATCACCATGAATTTTAACTTCTGCATTTCCTATCATATGTATAATTTTCCCATCTTCATCTATTGGTTGTATTCCAAAACTTTTATCTTCTCTAGTTGCATAATATCTTGAGGCAATCTTACCAAAATGAGTTGTTGCTAAAGATTCTATTCCTTCTACTTTACATTTTATTTGTTTTTTCATGTGTTTTGTTTCTTCTGTTATAGGCGTATCACTTTCATTTATAGGACTATCATACATAGGTGGTGTTTCTAATAAGCTTGAATCCACTCTCGCACTTTTATACACAACTGGAACTAACTCTTGAATTAGATTTTTATTTTCGTCTGCTACTTTTGATATATCTTGCCCTAAATCTTTAATTGCATCAATAACAGGTTGAACTTTTTCTTTAAATTTTTCATACTTATTTCGATTACTTTGTTTAATTTCCTTAAATCTTTTAATAAGTTCTTCTTTTAACTTAATATACTTCTTAGCTTTATTAACATCCATTTATTATATAAAGAAAAAATAAAAACATAACATAACACAACATAACATAACAACTTAACATAACATATACGTTCACCTGCATTCATATACGTTTAGTTTACACTTTTACAAATTCTTTAATTTTATTTCTATATTTACCATTATTCACCTTCCTAGTCATATCTATTGTTAAGAAACCATGTTCTTCACTCCAACACTTGTTACATAATAATTGTAAGTTTTAAAACGACATATCAGATGCAACAAATTCATCATATATATGTTTTAAATTTACATTGTCCTGTCTAAATATACAAAGAAAGATTAAGTTGTCCCTAATTAATTGTTTTGGTACTTTAGAATATGTTTATCCAAGATAGAAACAGTTCAAACCCTTATGACGACCTCGAGTAAAATATTCTCTAACGTGGTTTTGTTCTTCTAATATGAAATCATCAAATACTACCACAGAATAGTCCTCACATTCATCTAATGGAATAATCTCTTCATTGTTACCTTTTATTATTGCTACTGTATCTTTAATATTACGTTCTATATCTCGAAAATGTCGTATTAAGTGTTGGTATTTAGGTTGATTTAAACTTTTAGAATATATATAAACATTTGCATATTTTAACCATTTAGGTACCAACAAGAAATTATCAATCATTAACGTCGTTTTACCACAACCACTAGGCCCAACTATTAAACATCTTATATCATCACGTAACAACTCACCATTCCTCTTCCTCTTCGCCGTTTCTTCTGTTAACCTTACTTTAATATCCCAATTATCCATATTAGTTATTTATTATATAATAAATGAAGGTATTTAATTTAAATGGTTATTCATCTGTATTAAACATGTCTTTGCATCACCCATTTGAAAACGATTTAGAAGTAGCTGTTGCAGGATTTTACACAACATACTTAACTCCAAACATTACAGAAAAGAACAACAAATTAACATTTTGTAATAGTAACTCAAAATTTACAAAACAACTCATAATTCAGCCTGGTCAATATAGTTTACAATAATTAGAAGAATATATTAATTCAAACCTTCCATATACCAACGATCCTTTTAAAAATGTTCAATTTACTGAGGATAGAAGGTAAAAAAGGGTTAAAATATTTAGCCAGCAATGTGATATAACCTTAGATACCATTAATACTGTATTAGGTTTTAGTGAAAAGAACTTGACTGAAAAGATAGAACATGTTTTAGATAAGGTGCCAAGGTTTCATCCGTTTGATACTATAAATATTCACTGTGATTTAGCAGAAGGTATGATTTTAAAACACAATGATACAACACACAACGAAACAGACTTAATTGCAACATTTAGAACAAATGCAGAGTTTAGAGAACCTAATGAACCTAATGTACCTAATGTCATATAACCTAATATATGAACCTAATGAAAAGATATTTTTCCCAATACATCACAATAAATTTAATAATTTCAAAGTTTCAATTAAAGATGAGAATGGTGATTTGATTGATTTTGGTGGAGCTCGTATAACTGTTTTACTTGCTGTTAAAAACTCAAATTATTATATAATAAATATGGATATTTTTGGTAATGTTAAAAGTAAGGTAAGTGATATTAGTGAAGAGGAGCTGAAACAGTTAAGGAATTTAGATAATGTTGTTAAGAATGAAGAATTTGAAAAATATAAAAGAGGAAAATTATTACATACATCAAAATTTAATGAGTCGTACAAATTTTAAATCTGAACTAAATAAAATTTTCACAACAAATTATAGATCGTGGATTGATTTTACACAAAAAAGATTAGTTAATATAACTAATGGTATTGATCAACAAGATGCTATTACGTTAAACCAGCTCGAGTCAGTGAAAAGCGATATTAACAACCAATTAGAAAGTGATAGAAACAAATTTGAAGATATATTAAAATCATTACAAGACACACATATAAAAAAAGATGATATTGAGGTTTTAAAAGGTGAATATATGGAAGAATTTAAAAAGACCAATAATAATGTTATTATTTTATTTAAAGCAAAAGTTCCTGTTTCAGAATTTAATCAATATAAGTCAGAAATATCATCCCAATTAAATACACTTACAACAAAAGAAGATTTCCAAATGATGAAGAAGGAAGCTTTTAAACTAATTATGCAAAAAGAAACTATAAATTTATTATGTCGATTGAGAACTAGAAATGCACCAAATCCAATCTTCAGAATATTTAATTTATCTAATGATTATGAGTTTCTCTACAATGGAAAAATAATGCATATGGAATTAAATTTGGATAGATACTTTTTAGATATATTTTTGAACAATACTTTAGTGGTAAATTTTCCTTTAAACATTAAAAAGGGTGATATAATTATGTTTCAAGCACAAAAAATTAAGCTATAGTTGAAGGTCAATCATTGCAAGTTATTATGTATATAGAAAGAGAACTTTAATGATTTTCTTTTAATAAATAATGATGTATTGTGTTAAGTGCAAGAAATCAACCGGTGCAATGAAAGGTACCATTAGAGTAGAACAAACAAAGAATGGGAGATATGTTAAGAAAGGTATATGTGTTGTATGTGGTACTAATAAATCCCAATTAATTAAAAAGCTCGCTTGACTATATGAAGGTGAAGGTATTAGAGAAGATATTATAGAAGAAATTCATAAACCATCTAGAAAGGATTATCCTAGGTTAAGTGTTATTGTTAAAGGTTTATGGCAAGCAGATCTTGTGGAAATGGATAGTCATGTGTTAAAAGGTGTTTCAAAATTAAATAAAGGCTATAAGTATTTGCTAACGATCATAGATGTGTTTTCAAAATATGCATTTGTTGTTCCTATTGAAGATAAGAGTTTGAATAATGTTACAGAAGCATTTGAATCAGTGTTAAAATAAGAAAACCTAATAATTTACAAACATATCAAGGGAAAGAGTTTTACAATAATGAATTTGAAGATTTGATGAGAAAAAACAATATCAATCATTACTCAACATATAGTGGTAAAAAAAGCTTCTGTTGTTGAAAGATTTAACAAAACACTTAAACAAAATTTGTGGAAGAAATTTACTGTTCAAGGTAATTATAAGTGGTTAAAAATATTGCAAGGTCTGGTTGATGAATATAATAACAAAGTACAGAAGTGAATAAGAAAAATGAGCATGCGATATTGAAAAAAGTGTATAAGAAAAATATATGTCTGTTAAGTTAAAGTATAAGATTAGTGATTATGTTCGTATAAGTAAAATTAAAGGTTTTTTGGAAAAGGATATACACCTAATTGGACATCAGAAGTGTTTGTTATTAATGAGGTTATACCATCTAATCCACCAACATATAAAATTAAAGATTTAAACAATGAAGAAGTTAGAGGAAGATTTTATGAACCAGAATTATTGAAAACTAAATATAAGGATTTGTATTTGGTTGAAAAAATATTGAGAAAGAAAGGAAATAAAGTGTTTGTTAAATCGTTAGGGTTTGATGATTCACATAATAGTTGGATAGATAAGAGTAATGTAATATTATAAATGTTATATTTTATGGTTTAATAATTCACAATAATTAAATAAATAAAAGTAATATAATATTATAAATGTTATAATTATAGTATAATAATTCACATAATAATTAAATAATATACTATTATAAATGTTATATTTTATGGTTTAATAATTCACATAATAGTTTGATAAGATAAGGAAAATGTTGTAGTATAAATTTAATGTGTTTAAATTTTATGAATATTTTCACAAAAGGTAATAGTGTTTATTAAATGGTTAGGGTTTAATAATAGCATATTAATTTATTAAATAAATAAAAGTAATATAATATTATAAATGTTATTTCATAAATAGTAATAAAGTGTTTGTTAAATAACCAGGATTTATTAAATGGTTAGGGTTTAATAATTTACATAATAATTAAATAAATAAAAGTAATATAATATTATAAATATTATTTCGTAAAAGTAATAAAGTGTTTGTTAAATAACTAGGATTTATGAAATGGTTAGGGTTTAATAATTTGCATAATAATTAAATAAATAAAAGTAATATAATATTATAAATGTTATTTCATAAAAGTAATAAAGTGTTTGTTAAATAACTAGGATTTGTCAAATGGTTAGGGTTTAATAATTTGCATAATAATTAAATAAATAAAAGTAATATAATATTATAAATGTTATCTTTTATATTTATTTCATTAAAGGTAAATAGGATAAGAAGGTGAATGATAATTATGATGATGAGTGAGTTTATGAAAATGATTAAGTTTTTATCATATTAATAATGACTTTGATGGGGTGATCCCATAAAAGCCCTATATTAACACAACACACTAATATATGTAGACAATGGCAGGAGTGTACAAGTATTAGCAGTTGTGTTAGGAAAAATAAGTATGCTAATGTTGGTATATATAACATGAAAAAAATTATGAAAATGACCTAAAAAATTTGGTAAATATAAAAAAACGATACAGTATTTTTTCATATAAAATGAGTATAAATAATGTTAATTTTACTGGTGAGGAGGTGAGGGAGATGTCGATTACAAAACTAAAACTAATATGTAAAGTCAAGGAAATCCGTAACTATAGTTCTTTAAATAAGAGTGAATTAATCAAAAAAATACAAAAAAGAGTAAAAATTGTTGAAGTGGGAACATAAAACACAAATACAACAAGTACGCCGACAACTAAACGATCGCCATGCCATGATCTTGGTGTAGTGGTTAAGGTGCTGGCTTACAAATGCAGAGGACGCAAGTTCGAATCCTCGGCAAGGACATTTTAAAAATTTTTGTTAATAATACATACAACTCATGGGAGATGGTAAAAGAGGTCGTATTTAGTTTTTCGTAGCAATTATTATTGGTAATGTTTAGTACTGATAATACTTTTGTCTTTGCGTATTGCTTTTGTTCTTGTCTTCATTTCGAAAGAGAAGAATACTCGAACAAATGCCACCAAAATTTCTCATATTTTGAATGTAAAAGCCATTTGCAATTAGTAAAGAATAAAAATTGAACGTTCCGAAGTAGCTGCAAAAAGGAAAAGGAAAAACATGGAAGTCGACCATACTCATGGTTACTAAAAATACAATTTCTACATGCCTTACATCTCCCGACCACGTTTCTACGTTAGGAAGTAAGAGGATTGTGTTTAGGTTAGGCTCGTCAATACGTTTTGCAAAGGGGCCCGGTTTAGCTCTGACGCACCACAGGTGAGAGAAGGGAGAAAAACACTTTTTCTCTCTCCCTCTGTGAGTCTACTTATCTATCTATTTGTATATATATAACGCTATTTGTGAATGCCATAACCACCCTAATTTTCAGCGGATTGAGACGAAACTTGGCACAAACATTAATTGTTGAAATATCTTGATGAGTTCGTTAACCAGAATAATCAGATGAAAATGTTCAAAATGGTGGCCCTTCAAACTCTTAAAAAGTTCCAAGGGAACCAAATTTCGCCCATAAATAGGCATTCAGAAAGTTTGAATAAATTTTCCTCTTTTACTGAAATATTTGTGTGCAGAAACATATTGAAATATTGGACCCGATTAATCGCCTAAAGAAGGTTCACGCCCATTCGCTACGGTCAGCTTTTTTTTTTTTTGCAGGAGGGAGTTATTTTCCTATCGGAACAATATGATTGTTAGTGAAGATATGAAATTACACATTGAAAGTGAAGTAACTTGTGTAACGTGTTATTTGAAAGAATAATATAATAAATGTGCATTCCTCTAACACAGAGAACTGTAAATCATGTATTTCGAGTTCGGGAGCCTGAATGGCGAGGAGTGTTATTTGATTTGCTTTTTAGTAACACATTGCATTGCAAATAAAGGTAGGCAACATTAGTGGTAAGTAAAACAATAATAATAATAATAATAATAATAATAATAATAATAATAATAATAATAATAATAATAATAATAATAATAATAATAATAATAATAATAATAGGTGATGTTTGTGGCAAGGCAATATCTTCCTCAGTACTTATTCAAACGTAATGATTGTAACGCCATATCTCCCTTACAAACAGAATATTAGCAATTTATATCGAGAGAACGGGAAACTGTAGAGCGACGGGAGCAACGTTGGACAGAATGCACTCATAGTACTCAGAAAGGTAAGCGATTTCAATGCAAAATGAACGAAGAGTCATTGTCATGGGTACTCATGGGGCCACGGCAGAGCCCTCTTTAGGCAAAATGTCGATAGCTTATATCGAGAAAACAGGAGTTGATAGTGGGATGGGACCAACGTTGGACACCGTGGACCCATAAGGCGCATCGAAAAAATTAGCGAGGGGGGGCGCCAGCCAGCCTTACTTATTTCCACATAATAATATAAAATTATATTGTCGAAATACACACACGAGTTAGCTACTAATATTTCATATTATTATTATTATTATTATTATTATTATTATTATTATTATTATCTACAGCGTCTTTTCATTACGTGAGCATGTTTGACATGAAACCAAAGAGAAATACATCCTTTAGCGAAAAGAAACAATACATTCTCTCAAATGGATAAAATATCAAGCCGAGATTGATTCGAACTCGCATGGACGGCGCGAAAAGCCAGTGCTTTGTCCACTAATTTTTTAACTGACTCACCGAACGCGTTTCAGTAACTCACTTATTGCTAATTTTACTTGCTTCACTCGTTTAACTTGCTTTTTCTAATAACTTATAACGACAGGGACACGAACACAGAAACATCGAGAACAGTTAAAAATGATAGATGCTCTCCCGCCGAGAATCGAACCCGAGACTCCATACACCCAAGGCTCACGTGCTAGCCTCTAGACCAGCGGCGATGGCAACGCTCACTTCCTGTGTCATGAGGGATTACGACCACTGTCTTGCCAGCTATCACTTCTGTGGGTTGTATACTATGATCACATGTTTCTTCTTTGCTGGAAGAGTAAAACCTACATTATATGTAATACATGAAGTATTTAGACCTACATGCTCTTCGTATAATGTAATAAAAGGGTCATGGTGTCCGATTTTAATACATGACGTATTGGAGAATACAACATGCTTTGCATTACTTGTTTGTTTGTAGACAGCTACTAGCTTAGTGTTCTGAAAGGTTGTGTATAAACTAGGGATAGCCCGTTCCGGTATTATTAGTTTTCGGACTCCCGAAAGTAAAGCCGGACAAATTCCGGAATTCGGAAAATTCCAATTTTGTAATTATTTCGGAATTCGGAAAAATCCGGAATTTAGAATTTTCTGATTTCGTTAACATTCCGGAATTCGGAAAATCCGGATTTTTTCGAAAGTCGGAGTTTTTCTCAATTCCGGAATTTTCTAAATTCCGGATTCTTTCCGAGTTCCGAAATTCTTCTGAATTCCGTAGCATAACTGAATTCCATAATTTTGCGAAATCCGAAAAGTAAAAGTTCCGCTTCCGAAAAATGAATTTATTTTGGTTAATATGAATCGTGGCGGAAATAAGTCTTTGACCAGGTAATGGCGACTGCTTTGAAAGAAATGGGGAGTATGAGAATTCAATCTGTCATATTTGTAGTTTCGTGTGGAGAAAGAACGAACTTGTGAACCAGTGGTTTAAGAAAAACTCAAGTTATTAATGTAAACTTTGCCGACTTCATAAAAGAAAGACGAAAGACATTTTGAATCGAAAAATATAACATACAAGTTTGCAAGCGGAGACAAAGAAACCTAACGTAACCAGACTAAAAACGGATCGTTTACCGCGTAGCGATCGCGGTTCAGTGGTCAAGGTGCTTCTGCGAATGCACGTTGCAATTTTTTTTCTTACTTTAGAACTTTTGATGGCGTTTGATCAGCGATAACATACGTTTTATTATATTCAGATATTTGAATACTCGGATGTTTCAATACTTGAACTATCAAATCTTCAGGAATAATAATAGTAATAATAATAATTATTATTATCTCGTAGAAGATTAAAAGCTAGATGCTAAATTATCGCTCAGGTCATACCATTACAAGGAGAAACGTTACATTTGGAAAGAATACTTCGGTTTGGTTTAATGTTGCTCACGAGAAGAGGAGTTTCTCATCTCGTTTCTAAAACAAATAAAATAACATGAGAAATAATATTTTACATTCGAGACGGGTCAGGGCTAAATCAAAATTTTCGTCTCTCTTTGGAGATGAGAATCGAGACGAGACGAAAAGTATCGTAAACATTTCCCGTTTTGTCTCGATTCTCGAAATAGTGTATGTCCATTCTTTAAGTAACAATTGCTCTGTAGACTGAATCTCATAGGCTATTTTGTTACATTGTATTTCAGAGCTCATTGAATTATGCTCTGTGTAGGTATTTTTGTAGCAAAGCTTTTATATTTACCTCTGCATATTCTAAAAATTAGTTTATTATATGCCTTACTGTCGCGTGATATTCAGTTATATTTATTACAGTTATTTTCCTCAAAACATACTTTGTACATGAAACTTCAATGAAAGGTTCTAGTTTAAAATGTTGGTAGTTGCAGAGGTGTGTCTTGTAGGTACGGAACCCTTTCCCCGAAACCTCTACTTTTAAGTAAGTTTTGCCAAATTTCAGGGCAAGTTTAAAACTATTATTATTATTATTATTATTATTATTATTATTATTATTATTATTATTATTATTATTATTATTATTATATCAACTCCATGTATAATCTTTAAAAGATATACGGTTTGTATCTGAATAGTAAAAGCTAATTGACTGTCGATCTCGGTCGTCTGGAAGTCTTCAGGAGGCAAGGACATCGGTCACGTTCTGGGTTTGAGTTCCGAAAGGGCAAGTATTCGGGCTCGAGCAAAAAATTGTTAAAAGTTATAGGCTTCATCCAAACATGTTCAAAACAGCTGGGACCGGTTTTGGGCTTCTCAACGGCTCGAGTGGCTCGGCTTACAGCTCATTCAATATCGAACCGAATCGGGAAGTGAGCCGAGCCAACAGCTCACCAGACCGAGGCGATTTGAGCCGTCGGCTTAGTTGAGCTGAGTCGAAACGTGCTGATGAACTAGTTTCAACTTAGCTGGCTCGAACCGGTTCACATGAACCGAGTAGGTGACCCATCCCAACCGAGAAAGCTCGAGCCATCGGCTCAATTGAGCTGAGTCGATGGCTTGTTCCAACTAAGCCGGCTCGGGTCATCGGCTCATCCCAACCGAGCCGACTCGAGCTGTTCGCTCAGTTGATACGAGCTGTGCCGGTTGATATCACTACCCGAGTTGGTCTTCTGCTTGGGCTCAAGAATTCGACCGTGCAGATCTCAGCCTTGATTTTAAGAACTACAGTATATACTTATATTGGTGATTACGACATTTGAGGCTGTCTCGTAATAATAATAATAATAATAAACTCTTGTCTTCTCGTTATCTAGACGTGACGAGATACACTAAAATAGCCCCACGAGATGCACGAAAATTACGAGATGAGACGCACCTCTGTCGTGAGCAACACTAAAAGTATTCCACATTACTGCTTACATTTCTCATGACTTTTGCTTTCCAGTCTGATCAGGCCAATATTTCAAAACGAGTTAAAACGAGCTGAACGAGCGAGCAAGCCATTATCAAACTCAACTCAACTCGAAACTCGACCTGGAAAACAGCGACTTGGTTCGGAACTCAATTCAAGAAAATTACCTTTGACTCGACTCAAATTGTACTCGAGTCGAATTGAATTTTGGCTCGACTTGTGCTCATCCCTATTCGTGTTTGTATTTTATGTTTCCACTTCAACAATGTCTACTCTTTTTTCTCCTTTTACCTGCTGTTCCTGGATTTCTCTTTCGGTGTCGTCCTTTATTTACACCATGCACTATTCTTATTCCCAGGTTGTGACCCGCTTCAATGTCTTATTCAGTTTAGGCTTTTCTCCTTACATTGACTTCACATGTGATTGATTTAATTCTCACTTTCCGCGCACGACCGATGAAAATGTTTTATTAATATTATTATTATTATTATTATTATTATTATTATTATTATTATTATTATTATTATTATTATTATTATTATTATTATTATTATTATACTATTGAACTTGCACGGCGAAATTACTGTATAATACGATATCATTTCTGTAAATTTACTCCATTGTATGTTATTTAGTTTATTAATGGGCACTAAATAGTCTCCAGATCAAAGAATAAATTAACTACGGCATGCACTTTGGTAGAAATATCATTACAATAAGATTATTGATTCGTTCCAAACATGTTCATATAATGATATTTCCACCAAAGTGCATGCCGTAGTTAATTTATTCGTTGATCTGGAGACAATTTAGTGCCCATTAATAAATTAAATAACATGCAATGGAATAAAATTACTGAAATGATATCGTATTATACAGTAATTTCGCCGTGCAAGTTCAATAGTATAATAATAATAATAATAATAATAATAATAATAATAATAATAATAATAATAATAATAATAATAATAATAATAATAATAATAACAAAACATTTTCATCGGTCGTGCGCGGAAAGTGAGAATTAAATCAATCACATGTCAAGTCAATGTAAGGAGAAAAGCCTAAACTGAATAAGACATTGAAGCGAGTCACAAGCTGGGAATAAGAATAGTGCATGGTGTTAATAAAGGACGACACCGACAGAGAAATCCAGAAACAATAGGTAAACGGAGAAAAAAAGAGTAGAAATTGTTGAAGTGGAAACAAAATACAAATACGAATAGGGATGAGCACGAGTCGAGCCAAAATTCGACTGAACTCGAGTTCAATCCGAGTCGAGTCAAAGGTATTTTTCTTGAGTTGAGTTCCAATCCAAGGCGCTGTTTTCGAGGTCGAGTTTCGAGTTGAGTCGAGTTTTATAATGGCTCTCTTCCTCGTTCAGCTCGTTTTAACTCGTTTTGAAATAATGGCCTGATTAGACTGGAAACCGAAAGCCATGAGAAATGTAGGCAGTAATGTGGGATACTTTTAGTGTTGCTCACGGCAAGGGTGCGTCTCCTCTCGTAATTTTGGTGCATCTCGTGAGGCAATTTTAATGTATCTCGTCTCGTCTAGGTAACGAGAAGACAAGAGTTTTTTTTTATTATTATTACGAGACAGCCTCAAATGTCGTAATCACCAATATAAGTATATACTGTAGTTCTTAAAATTAAGGCTGAGACCTGCACGGTCGAATTCTTGAGCCCAAGCAGAAGACCAACTCGGATAGTGATATCAACCGGCTCGGCTCGTATCAACTGAGCGAAGTTGTTGTATTACTATACATCTGCTTCCGCCCCTGTCAAATCTGGTCGATCTCGTTGACGCGACAAATTTGCTTTTTTATACCCCTTTCGTTTACTGAACAAAACAGCAACTATTCTGAAATATACTACTGCGCATGCCTCGTAGATAAATATTTCTGATGCCAATAGTTTCCGTTTTGTCCAAGGAATGTTCTTTTTCTTATTCCCAGCATGACCCTTTTATTACATTATATGAAGAGCATGTAGGTCTAAATACCTCATGTATTACATATAATGTAGGTTTTACTCTTCCAGCAGAGAAGAAACATGTGATCATAGTATACAACCCACAGAAGTGATAGCTGGCAAGACAGTGGTCGTAATCCCTAACGACACAGGGAGAAAGTGGTGCCCTTCCTGCTGGTCTAGTCGCTAGCACGTGCGCCTCTGGTGTATGGAGTTCCGGATTCGATTCCCGACGGGAGAGCATCTATGATTTTTAACTGTTCTCGATGTTTCTGTGTTCGTGTCCCTGTCGTTATAACTTATTAGAAAAAGCAAGTTAAACGAGTGAAGCAAGTAAAATTAGCAATATGTAAGTTACTGAAACACGTTCAGTGAGTCAGTTAAAAACAAAGTGGACAAAGCACTGGCTTTTCGCGCCGTCCATGCGAGTTCGAATCAATCTCTGCTTGATTTTTTATCCATTTGAGAGAAAATATTGCTTCTTTACGCTACAGGTAGTCCACTCTTTTCGTATTTTTCGCTGTCGTTCACAATTAAACTAACTGACTATTATTCTTTCTACGAATGATGGATCTTCTCTTTGGCTTCATGTCAAACACGCACACGTAATGAAAAGACGCTGTCGATAACAATAATAATAATAATAATATGAAATATTAGTAGCTAACTCGTGTGTATTTCGACAACATAATTTTATATTATTATGTGGAAATAAATAAGGCTGGCTGGCGCCCCCCCTATTTTTTTCGATGCGCTTTATGGGTCCACGGTGTCCAAAGTTGGTCCCATCCCAGTATCACCTCTCGATATAAGTTATTGACACTTTGCCTAAAGAGGGCTCTGCCATGGCCCCATGAGTACCCATGACAATGAATCTTCGTTCCTTTTGCATTGAAATCGCTTACTTTTCTGAGTACTATGAGTGCATACTGTCCAACGTTGCTCCCATCGCTCTACAGTTTCTCGTTCTCTCGATATAAATTGCTAATATTTTGTTTGTAAGGGAGATATGGCATTACAATCATTACGTTTGAAGAAGAATTGATTAAGATATTACCTTGCCACAAACAACACTTATTATTATTATTATTATTATTATTATTATTATTATTATTATTATTATTATTATTATTATTATTATTATTATTATTATTATTATTATTATTTTACTTACCAATAATGTTGCCTACCTTTATTTGCAGTACAATGTGTTACTAAAACGCAAATCAAATAACACTCCTCGCCATTCAGACTCCCGAACTCGAAATACATGATTTACAGTTCTCTGTGTTAGAGGAATGCACATTTATTATATTATTCTTTCAAATAACACGTTTCACAAGTTACTTCACTTTCAATGTGTAATTTCATATCATCACTAACAATCATCTTGTTCCGATAGGAAAATAACCCCCTCCTGAAAAAAAAACTGACCGTAGCGAAAGGGCGTGAACCTTCTTTAGGCGATTAATCGGGTCCAATATTTCAATAAGTTTCTGCACACAAATATTTCAGTAAAAGGGGAAAATTTATTCAAACTTTCTGAATACCTATTTATGGGCGAAATTTGGTTCCCTTGGAACTTTTTAAGAGTTTGAAGGGCCGCCATTTTGAACATTTTCATCTGATTATTCTGGTTAACGAACTCATCAAGATATTTCAACAATTAATGTTTG
Source organism: Thermobia domestica (assembly GCF_964235325.1). Lineage (NCBI taxonomy): Eukaryota > Metazoa > Arthropoda > Insecta > Zygentoma > Lepismatidae > Thermobia > Thermobia domestica. Next base: position 145,549,288 of record NC_137457.1, read on the forward strand.
TGCCAAGTTTCGTCTCAATCCGCTGAAAATTAGGGTGGTTATGGCATTCACAAATAGCGTTATATATATACAAATAGATAGATAAATAGACACACAGTGGGAGAGAGAGAAAGTGTTTTTCTCCCTTCTCTCACCTGTGGTGCGTCAGAGCTAAACCGGGCCCCTTTGCAAAACGTATTGACCAGCCTAACCTAAACACAAACCTCTTACTTGCTAACGTAGAAACGTGGTCAGGAGGTGTAAGGCATGTAGAAATTGTATTTTTAATAACCATGAGTATGGTCCACTTCCATGTTTTTCTTTTTACTTTTTGCAGCTACATCGGAACGCTCAATTTTTATTCTTCACTAATTGCAAATGGCGTTTACATTCAAAATATGAGGAATTTTGGTGGCACTTGTTCGGATATTCTTCTCTTTGGAAATGAAGAAAAGAATAAAAGCAATACGCAAAGACAAAAAGTATTATCAGTACTAAACATTACCAATAATAATTGCTACGAAAAACTAAATACGACCTCTTTTACCATCTCTCATGAGTTGTATGTATTATTAACAAAAAATTTTAAAAATGTCTTTGCCGAGGATTCGAACTTGCGTCCTTTGCATTTGTAAGCCAGCACCTTAACCACTACACCATATTATTTTTTTATTTATTCATGATGTTCTGAAATACAAAGTCGAGGTTACAACACTAAATAAGAACCATGGGTGTTAAAACAGTACATAATTATGAAACTGGAATCTATACATGAGAAATATATATAAATACAAAGAGTCAAGACGTTGTTCTCGTAAGTTCACACTACTAGGAAAAAAATAAAAAAAATCGACTAACCAAATATGACATGTAAAAAATTGGCGAAATATTTGTTTTCCTGCACCCGACGCCGTAGTTTCCACCGGGAACGGTTCAAATAATCAAAATATTCAATTGCTGTACAGTGAGGTCTATTGTGAAGCAAGTAATAAAGAGTAGTACCGAGGAGCCAGGTAACGGTTGTGTTCCGATTTGGCGGAAACCAGTGACAGTCAGGGAAAATAAAAATGTTCGCCGTAAAATACTGTTTAGGTTTACGGCAGATGAGTGCCAGCCAAGTAATAAGTTGGTTCGAAATTGGTCTAGCATCTAAATATTCCGAAAGGCGATGGTGTAAGGTATCTCTGTGTTCACAAATAAGGCATAAGTCAGTATGACTGCGATGAATAGCGTACAAGCGTTCATTGGTGGGAATCAGATTATGAATTGCTTGGTACCACAGACTTTTCACTTCACTGGTGAGGAGATGATGATTCAAATTCTGCCAAATCGCGGACCAGTTGTGGTGTGGATGGTGAATGATTATAGAAGCAGTTTCTGAATTGTCGTGCTGTTGTTGAAGTATGGTGTATAAAATGCGTGTATTACCGGCCTGTTCTGGGGACAAGGTGGGTAGATATGCCCAGTTTAAGATGAGGTCACGTAGATAGGATGAACAAAGATTATCATGGCATAAGTGAGGAGGGTTATTTCCATGAAGGCTGGCTGTCCAGCACGTTAACCACTGTGCAGTGTGTGAATTTGTATTTAAAGACTGTACATGTATGTTTTTTAACAGTAGTGCTTTAGCTTTCTGTCGAATATTAATCAAATTGAGACCACCGTGAGCATACGGGAGGGACAGAACCGACCGTCGTACTCGGAAAAGGCATCCTTTCCATAGAAACCACCCAATGAGGGAGTCTATTTTCTTGGCATACATTTCTGTTAAAGGAAAAATTTGTGCCACATACCAAAGTTTGGAGCAAAGGTAGGCGTTAGCATACCATACCCGTTGATACAAGGGAAGTGCGCGTGGTTTATCTGCTTGACTTTGTATACGCATTTGGGTTATGATCGGGTTCCATATATGCTGCTGTTGATTTTTGGCATCATTAGTGAATGTAATACCAAGAATTTTAAGAACGGAGACCGACTGCACGTTCCAAGGGTTCGGCGTGGAATCCGGTCATTGCCAGTTATGAAACAATAATTGCTTCGATTTATGTGTATTGAGCATTTGTCCACTGAGCAAAGAATACCGCTCAATATGTTGCATTGCTTTCTGAAGATGAGAAAATTCAGTACAGAGTAGTGCAACATCATCTGCGTATGCTTGGATATTAAGCTTGTGAAAACCATGTAATAGTGGATCTTGGTCCCTCGCAATTTTTTGTAGTAGAGGGTCAAGTCCGAGATTGAATAAATATACCGAAAGTGCGCAGCCTTGTCTGATACCACGTTTAAGGTCTATAGCAGGTGACAAATGACCATTTAAATGAATTTTGGAGGATGCATTGTTATATAACGTAGTAATGAGGCTGATGAAGGATGGACGAAATGTATATGCCTTAAGTACCGCGTAGATATATTGATGGGTCATACTGTCAAACGCTTTCCGGAAGTCAAGTGAGACTACACAGGCTGGGAGACGTTTAAACTGGTAATATGAAATAATATCTCGCAGTTTGGATAGTGCTGCTTGCATATTATACGTAGGATTGAGTGCAGCTTGATAGGGGCTGATGAGCTGGCTACAGATGGGTTTTAAGCGGCTAGAAATCATTTTGGTCAATATTTTAAGATCGGTATTCAGAAGCGTAATGGGACGAAAGTCGTCAAGAGAAAATCGTCCGGATTTTTTAGGAAGGAGTATCAAGATACCATCATTCTGTGGAATATTAGAGGCATGCAATAATTCATTCATTATTTCAAGTACTGTCTGACCCACAATATCCCAATATTGCTTATAGAATAGGTACGGGAGTCCATCAGGCCCAGGGCTAGAGATATTATGAGATTTCTTCAAAACACTCATAAATTCCTCGATCGAAAAAGGGTTCATGAGGGAATCCAAGGCGTCGGGAGGGGCATGCTGTAAAGGAAAATCTATAAAGTCTTGTATATCCATCAACGTATCCTGAGGTGTGTCATACATTTGCTGATAATAACGAACAAACTCATTTTGAATATCATCAAAATTGTAGAGGGTTTGTTCCCCACCTACATTAACACAATCTATATATTTGGAGGTATTACGGCACACATTGCGCATATAATGATAGAAGGTGGTCTTTTCATTTTCCAGTTGTTCACCAAGATGTGTGCCGCTGTACAACTGAGAAAAAAGTTGATGTTCCACTTGACGTAATTTGGCTTTAATGTGGTTCATGAGAGTAAAATTTTCCGGTGTGCTCGGTTGTGACCATATGTCATGCAGAATTTTGTAATAATATTCCTGGGTATGGAGAAGATCGGTCTTTGTTTCGCGAGCTTGCCATTGAAAGAACGAACGAATTTTATGTTTTGCGTAAGCTACCCACCACTGATTAAGGCTGTGGTAATAGCGCTGTTGTTTACACCAATACTGCCACTTACGAAGGAACAAGTTTTTAATATCAGCTCGGTTTAAAAGTCGAGATGGCAATTTCCAATATGAGCGACCAACAGATCGACTCACAGCTTGTTGGAACTTGCAGGTAATGTAGACGGCTACATGATCAGAAAAAGAGGGGATGCGCAGGACCGCTTCTGTAATATGTAGCCGGCATACGTCTGATATATAGATCCTATCTAAACGTGATTGTACTCGGGCGGAGCGGTACGTCATTTGTCGTTCTGCATGACATAATAACCAACCGTCGCGTAGGTGAAGCTGTGAGATAAGAGTTTGCATAGCCTTACATGGTATATAATGTCCTGACGTGTCTAATGGTGATTCCACCGCATTCCAGTCTCCTGCCATGATAAGTTTGTCTGGTACTACTGGTAACAACGGCACTATGTCTTCATTATAAAACTGTTCCCTGCGTAAGCGGTTTTGCGTCCCCGATTGTGAATAAATGTTAATAATTGTGAACCCCTCTGAGCGGCAACGAATTGCCCGCGCGGAAGTAAACATTTTACATCGTCCACTTGTATACCTTTCTTGTACAAAATAGCGGTTCCCCGTTGATGTTCACCTTGATTAATAATAACAGTATATGCCGGTAAAAAGGAAAATGAGGAGAATGCCACTTCTTGAAACAGAAGAAAATCGGCATCAATTTGCGTTACAAATTGTTGCAGTAAGCATTGATTAGAGAAGTTTGATATAGCATTCAAATTGAGTGTGCAAAATGACCGCGCATTTGGCAGAGGCATATTACTGTTGGAAACAATAATACTACAACTGCAGAAAAAAAGATAAATGCAGACAAATGTCTGAGGGAAAGAAAGTACAAGGCCAATCAACATATCGATGCACAATATGTAGAAATATGCTATGGAACTGACTCTGGACCCAGACTATTTTGTCGAGTAGATAGATTCAACAGACAACTGATTAGCATGTTTTTCTACTTTTTCCACTGATGATACTGTTTCTACTTGGTCATTAGATGTTATGGCGGAAGTATCTAAATCATAACTAAAAGTTTCGGTTAATGTTTCACACACATCACTCGAATGGGGGGAATCAGCAAGATTTGGCTTTCGTTTCTTACCTAAAGGCAGCGAATCAGCTTCCTCGTCCAATATATGCGTGGCACTTAATTGCTGTTCGGGGGTTTTACTATTTACTATGTTTACTCTCAGGGAAGACGACTCACACATTTCACTTGTTTCAGAAGCGCGCACTGGCGAAGGTAGTTTTTGAGTAGGCCCAGAGATGGCAGAAGGCGTCACTTCACTCGCTATCGCTGGAGAAGTTAGAGACGAATGAGATGCATCAACGGGTTTGAATAAAGCCGGAAATGCAACTTCATCATTAAGAGGAGGCGCACTATTATCACTTTTCGGCAGTTTATTTGGCGGGGTTCTCATTGGCGGTAGAGTCTCAGCAACTTGCGCATTCGCATATCGCCTGGTAGATGGAAGTGTTCCTTTAAATATTTCCATCATCCGGAGTTCCTCAGCATGTTGCGATGCGGGTGGTTTTACATTTCTCTTCTTTGGGCAAAAGGACTGGACGTGTCCGGGGGAGGCACATATCCAACACGTTGTTTGTTGCCCCAGGTACATCACCGTGGCTTTCTGGTTGGCAAAAACACTTTGCATGGAATGGTTTTTTTCAGTTCCATGGAAATAATACGTACTCCATTATAAATAGGGTATGGGAGATATGCAGGCCATTTTTCATGAGTAACGTTATGTAAAGTTCCATATTCATTTAATACATTCACTACCATCTCATCCGGCAATTTCATAGGCAAATCCAAAACGCGTACGCGAGTCAAAGCAGTGCCGGCGTCAGTAATTCGTACTTCACTTATCAGTCCATCACTGTGGCGGAAATTCACTGTTCCTGGGTTATTCGACATAAATACATTAAACTTATGCACATTACCTATTTTCACATATATACAATATTCCTCATTATGCAGTTGTATGGCCGTTGCCTCAGTTAATAAGGGTGCGAAGTTCTCACTTAGCCATTTATGTATCTCAAGTGCTAATGGCCGCCTGGATCTTGTACTATTATCGAATTCGAATTTCACAGTATTCGTACGAATATTCTGGGACATACTGATATCAATGCAGTGTATGCAGTATCAACACAGAAACAAATTTATATATATCACTTCTATTTGTCTATCTATATATATATATATATATATATATATATATATATATATATATATATATATATATATATATATATATATATATATATATACAGATAATGAAAGGCACTAATAGTATATCAATAACCAGTACTGCGTAGTTCAAATACTCACACCACAAAAACCGCACCAGCGACAAAGCACGTCCTCGCGGTATGAAGACTCGTAGCTAACTGCCTACCAAGATGATGGCATGGTGATGGTTTAGTTGTCGGCGTACTTGTTGTATTTGTGTTTTATGTTCCCACTTCAACAATTTTTACTCTTTTTTGTAAGTTTAACAGCTGTTTCTGGCTTTCTCTTTCGGTGTCGTCCTTTATTTACACTATGCACTATTCGTATTCACAGCTTGTGCCCCTCTGCAATGTCTTATTCAGATTAAGCTTTTCCTTTTGCCCCTCAGTAAACATTTGATTGATTTAATTCTCATACTCTCCACGGATGGAGCGCAGGAATGCCAAACTCGAAAAATAGGTGTACATTTACTTTCCTGACAGATCATACCATTACGAGCTTCTTCCCACATTGACCTTCCTAAACCAATTAAAGATAAGAAAGCAGTAATTAATGTTCAAAATAAAGATAATAAATGTTTCTTATATTCTATTGCAAGTTATTTAAAACAAGCAGAAAAAGATCGTCAAGGACGTTCACACTATACAGAAATTGTGGATGAATTTCAAAATAAATATTGTAATGGTATTGAATTTCCCGTACAGTTAAAAGATATAATAAAGTTTGAAAAGAGAAGTAACATATCCATTAACGTGTATAGTTATGATGATGAATATAATATATACCCACTTCAAATCACAAAAGATAAGCAGGACAAACAAGTTAATTTATTATATGTAAAGGATGAAAATAACGATCATTTTTGTTGGATAAAGGATTTATCGAGATTAATAAGAAGTCAAGTAACAAAACATACTGAAAAATTATACTTCTGTGATAGGTGTTTAACAAGACGTTTTAGAAATGAGATACAATTACAAGAACATGAGCAATATTGTAACGAGCATGAATCTGTTAGAATAGAACTTCCAAAACCATATGACAATCAAATACAGTTCCAAAATTATAATTGATCATTTACAGTACCATTTGCAATATATGCCGATTTTGAATGTTTGTTATGTAAAATGGAAGTAGGCCATAATTGTTCTAAAACTGTGAAGTATCAAAAGAATTTACCAATGAGTTTCTGTTATTACATCAAATACTCAAGTGGTGTGAATAAAAGTCCTGTTAGTTATATTGGTTTAGATGCTGCAAAGGTGTTTGTGAAGAAGTTAAAACAAGAAGCAATAGAAATAAAGAAAATATATAACAAAAAAGTTGAAATGAATAACCTAACTAAAGATGAGAACAAGATATAATAATTCCAATAGTTGTCATATATGTGAGAGAAACTTGAATGATTTACCACCAGCAATTGAAAAACAAATAAATATGTTAAATAAGAAAATACAATTCGCTAAAGATAATGATAGCATGATTGAAAAGTTAGAAGAATGGAAACATGAATTAGGAAAATGTTTAAAGGATATAAATAAAAATAAAGCAAAAGTAACAGATCATGATCATTTAACTGGAAAGTTTGGAGGTGCAGCTCACAGTTATTGTAACTTAAGCTATCGAAATCCTAATTTTATTCCAGTATTTATTCACAACTTAAGGGGTTATGATACTCACCTGTTTGTTAAATAACTTGCTTATGATAAGAATGAAATAAAAATAATTGCAAATAATGAGGAAAAATATATAACATACTCGAAATATATGAAGGTTGATAAAAAGAATGGAATTAATTTACGATTTCTAGATTCATTTAGGTTTATGTCAAGAAGTTTAGCAGAACTAGCAAATAACCTTACAAAAGAACAATATAGAGAAACGTCAAAGTACTTCCCTAATGATTTGTTAGATTTAGTAATTAAAAAAGTGTGTACCCATATGATTATATTGACTCAATTGAAAGATTAGAAGAAACAAAACTACCTTCAAAAGAAATGTTCTTTAATAAACTTACTAAAACCCACATCAGTGATGAAGATTATGAGCATGCGGAAAATGTTTGGAAGTTATTCAATATTAGAAATCTAGGTGAATATACAGAACTTTATAACAAGACAGATGTATTAATATTAGCTGATGTATTTGAAAGTTTTACAGATGTGTGTTTAAAAGCATATGGTTTAGATCCTGCTTAGTATTTCATTGCTCCTGGTTTATCGTGGGATTTAATGTTAAAGATGACTAAGATTAAACTAGAAATGTTAACTGACTATGACAAAATATTAATGATAAAAAAAGGTATAAGAGGTGGCATTTCACAATGTAGTAAGAGATATGTAAAAGCAAATAATAAGTATATGAAAAATTATAACAAAGACGAACCTTCAAAACATTTAGCTTATCTAGATGCAAATAATTTATATGGATGGGCTATGAGTCAGTACATGCCTTACAAAGACTTTAAATGGGTTCAACTTTACATAAACATAATGAATATTCCAGGTGATTCAGAAACTGGCTACATATTAGAAGTTGATTTAGAATATCCAGACTACTTACATGATAAACATTCAGATCTACCATTAGCTCCAGAAAATATGTGTCCAACAGGATCGACACATTCAAAATTATTAACAACGCTTTACAATAAATAAAGATATGTTATTCACTACAGAAACTTAAAACTATATATGTCATTTGTGATGATATTGAAGAAAATTCATAGAATATTGGAGTTCAAGCAATCAAACTGGTTAAAGGAATATATTGATCTAAATACAAATATGAGAACAAAAGCTAAGAATGATTTCGAGAACGATTTTTACAACTTAATGAACAATAGCGTATTTGGTAAAACAATGGGAAACATTAGAAAGAGACCATCTATTACCTTAGAATGTGATCCAGCCAGGGTGGAGAAGTTAATAGCGAAACCGAACTTCGATTATAGAACAATATTTACTGAGGATTTGTGTGCGATACATATGAAAAAAGAAAAATTGACCTTCAACAAACCTATATATGTTGGTATGAGTGTACTAGATTTGTCAAAACTATTAATGTATGACTTCCATTACAACATTATGAAACCTAAATATATTGATATAGGCTTATGTTATATGGATACTGATAGTTTTATATATGAAATTGAATCCAAAAGGAAGTTCTATGTCAAACTACCAGTTATTTCTACTTTTCTACTATAAGGTTTAATAAATGTTAACTTTGTAGTAGTTTGGGTCCAATAATGAAATTAATATTCTAGGTTTAAATTATGTGTACGTGCCTGCCTTATACATCAAAGGTCTACTGTTTAAACGAAATATGTGGAAATATGAATGTTATGTTTATGCGCGGAAAAATCCGTCGATTGAAAGGGATGTCGGATATTCTCATTTGTTGAAAGTGATACAGCCTATTAGTGAATTATTTGTCGGGGTTTATTTTTAAGAATAATGTATAGATTATTATTGAAAATTCATGTATATGAGAAAAATGTGATGAGTGCAGGTCGTATTTAATAACCCCAAAGTACCATCAAGTCAGTTTTCAAGATCACCAACATAACATCCTTGTATCAATCTTTCGTCTAAAATCCTTTCCTCTTATTCCACCCTTTACAACCTAATCAGCGTGTTTTACCCTAACTTCTGAGTGTCGATATACATTATCTCCGAACGAAAGAGGGAACGAATAATGTTAATACAATTTTGAATATCACACGAATGAGAAATTCACAGTTTAAGCTTAGTAGTGCGTGCGTCTAGTGAAGGATATAATGATTTAGGGTAGATTTCTAAAACAACTAGTGACTGACTAATTCAGGATGTAATATAACCTCCATGATTCGAAAGATAAAACTTTTTTTCTTCCAACCTAAATAGGTGAAAGTGTCCCAAAGAAGGAAATCCGGAATATGATTGCAAAATGAATGGACACAGTAAAAGTGCCTAATGGTCTGTGTGATATTGACACTCGTCGCTTGTTACGAGATAGGACTCGTAAACTAACTAATAAAAAAGAGTAATGAACGAATGAAACGTCAATTTTATATATGAGAAAGGACTCATCAAATCCCTTACGTTGTTTTTTTAATATTACGAAATATAAGAACATATTCGTTTACGTAAATTAATTTTCGTGTACCATAAATATTTTCCTACTAATCTTCTTGTTAATATATGTGAGTATAAAGATATATGTATATATATATATATATATATATATATATATATATATATATATATATATATATATATATATATATATATATATATATATATATACATTCATACGTTCTCAGACATTTCTGTTCTATCTAGCATGCATATTGCCGTTTTTCGATATATGTTGAATATGTCATTAATGTCTAATACTTTTATTTTTTTATGTAGTGAATGGTATACAACAATGTAGTTAGATAGTTTCCATTGGAATCCTTGTTTGTACGCTGTCCCGTGTGTATGTGTGGGTGACTGAGTGATAATTTTTAGTTTTAAGTTGTAACATTAACGTTGGTTAACTGTAATTGTTTTCATAATGCATGACTAAGGTTATAAACGATAAAGTCTAAAACAAATTATAATCGGCTCTGGGAGAAACGCCAAAGTAACAGGATATGCCTGAATAAACAAAGATATTTCAGAAATATCAAAATTTTCATTTTTGACAAATGTTTGCATTACTCGAAATATTTTTTTCCTGGCTGATTTAAAATGTGTGATCCATCTCTGAATCTTGGAGTTTCGAGGCTGGATACTAGATAACCTTCCCGCTAAAAGAAAGGATAACCAATAGAACTAAACTGTCTCGTCACCCGGGCTGCGTCGGGGCAACTTCCACTGGCATAGTTGACTGGATCCAGGTCGGGGTTGTCTGAGTAAACATGTGTCTATTACGGATCCCTACAATATCAATCCTTGAGCAATAATATTTTGAATACAGATTACCTTTCAGAAATTATTCATGTTTCTTCACCATATTCCCATAATTATCCAGTGATACGTTCTCCTCAGGTTTCCTATCTTCTTCTTCCGTTCCTTCTTCTCCTTCCCTCTATTTTACTACCTTATTCTCCCTCTTTCTTATTCTTTCTTTCTCTATTTCTCCTAAAACCTAAAAAGAGGGGTGGTGACTGGGAGTTGTCACTACTCATACGGTCGTTAAAATATTTTTGATATTTCTTCGGAAGTTTGATATGAATTAGTCAACACAAGAACAAGCGTTGAAATTAGAATTATAAAATAAATTTATTTTATTCATACTTAAATTAGATTATATACCAACCAAGAATTTTATGACAGTTTAAAATTCGAGAAAATGAGTATAGCAACTTCTCCCCACTTTACTGCACTTCCCCCAATCACGACACGACAAGTTTACACTTTCTTTCCCTTTTCATATTTGACATTTTTCATTAGGTAAGTAGACTGGCCTGTCACTAGGTCTGGGCCAGCAAGAATGGTGTACAGCAGGTGATATAGTGCTTGATCAATGAATAGGTTTCTTTAGTCAAGACTGGAGCAATGCTGGTATACAACGCTAAACACCAAGTGAAGATGGTCATTGCTGGCGCTTCAGCTCTGGTGACATAGTGGTCAGAAACCCTGGGAGACCAGTTTGGGAAGGCAAGAATCAGCAGAAATGACACAGTCATCAAACTGGACCATCAAAGAATAAGCTATACTCTCTGGATACATATATTAACACATAAGATGGCGCAAACACTGGGGGTTTATTGTTATAAGGAACCATTATTCCTATACTCCACTCTATAAATAACTGTTTGTAATAATTTTCTGAGAAACTCAATTTCCAAAAGTATCAGCCCCTAAGCGCTTTTAGAGGGGTGCTAGGAGGGGGAAAGGAAAAGTGAAAATATTTTTTTCTCCTAAACGCCTGAACCGACTTGCATAAAAAAATGAAATAAAATGAAATCTTTAAGTTCCCACGTGGTCCCACGCTTATGCCGGTTAGGCTAAAGGAGACGGTGATGGTGAGAGTTAAGTGAAAAGGTTGAATGAAGAAAGTGGAAGGAAACGGTAGAACCGCGAGAAAAAAACGAGCACGGTGTTTGTCCACTACAAAGTCCACACGGCACGAGCTAGGATCAAACCAGAGACCACAAGCACCGAAGGTGAACGCTCTACCGCTGAGTCACCGCGCACCCTGCATGAAAAACGATGATAGGTATTCTCAACAAGAGAAAAGGCGGAAAATGTTTGTTGACGTTGAAAATTGAAGTCAACTTTTTTTATATTTTCAAAAAAAAATAGTGGAAGACTAACTGAAACACCCACAATTTTTTGCCAGTTTTGTCTTAAGAGGTTCCCTAACAAGAAATATTTTTTTTTCATTTTGTTTGCAAGTGTACCTCATAGTGAAAAAGGCAAATGTACATAGGTCAGCATCTATGTGGTATACATATGATACATACTTTACACCCCTAAGATAACCATTACCTTTGAATGGAAGGATGAAGTTGTTATAACATTCTAATCTGATGATAACATATATTTTTTGTATTAATGGTAATTGGTTTCTGAGGATGAAGGGGGTTCTCGACCATGTCCGCGCATCCCATCGCTACACCACTGCTGTACATCAACTGAAATTATACACTCCCCCATTTTGTGTTAATGTCGCACATAATTAATGTTCTGTGACATATATAGCTCTTTCTTTAGTAATTGTTCTTGGTTTGTACAGTTGGTTAATAATATGCCTGTTGTTATAAATATTTGTGTGTTTACTTTTTTTCGATTGTATTACTGAAATGAAATCTTGAGTTTTACGTCCGACGGTTCTGCCGGTTAGGCTAAAGGAGACGGGGTGATGAGTAATGAATGAAATGGTTGGAATGAAGAAAGTTGGAGGAAACGGGAGAACCGCGAGAAAACCCAGGCACACGGTGTTTGTTCACCACAAAGTTTACTTGGCGGGAGCTGGGATCGAACGCAAAACCTCAAGCACCAGAGGTGAACGCTCTACCATTGAGCCATCGTGCCCCCTCGATGGTATTACTGTATATGTTGTAAAGAAACCATCCTACGGAGGTTGTTTCCCTCACTTTCCTTTGCAGGATGTTTTTTCACAAGAATAACAAAAGAAAAAATAAAAATATTCTATTGTGTATAAATAAAGGGATAATATTCTTACAATAAGATTTTGACGAAGTTTCTTCTAAAAATTATGTAAAATTAATCTGCTGCTTTTTTTAAAAGAAAAGAACATATAAAACGGTTTGAGAGACCACCAATGTAAGAGTTGTGGGATATTGCGTGCGCTTCGTAGTAGGCGTGGTTGTTCTACTTTGTGCTTACCTGCTTGGTATGCTGGGGATCGGCCACGTCTTACGGTTTAGGAACTACGTCGAGTGAAGAACTCCCGTCTTCATGTGGTTGAGTTGGTCCGTTTGGTTTTCGCTGGCTTAGTATTTGCTCTGCATGTTTTGTGGAGTGAGAGTGAAAGTGAAAAAAGAAGATTTTGAATTCCGCAGAATAAGGGAATGAATATCTACCCTTATAACATTAAAGGATTGGTTTTTGGTGCTCGGGAGTGAATCTGATAGTGCAACTTTCTTTAAAAGTGTTAAAAGTAATACTTGAGGAGTTACTAAATAGTGGGACAAATAGGTTCGTCATCAAAAGGATTTTCAATCTTTAATTCATCTTTAATTTCTAAGATCTTTCGAATGCATATAGCCTTCTGTAACATTTTCTTTAATATTCTAATTATATCGTGGCTCAGTGGTTGCAAGCTAGAAATGAGGACGAAAAAGGTCCTATTGAGAAGGCTCGTAAATGATTCTTTAATTTAGTTTTAAGGGACTGTTGAATAACTATTACGTTCTGTAATTTTTTAATATTCTAATTACATCGTGGTTCAGTGGTCAATGGTAGATATGTGGACAAAAATATCCTGTTCAGAGGGCTCGTAAATGCTTATTTGAATTAGTTTTTAAAGGCCTGTTGAATGACTACTGCCAGCTGCAACTTTTTTTTTTTACATTCTAATTTCATCGTGGCGCAGTGGTTGCAGGTTGGATTTGAGAGGACAAAAAGTCCTGTTCAGAAGGCTCGTTAATCCTTGGTTAAATCGGTTTCAAAAGGCCTATTGAGTGGTTATTGCCTTTCTAACTTTTTCTTTATATTCTAATTTCATCGTGTCTCAGTGGTTGCATGCTAGATTTGAGAGGACAAAAAGGGGCCTGTTCAGAATGCTTGTAAATGTTTTACTAATAAATTTTTTAAAGATCAGTTGAATGGTCTTTTGCCTTTCGTGAATTTTTCCTTTAATAAGGCATTTGCTTTGTTACCCAGTGGTACCATGCTTATAAGAGTTAATGTCTTTTATACTTGGAAAAAACAAGATGAAGTAGTCATTAATTGTAATTTTCATTTAGGGTTGCTTTTTTAAATTCTTAAATTTACATTTCCGTTCACTTAGGCCGTTAGATAGACTACTTTAATTTTCCGGATCTTTAGGTCACTCCTTATTTAGATTAGTAATTGGAGGAATTCGAATCAGTTTGTTCTGTGAGCATGTATGCGGAGTAAAGGCAGATAAAATTCCAAAGGCGCTGCCGAAGTAGTATAAGACGAGGTAAAAAAAAATAAAACAGAAAGAATAAGTCTGAGAGGTGAGTGAAGATATCTTTTTATTAATAGTAATTGTGTTGTGTTCAATTTACGTTTGTGAAGGTTGTCCTTTTTGGAAATCGTATTTTATTCCGCTTTGTATTGGTAAATCTCAGAGTTGGTCTCAACAATCTGTCCGTTAGGGACTTGTGTTATTCTCCTAGCTATACTTAAATTATCCTCCCACATTTTTATTTTAATTCTTTTAACTGAAACTTATTTATAAATTTTTGGAAATGAATGCATAATAAGAATCCAGTATTCCTCTCAAAAGAAATATTTTCATTCTAATTTTTTTCTTATATTTTTTCCTCTTCCTAGTATTTTAAGTTGCGTGGCTAGATACTTCGAGTTTTTTGGCCGTCAAAAGATTAATTAATCAGAATCGACAACAACAAATCTTGCATTGACATTTTCTGAAATTTAATTTAACTGAGTATTAAATTCAGATCTTAATACGTTTGAGTATTTTTATGAAAACAGTATTTGTGCTGATATTAATAGGGTGTATAGGAAGTAACTTTTTTGTTCCTTAAGAGATTGCGAAGACTTATTAAATTCAGGCAAGAAATATTGAATAGACTTTGAATGAAATTATGGAATTAGGTTAGGAAATTGGAATTATAAATGGAAACAAAGAATTTTAGATGGTGAAAAAATTAGAAGCCAATTGAAGCATGGATTGCTGTTTTTGAAAATGTTTGTTTCTTCTTCTTTTTTTTTTTTTTTGAATTTAGAAATCTAAATATCAAGTAAATTTCTTTCGATAAAGACTACTGTGTGATAGTTTGTGAATTTGGATTGTAGAACTAATTTGTGAAATTGAAGCGCAATAAAATAAAAATAATATTTTTAAAGAAGATAATAAGAATTGTGAAAAAATTGTAGAGAAGAATAAAGGTGTATAATATATTATTATTCATTATTTTTATTATTATATTTTTTTCTTTTCAATGGAGACTTCAAAAATATATATATTTACATATATCTATATTCGGTTATTTTTTGAATTTTATATGATTAACTGTTGATTTTTAAGATTATGTATATACATCAATCTAACATATTGGTGCATATACACGACCCTTTATTTGTTGTTAATAAAATTATTATTGAAAATAGAATTATTCTGTTATTATTTTCTTTAATAGTATATTGTAAATCTTGTGTTCTTCTTGAAGAGGAGTATTGGGTCAATAGATTAATTTAACTATTGTTCACACCACTAGAGGACTGTTGAGGTCTTTACGAGACTAGTTCCGTCTTCCTGGGTTTACTGGGTTGAAGTCAGTTTTTTTTTATCTGAATTCATTTCGCTTTTTGGCCATGGGGACAGGGGCGTTACAATGTGTGTTTAATATGCTCAAATAAAGAAAGAATGAAAAGAAATTAATTATCACCACTATTTTCCTCCGCTACTGGAACAATTTTGGTTTTCGTGAACAGAACAGTTGGCTGATGTTCTCACGTTGCTGCTATTTGTGTATTATTTATGATATTCGAAATACTTATCGAAAATCATTCGACCAGCTTAAATACTCAGTAAAATGTTCACGAAAACCGAAATTGTTCCAGTAGTGGACGAAAATAGTGATGAGAATTAATTTCATTTAATTCATTCTTTATTTGAATTCTGTAGATCGCGACGAACAGCGTGCAGAGTGGACGATCTTGCGCTCTCAGACAAGTACAAGTTATTTTATTTTAACTTAAATTTCTAATGCTCAGGTGATCTAAGTCTTCTTGAAGATTTTAAATTCGTCTATATCTTTTTTTAAAACAAAAAGAAGTAAATGAATGCTACAAATATTGTCATAACTTAATTGCCATATATTACCTGTCTTCAATTGTAGTCATTTCTGGTAAGGGAGAATGAAGCAGAACGATACTATTCTACCCACATTCTTCTTAACACGATTGAAGTTACCAATCACGTCATCTAGCTCTTTCGTTCTCACAATTACATCTCTAATTTAAAACATGAGAAGACATATGCTGACATGTACCAGCATATTCCACACCAATATATTATAGCAAAAGTTTCAACTAATCTTAAAACCAATTTCCAATTATTCTATTACGATGATTGTTATTAACTCTATAAAGAAAAGAACTTGATTCTGTTTTTCTTTGAGCAAATCTATCCTTTTTAAATGGTGATATTCTAAGCACAGTAATACCAAGAAACGGAAATTTTCTTGTTAACTTTGTTTTTAAATTCTTCACCATTCTAAGGACACAAAGAAAGAAAGACAAAACATTCACAGGCTACTTAATATTTGTTTGGAGTCTCCTTTCAAATATCCTGCTCGGCGTCAGCTTTCTTGCCCAGATCATCCTCACTCGTAAGTAGTAGGCGGTCCTTCTCGGTTGAAAACAGACACTTACTAGTTAGGGGGTTATCATATTCTATAATGAACCTTCCTAAAACTTCCTGATTCTTAACTATATTTAATGATGTGGTGAATTTGTTTCTCACTTTTTTTTAACTTAACCCGTTAAAGTTATCTTTCCCGAGTGTCGCATTATACTTGTGATAAATGTTTTTGGTTTTCTTTCATAATTAAACAAAATTGTATGATATCGCACTATTCAAAATTTTGTTTTCAACATTCATAATGCTTAAAATAATAGTGTCTCCTCCACCGCAACATACCAACGGATAAAGATTTGACATTTTAGTCTTATTAATAAGGTCATTGCTACTCCTTTTGAGTGTCATTAAGTCATGTTACTGAGAAGTTTCCGTTCAGTGTGTGTGCTAGAGAGTATTAGTTTCTACTTTTCTGATGCTCAAAATCAGAGAATAAGATGGCCAATCATTATGAAGAAACACTAAACAAAACATCAATTAAGATTTGTCATTATGATTATCGTTAGTGCTGTTAATCATTTTTTGCTGTTAATCATCATTTATGGCGGTGTAATTTCGAATGGATTTCGGCCGCCCGATCAGCTGTTACTTCGAATATTTCGGAGGGATCAGGTGGGTATAAATGACTTCTGTTTTTTCAAATATTCACTTAATCATTTTCCTATCAGTGGCAATATTCTCGCGTGAATAAGTGAAGAGTGAATTATTGCCAGTGAATCAACAAGAGAGCACACAATAAAGTGCGTGTATTATTTCCTTAAATTTTATTTTTATTTCAAAGTCGTTGTTTCTTTAACCGGCAGGGTTTTCAGCGTCCACCATAGGAGTCAAAGCCCTGACTAAGTGTTATCAAATAACGTTCATTATCAATGTAGACATGTGTGAGTTAGTGTGAATAGCATTCGTGGATGTTGTTTTGCTGTGCGTATCTTAAAATCTTTGTATAGCCTTACTATGTTGTGAGGCGAGTGATACTCGTTAGAGAAAAATGAAAATGTGAAGATTTCTTCCTATTCTGTCCATACTTCCTAAGCTTAGCTGTGATTACTGAAGCAAATTGTTTAAAATCCTAGTGCGTTCTAATGGTCTTCTTTGAAAAACGGACATTTATATTTAAGTATTACAATTCTAGTGCTGGATTCTAGTACGATGTGAGGGACTATAATTATAAATGCCTATGGGCTCAAATACTGCTATCGTAGTGTGCGCCGGAATTCGAAGTACAGTGTATTTACCAATCGAGGGACTCTTTAACCATTGCCCCGTTCATGTGATACGTCTGAAACTCAATTCTAGTGCTTATAGCGATAGTGAATTATCACGAGGGTTTGGAGAATTCTATTTAATTTCTTAGCAAATTCTTTCAACTACTTAGCAAGAGAACTGAAAAATGAAATGAAAGAAATCTTTTAATTTGCGTCCAACGGTTATGCTGATTAGGCTAAAGGAGATGATGATGATGAGAGATGAGTGAAATGGTGGAATGGAGAAAGTGGGAGGAAACGGAAGAACCTCGAGAAAACCCACGAGCACGCTGTTTGTCCACCACAAAGTCCACACGGCGCGAGCTGGGATGGAACCAGAGACTACAAGCACCGGAGGTGAAGGCTCTACCACTGAGACAGCGTGCCCATAAGAGAACTGGAGTCGAACTCGAAACTCCATAGATGGAAATAACGAGGTGTGTGACTAATGTCCAAATGTAGTAACGTTCTTTCGGGTCTGAACATTTCGTCCTGAGCAAAAAATTAGTGGACAATCATTATGATATTTTCTGTGGAATGTTCTGGAATATGGTGCTACAATAGCACTGCGTGATCCAGAGTTCTTACCTTCTGCTGGTTATCTTGTCAACGTCTCAACGTAAAAGAATGTAACAAATGTAAATATTGATTCGTGTTCTATACGAATACAGTTGAATAGGTGATATGGAGTGTCTCAGAATACATATGCTAGAATTATGAATCACGTATTTTGTTTTTCATTTCGTACATTGAAGTGTTTGAGTGGGCTTTCATAATTTATTTATTTATTTTGTTTCTTTTTTTAAAATTGGGCTGATTGGTCCTAACGTTGATTACATAATCAATTACTATAAATACTACCATGAGTACGCAGGTTCTAATATCGTTAACATTGACGGCAAGTGGAAAGTACTTAATAAAAAGGAAACTTCTTCAAGAGCTGTACACTGGAACATACGGGGAGCATGTTTGCTAATGAATTAGTTGTTACACGTCACCGGTTCTTCTTCGTTTCTGTCGGGAAGTTTCTAGGTCAATTTACTGTGGTGGAGTGTTCATGTGCTGTGAGGCGAGCAGGACCTGGGTTTGGCGCCTCCTTCCTTTTCATTTTTTTTAGAAAATTTTGATTTGGTATTTGACACTTGCGCTTGTAACGACATTGAGATGTGGTCAACTATTGACAACTCAGTAGCTAAAGCCATAATTCGATTCTTTTCCTAAGTAGTGTTTTTCGAATATTGCTGCTACTTGTTAAAGTAGCTTCCAAGGGCATCCTATATTATTTTATGGACCTTTTATCTGTTTACTTGTTTCTTTTATTTCTTGTCATATGTCACTTCGCTGTAAAACAAGCAATTATCTATCACTTCTCATAACACTCTATGTTTATGTATCTTAGTTTATATATGAACTTGATGAACGAATTGCTGAATAGTTTTGATTTTGAAATGTTACCGCAATATGATAGTGCCTAATTATGTGCTCATTAGCAATCCCAGCACCCGGTAATGAAAAATGCTACGATTAATTGAGACTGTTTGTCCCTACCTTTGGTTAAATGTCATTAATGACTGTTAATATCGGTTAATCAAACCAAAACTTCTATAATAATTTGTTCTCAATCGGTGCTGTTAGTGTGATCTACCGAATGCAATACGTGAAAATATGTCATACAAACTTTTCATTTAGCATAATACAAGTCAGCATAATAAAAATCAGCATAATAAAAGTCAGAGGAAATCCAAGTGGAGCTTCGGCCCCATATTAGAAAATGGCCGCAGCCGATGCCGTAAATATACTCTTTTTTGTTATCCGCACACAAAACGCTCGAAAATAGCAGACAGAGATGAAAGTCGCATTGGTGGGTCCAATAAACATACTAAAATTTCTGGGAAATCTGATGGAGTTTCAGTCGCTATCTTGGAAATGCCCACTTCCGCTGCGTAAATCTACATAATTTTCGTTATTCCGCACACTAAACGCCAGAACTACACACAGTCGTCATAAGAGGCAAAGATATTGAAAATAAACCTGAGCTGATGATGCTATAGGAGAGATTCATGCTATTTCTAGATTAGGTACAGACGAACAAGCGAATGGCATACTTTTGGATCCAGTATTTTCGTCAAGTTAACCTGTTGCTTGCGTTCATAGAGGTGCAGACTGGGCATTACATCTCCAGTGTGTTAATTCCATTACTCCCTTTTTACACGATGTATGATATTTAGATTATGCTAAGTCATGCCTCTTGTACGTTCATGAAATGTGTGCTCTCCAAAGCAAAATGTCCAGAGATAAGTACGGAAAATACCGTGATAGTGCGCATTTTACCATCAGAAGAACTGATTTGTTGATCGGTCTGACTATATAACAAACTCTCATACGTTAAGAGTATTGGAGCTCTGTCTCACCGTCGCGGAGTGTCAGACAGTGCTGTCAGTAAATGAATTTTAAGAATTTCAGATACAACTGGAATTACCGACTGCTTCGGAAACTTTTGTGATGTCAGACACAAATCGTGGGAGCCTTACGTAGAACTTAAACATTCAAGGAAAGCTCGTAATGATGAGGATGTTAAGAAGCTGGTCGACTGGCTCTGATGTTACAAACATTTTCCTGAATAGAGCAAACTTCAGACGAACACTATCACCTCCACAGGTGATGATAAAATCAACTGTGATGTGGCTTTTCAGAGTGAGATGATATCAGTACGAAGTAATATTTGGAAGTAATTTCAAAGATGTACAACTAAAACTACGCTATAAGGTAACAAGCAGCAGTGACAAGTGGTGTGCTCATACACGATGTAACTGTACCTTTAAACACTATACTACGGTATCATCAAATAGTTAGTCTTTAAATGTGATGCAGATTATGAAGAATGCTTCTCCTACCAACATGCATCAACATTATTTTTGCTTATGTTGTTACTTTATGAAAAACGAAGAAGTCGGTATTTTTCATTTTCTTTATTTCATCGTCGAGGGAAAATCCAGGAAGTTACAATCGTTCAAAACAAGGTGTCAATGTCACAGATGGTGTATATTTTTCGCATGGTCTCAGCAAGGAACGTTTGGTGATATCGATTGTTACATCACTTACCTCAATCGACATTATGGGCGGGAAAAAGTGCGATCCATTCCGTCAGGAGATTGAAAGCTTCAACGCTAGTGGTTACGCTTCAAGAAAAAATATTTGTTAACAATTGCATCAAGAGTCACTCCATTCCCATTTTTCTCGTCATTAATCCACAGCTGGATTCTCTGTACTGATAACACTAATTGATGCAGACTCGCTTATAGTGAAGACTGCTGTTGAATTATATGTTTCCAGATTTGAGCACTTATTTGTTATCGGACAGAATGTTGATTTTCTTTTCCTTCTAGTGACATTTGAGGTCAACATGGGAATTTTTCATTCGTGAAAGAAGCCTCTATAAAAATAGAAAACAAAGTACACAGCATTGAAAGACTACTGTCCAGCCCAGGTGAAATAAATGAATATCTTTTCATACACTCCATAAGTGGTTGCGATACCACTTCATCCCACTATCAACAAGGAAATAATATATTTTTTAAAATATCTATACAGAGCCGAAAAAATTAGCTGAAGTGTGTAAGCGTATTTGCAGCTCATAACGAATTAAAACTTCGATTGCTGCATCTGGAGGTAGGGCTCATTTTCTGCAATTGCAAATCTGGTTGCGAGGAAAGTTGCAGCAGAGTTGTGAGCACCTCGAGTTCTGCCCTATGAGGATACTGTTGCGGCACTGGCTGCATTAACAGTTCCTATAAAGATAAGGGTTATGTAAATGTTGACCTACTGCTGAATACTGGAGAATTCGAGTATCTGGAGGAACTTCATGATTTTGAAGATGAATGTATCCATACATGGATTGAAAAAAGACGAAAGTTGTAATTTGAATATACAAGTGAGACAGGTGCATTTATCTTTTTAAACAGATGAAATTACTACCAATTTTCAAATGTTTGTACTAACGTTTTCAAAATCATAAATAATTATATGACATAATATTGTTATTCGTTTGTATACATTCCTGCTGGTTCACAAATTTATAGTGTAAAAGTGTACATATGGTAATAACTGAAGGTTCAACATATACGATTGTTAAAGCTAATTTACTAGGTCTTTATTACCTCGGCTAGAATACAATCTACCATACTCGTTTCAGAAGATACCGTTTTAATATACTGGCGGCGGCCATTCTCCAAGATGGCTAAAGATAAACTCGGATTTCTCGAAGTTTTAGTATGTTGATTGAAACACTACCAATTTCTCTCTCTTTCTCTCTCTCTCTCTCTCTTTCTCTGACGATTTTCTAAACTTTTGTGTGCAGACTAACGAAAAACGTCATATCACGGCATCAGCAGCTGCCGTTTTCCAAGATGGTAGCTGAATCTCTACTCGAATTTCCCAGGACATGTAGGTGTAAATTGGACCATTATTCCACGTACCCGTACCGACTTTTATTTCTCTATGGTGATTTTCTGGCGTTTTGTTTGCTGATGACGAAACCATATATTTTTACGGTACCGGCTTCGCCCATTTTCCAATATGGCGGCTGAAGCTTCACTCGGATTTCCCTTTACTTTTAGTACGTTGATTTTACCACTATTCCACACATCTCTGCCAATTTTATCTCTTTATGATTTTTTCCGCCATCTTCATTATTTTTGTCAAATTTGCCTACAGTTATTCCGGTTATACATGTGAAATAAACCAGAACATCGAGAATAATTGAAACATATTTGATCACCAATAATTGAAAAACTAAGAACTAGTTAATTAACACAATCATTTAGGCCCTGATGTTTGAGCTCTCTACAATACTCGAGGGGGAACATTGGGATATAAAGAACACCATGTTAGCGGTTTGCATCCGGAACCTCACACTCGGGGAAGTATGAACGGAGTCGCGGATTCTTTATGGTTCAATTTCGAACCTTTTTATATCTCAATCGTTCATTGGGCATTCTACCGAGTCAAATCTTAATTAATATGAAAATATTAGTGAAATTATGATGAACCTTCCGTTGGTAATATATATTATATACCGTTTGATGGCAACATAGGGATACTGATAACCCAAACACTATAAGTGCAAGTTCTTTAACATGAAGTACAGGGTGCGGCAACGTTCATACTAGAATATTAAAAACACACCATCAGGCAGTAACTGCAATTTATTTATTACCTCTTATGTCAATTAATAGTTAAAGGCATGACATTTACTAATGTGTAAGTCATTGTCCATTGGGTGGATTACTTTTTGAATATGACTACTGCCAAATGCTATCCCCTCTGCGCAACACATTCATCTAGTCGGCGTTGAAGGCTTTCCATAACTCGGCGTAACGTATTCTCGGGAACATTGGCGACGGCAGTTCTGATGGTGGCGGAACATTCAATGGTGGCGGAGCATTCAACTCAGCAATGGTGGCGGAACATTTCTTGCTTCAGGTAGCCCTAAAGCAAAAGATCAGATGAGCAAGGCGGCCAGGAAATACCACCAAAACGGGAAATTACTCTATGGAAATGTTTGTCGCAAGAAATCCATACAAATTCTGACTTTATGCGAGGTCGCTCTGTCTTGTTCAAATCATAAGTGTTCCACATCCACATCGACCATACCTAATTAGGGAAGAATGAAGTCTTACAGCATCTTAAGGTAGCGTTCAGTGGTGACAGTTACAGTCCACATCGCTGACATCCTCATAATAAGAAAGGAAGCAACTCCACACCACACTGTGACACGAGAACTGTGCAAGAGCTTGATGTGCAGTCATGCAGGTTTGCATCACTCAAATAACACATTTTTTGTTTACTCACTGAACCACATAATTCGAAATGAGCTTCATCTGACAGGATGGTGTGCAAAATTTTTGGATTTTGGTGAAGGAGATCACGCATGGTTAAGAAGAATGTTTCTCGAGAAACCTAATCGCGAGGCCAAATTTCCTGAACAATGCAGCTTACATGGGTGAAAATGTATATTTTTGTGCAATATGCTCCTGAATGTGCGATCGGAAATATGCAGTTTGCAAATAACGACGAGCAGATCTTTTTGGGCTACGCAATATTGCAGCACGACCATTTTCCACGGCTTCTGGTGTCCGCACAGTTCTTTCACTTCTTCCCGGTTTGCCATTGCAATCAGAACCTGTTAATCGAAATGCACGTACCCACCTAACAATGGTTCGTCCATCTGGATTTTAGCATGACGTCTCAAGTTGACATGTTGCTGAAATAGACGTTCGGTAGCAATAACAGAGTCGTTATTCTTGAAATAACTTTCAACAGCAAAGACACGATGCTGTGCACTCCACCGCTCCATATCACTGTTACACTCGAAATGGCAGCTTATTAGTACACGAATGCGGCACGAGCTGGCGCGCATTCATGCAGTATGACATTGTACTACGCAAGTCAAATTACGCTATGAACGCTGCCGCACCCTGTATATGTACAATAACACAAACAGTTGTTCTTCTCTTTTTTGTTGGACCAAGTGTGTCAGGCTCTACCTTTTTACGATATTGTCAGAGTGATTGCTTACTTCAACCTCGAAATCCGATAGCTATATTTCCGCACTGACTGAAACTGAATTCAATATTGTTCTGTTCATTCCTAGGAACGCCATCAGTATTGCACTCAGAATCGTATTCCAACTCAGAAGAAATAGGTTTTTCAGAGCAAGATCGGATAGGGTCACAGGTACAATTATACATAAAAATGTTCAATGATTTTATAAAAGAAGTTCACGAACGCAAATGGTAACAGGGGAGGCCAGCCACCCGAACACTCTCATAATTCACTAAAGAAGGGTGGTATGAACGTAAAATACATACACGCTAATAAACACTTTTGTTTCTGAAGTATACATAAAGCAACACAAATCTGAGAATAATGTTTCTAGTATTAAAGAACAGAGAAATCTGAGATGGGGTTACGCATCACCCCTGATACCAACGGATGGTTAATATATCTGCTTTTTCTACCGCTATTCTGCGATACATTTTACTACAGTCGTATTGACTGAAAGCTAGCTAACCTTCCTCGCATTGACCATTATCCATTACAAAACTTTAGTCTTAGGATAATTCAGGTATGGACCATTATTACGAACTAATACCAACTTGTCCGTGATTACAAACTGATATAAAGGAGACGCCTTTTACGTATTAACGTTAATTATTCCAAATTAAAGGTTTACAATAGTGGATAAAATGAATATTAAGTAAATGAAACACAGTAATTCCAAGATGAACTATTGAATCCTGAAGGTTCGAAGTTACAATAGACAATAATCAACGCTGAAAACATTGGACTAGTGTTACATTAGTAGATAGTCAATGCTGAAGGCACTTGGCTTATTGTAATTCAGGTTAGTGAACTTTGAATAACGTTTATTTCAAAATAAAATCTCCATAGACGTTTAAACATTAGTAAGTCAATGCGTCGAATCCATACTCACATTTTAACGTGATAAGTATCTTCAAATATTAAAGAGAAATTTGGGTCGAAGGGAACGAGAGTATCCAGTTACCCTCATTTGGATGCGCCGAAAAGATTTGATTGCATTCTCTTACTGGATTTTGAATAATGAAAGAGAAAGCAACAGAGACAGGACTGAAACCATAAAGGTAGTATTAATTTAGACGAGACGTGAAGGATGTTCTAGTTCCTCATTTTCTCTCTTAAACTACGTTATAAATTTTATTCTCCAAAGAGATTTAGATGTCTGCATATAGAGTTTTGTTACATGCTACGTACATTGTAGAATAAAACACAGAACAAAAACATCATGTTTAATGGAAGTGGTTATCCATGTTTCCTGTTCGGGCAACTACCGGCGGCACTCAGATACAACAATTATGAACTAAGGAGTTATTTTTAAAACACTTCTTGTTCTGTTATAAATTTGCTAAGAAGGAATGTATGTTTTTACTGTGGACGATTAATTATGATATATAGATTACACAAATTAATTCATTAAGTTACATTTGAACCACACCATCTGAAATTACATAGACAGTTTGAATTCATTACAAGATATTCTTAATAATAGTCAGGGAACACCAAAAATCCAACTAACTTTTACTGTTCAATGTCTGTTTCAACATCGACGCTCAGGATCGAAACACAACTCAAGAGTGCAATGTAGCATTCAGTTTATTCAAATACACTATCACTTTTACTTTGAAACATGGTAGTTGTTTGAGATAATTACAAAGATGTTACAATGTCATGACTGTTGAATATTTCACAGTTCAATGCTTAGTGGAACGCTAAGGCTAAGTGTGGCAGAAAACTGCTGGTAACTTGTCATTGCAAGTAATCGAGTTCGCTATCACTGGGTTGTAAGGTTTCTCGCCTAGTGCGCTGTTGTCTGGAACAGGTAGGAAATATGATTTTCTAAAGATAGCAGCAAGTTTACGACGTTCTCTGGTGAATGACCCTTGATTTGAGGATGAGAATGAGAAAGTTTCTTTAATGAACTGGAATGCTATTTCGCGGGTAATGTTTGTCGAATCACAGTTTGGAATATTTGGTTCACAGTGGTTTGTATTGACACTAGTTTCCTTGTGGGGCTATATAAGACGTGACACTGCTATTTAGTTTCAGTCCTCCTAAAATGGGCATAGACCTCATCGGTTTAAGTATCTTTTCAAGGGCGGTAATATGGTTCTCTCTATCATTTAATATGGTCGAGAAATGACATTGATATGTTCCTTCAAAACACATATATTCATGTTATGTTCATATGATTATAGAGTTATAGCGTTCATGTTCATGTTTATCGCCACCAATACATGTTGCGTTTCAGGTATGAAGGAGACTTTTGCTTGTTTGGCATGTGGAACCGTTCTTTATGACTGGGTATTTCGTACTGTGGTAGCACTTTTTCTGGTCACTGGCGGTGTATTTGTAATGTCCCATTACAATTAAGTAATGTGGTCTCTGCTCGTAGGGGCCCACTAATATTATCACCTACTGTACCATGCAATTTTTTTTTTCGAAATAAGTTTCGATTTATATATGATATTCAATTTACTTATAATTATTCTTGGAATTAATGTGGAAATTCGCAATAATTTCGTAGTAACTATACTTTGGGGAACAAATCTTTATTAACACGTTATTTCATGATAATAATTAGCATATGGGTATTTCAAATAGGGAAACATTGAAATCATAATCTTAATGCTATACAAAAACTAGGCCCGCTATTGGGCAGGAATTCTTAGAAAAATCTTCCAATCTAAATTTTGGCAGAATATTTTGGACCCCCCTCGTCCTTCTTGAGAAGCCCATATCCTTTCTGCAATCCGGTTTGATCCAGATTTTACCATTTCCTATTCATTTTATACTCTCCGCCGCACAAAATCTATGCTGTGATTGGAACTATTTCCTTAACTACCGTACGAAATTCGACCACTTATCTTTGTAGTCGTAGTGTTCTAGCTTGTCCCTTTGACGCTGCTGTATTGATCATTCAATATATAATTTTTGAACCTAATTTAATAACTGAGACGTCGGGGGACATGTTTCGTGGATATATTAGTCGACGTGAAGTATCTAGGGACTGGGATAATTTTTCTTAACGTATTTGACCCACCGCGGGGTGAATGATGGTCCGGTTCTCCATAATGTTATTCTCATCCTTTCGTCATTGTCAGTTTGAAATTCTATGTCAAACTACCAGTTATTTCTACTTTTCTACTATAAGGTTTAATAAATGTTAACTTTGTAGTAGTTTGGGTCCAATAGTGAAATTAATATTCTATTTCTAAAATTATGTGTACGTGCCTGCCTTATACATCAAAGGTCTACTGTTTAAACGAAATATGTGGAAATATGAATGTTATGTTTATGCGCGGAAAAATCCGTCGATTGAAAGGGATGTCGGATATTCTCATTTGTTGAAAGTGATGCAGCCTATTAGTGAATTATTTGTCGGGGTTTATTTTTAAGAATAATGTATAGATTATTATTGAAAATACACGTATATGAGGAAATGTGATGAGTGCAGGTCGTATTTAATAACCCCAAAGTACCATCAAGTCAGTTTTTAAGATCACCAACATAACATCCTTGTATCAATCTTTCGTCTAAAATCCTTTCCTCTTATTCCACCCTTTACAACCTAATCAGCGTGTTTTACCCTAACTTCTGTGTGTCGATATACACTATCTCCGAACGAAAGAGGGAACGAATAATGTTAATACAATTTTGAATATCACACGAATGAGAAATTCACAGTTTAAGCTTAGTAGTGCGTGCGTCTAGTGAAGGATATAATGATTTAGGGTTGATTTCTAAAACAACTAGTGACTGACTAATTCAGGATGTAATACAACCTCCATGATTCGAAAGATAAAACTTTTTTTCTTACAACCTAAATAGGTGAAAGTGTCCCAAAGAAGGAAATCCGGAATATGATTGCAAAATGAATGGACACAGTAAAAGTGCCTAATGGTCTGTGTGATATTGACACTCGTCGCTTGTTACGAGATAGGACTCGTAAACTAACTAATAAAAAAGAGTAATGAACGAATGAAACGTCAATTTTATATATGAGAAAGAACTCATCAAATCCTTTACGTTGTTTTTTTAATATTACGAAATATAAGAACATATTCGTTTACGTAAATTAATTTTCGTGTACCATAAATATTTTCCTACTAATCTTCTTGTTAATATATGTGAATATAAATATATATATATATATATATATATATATATATATACATTCATACGTTCTCAGACATTTCTGTTTTATCTAGCATGCATATTGCCGTTTTTTCAATATATGTTGAATATGTCATTAATGTCTAATACTTTTATTTTTTTATGTAGTGAATGGTATACAAAAATGTAGTTAGATAGTTTCCATTGGAATCCTTGTTTGTACGCTGTCCCGTGTGTATGTGTGGGTGACTGAGTGATAATTTTTAGTTTTAAGTCGTAACATTGACGTTGGTTAACTGTAATTGTTTTCATAATGCATGACTAAGGTTATAAACGATAAAGTCTAAAACAAATTATAATCGGCTCTGGGAGAAACGCCAAAGTAACAGGATATGCCTGAATAAACAAAGATATTTCAGAAATATCAAAATTTTCATTTTTGACAAATGTTTGCATTACTCGAAATATTTTTTTCCTGGCTGATTTAAAATGTGTGATCCATCTCTGAATCTTGGAGTTCCGAGGCTGGATACTAGATAACCTTCCTGCTAAAAGAAAGGATAACCAATAGAACTAAACTGTCTCGTCAACCGGGCTGCGTCGGGGCAACTTCCACTGGCATAGTTGACTGGATCCAGGTCAGGGTTGTCTGAGTAAACATGTGTCTATTCCGGATCCCTACAATATCAATCCTTGAGCAATAATATTTTGAATACAGATTACCTTTCAGAAATTATTCATGTTTCTTCACCATATTCCCATAATTATCCAGTGATTCGTTCTCCTCAGGTTTCCTATCTTCTTCTTCCTTTCCTTCTTCTCCTTCCCTCTATTTTACTACCTTTTTCTCCCTCTTTCTTACTCTTTCTTTCTCTATTTCTCCTAAAACCTGAAAAGAGGGGTGGTGACTGGGAGTTGTCGGTACTCATACGGTCGTTAAAATTGTTTTGTTATTTCTTCGGAAGTTTGATATGAATTAGTCAACACAAGAACAAGCGTTGAAATTAGAATTATAAAATAAATTTATTTTATTCATACTTAAATTAGATTATATTCCAACCAATAATTTTACGACAGTTTAAAATTCGAAAAAATGAGTATAGCAACTTCTCCCCACTTTACTGCACTTCCCCCAATCACGACACGACAAGTTTACACTTTCTTTCTCTTTTCATATTGGCATTTTTCATTAGGTAAGTAGACTGGCCTGTCACTAGGTCTAGGCCAGCAAGAATAGTGTACAGCAGGTGATATAGTGCTTGACCAATGAATAGGTTTCTTTAGTCAAGACTAGAGCAATGCTGGTATACAACGCTAAACACCAAGTGAAGATGGTCATTGCTGGCGCTTCAGCTCTGGTGACATAGTGGTCAGAAACACTGGGAGACCAGTTTGGGAAGGCAACAATCAGCAGAAATCACACAGTCATCAAACTGGACCATCAAAGAATAAGCTATAGTCTCTGGATATATATATTAACACATAAGATGGCGCAAACACTGGGGGTTTATTGTTATAAGGAACCATTATTCCTATACTCCACTCTATAAATAACTGTTTGTAATAATTTTCTGAGAAACTCAATTTCCAAAAGTATCAGCCCCTAAGCGCTTTTAGAGGGGTGCTAGGAGGGGGAAAGGAAAAGTGAAAATATTTTTTTCTCCTAAACCCCTGAACCGACTTGCATAAAAAAATGAAATAAAATGAAATCTTTAAGTTTTACGTCCCACGGTTATGCCGGTTAGGCTAAAGGAGACGGTGATGGTGAGAGTTAAGTGAAATGGTGGAATGAAGAAAGTGGAAGGAAACGGGAGAACCGCGAGAAAAAAGGGAGAACGGTGTTTGTCCACTACAAAGTCCACACGGCACGAGCTAGGATCAAACCAGAGACCACAAGCACCGAAGGTGAACGCTCTACCGCTGAGCCACCGCGCACCCTGCATGAAAAACGATGATAGGTATTCTCAACAAGAGAAAAGGCGGAAAATGTTTGTTGACGTTGAAAATTGAAGTCATTTTTTTTATATTTTCAAAAAAAAAAAAAAAAAAAAAAAAAAAAAAGAGTGGAAGACTAACTGGGACACCCACAATTTTTTGCCAGTTTTATCTTAAGAGGTTCCCTAACAACAAATATTTTTTTTTCATTTTGTTTGCAAGTGTACCTCATAGTGAAAAAGGCATATGTACATAGGTCAGCATCTATGTGGTATACATATGATACATACTTTACACCCCTAAGATAACCATTACCTTTGAATGGAAGGATGAAGTTGTTATAACATTCTAATCTGATGATAACATATATTTTTTGTATTAATGGTAATTGGTTTCTGAGGATGAAGGGGGTTCTCGACCATGTCCGCGCATCCCATCGCTACACCACTGCTGTACATCAACTGAAATTATACACTCCCCCATTTTGTGTTAATGTTGCACATAATTAATGTTCTGTGACATATATAGATCTTTCTTTAGTAATTGTTCTTGGTTTGTACAGTTGGTTAATAATATGCCTATTGTTATAAATATTTGTGTGTTTACTTTTTTTCGATTGTATTACTGAAATGAAATCTTGAGTTTTACGTCCGACGGTTTTGCCGGTTAGGCTAAAGGAGACGGGGATGATGAGTAATGAATGAAATGGTTGGAATGAAGAAAGTTGGAGGAAACGGGAGAACCGCGAGAAAACCCAGGCACACGGTGTTTGTTCACCACAAAGTTTACTTGGCGGGAGCTGGGATCGAACGCAAAACCTCAAGCACCAGAGGTGAACGCTCTACCATTGAGCCATCGTGGCCCCCTCGATGGTATTACTGTATATGTTGTAAAGAAACCATCCTACGGAGGTTGTTTCCTTCACTCTCCTTTGCAGGATGGTTTTTCACAAGAATAACAAAACAAAAAATAAAAATATTCTTTTGTGTATAGGGATAATATTCTTACAAGAAGATTTTGACAAAGTTTCTTCTAAAAATTATGTAAAATTAATCTGCTGCTTTTTTTAAAAGAAAAGAAAATATAAAACGGTTTGAGAGACCACCAATGTAAGAGTTGTGGGATATTGCGTGCGCTTCGTAATAGGCGTGGTTGTTCTACTTTGTGCTTACCTGCTTGGTATGCTGGGGATCGGCCACGTCTTACGGTTTAGGAACTACGTCGAGTGAAGAACTCCCGTCTTCATGTGGTTGAGTTGGTCCGTTTGGTTTTCGCTGGCTTAGTATTTGCTCTGCATGTTTTGTGGAGTGAGAGTGAAAGTGAAAAAAAAGATTTTGAATTCCGCAGAATAAGGGAAAGAATATCTACCCTTATAACATTAAAGGATTGGTTTTTGGTGCTCAGGAGTGAATCTGATAGTGCAACTTTCTTTAAAAGTGTTAAAAGTAATGCTTGAGAGTTACTAAATAGTGGGACAAATAGGTTCGTCATCAAAAGGATTTTCAATCTTTAATTAATCTTTAATTTCTAAGACCTTTCGAATGCTTATAGCCTTCTGTAACATTTTCTTTAATATTCTAATTATATCGTGGCTCAGTGGTTGCAAGCTAGAAATGAGGACAAAAAAGGTCCTATTGAGAAGGCTCGTAAATGATTCTTTAATTTAGTTTTAAGGGACTGTTGAATAACTATTACGTTCTGTAATTTTTTAATATTCTAATTACATCGTGGTTCAGTGGTCCATGGTAGATATTTGGACAAATATCCTGTCCAGAGGGCTCGTAAATGCTAATTTGAATAAGTTTTTAAAGGCCTGTTGAATGACTACTGCCAGCTGCAACTTTTTTTTTTTTACATTCTAATTTCATCGTGGCGCGATGGTTGCAGGTTGGATTTGAGAGGACAAAAAGTCCTGTTCAGAAGGCTCGTTAATCCTTGGTTAAATCGGTTTCAAAAGGCCTATTGAGTGGTTATTGCCTTTCTAACTTTTTCTTTATATTCTAATTTCATCGTGTCTCAGTGGTTGCATGCTAGATTTGAGAGGACAAAAAGGGGCCTGTTCAGAATGCTTGCAAATGTTTTATTAATAAATTTTTTAAAGATCAGTTGAATGGTCTTTTGCCTTTCGTGAATTTTTCCTTTAATAAGGCATTTGCTTTGTTACCCAGTGGTACCATGCTTATAAGAGTTAATATCTTTTATACTTGGAAAAAACAAGATGAAGTAGTCATTAATTGTAATTTTCATTTAGGGTTCCTTTCTTAAATTCTTAAATTTACATTTCCATTCATTTAGACCGTTAGATAGACTACTTTAATTTTCCGGATCTTTAGGTCACTCCTTATTCAGATTAGTAATTGGAGGCATTCGAATCAGTTTGTTCTGAGAGCATGTATGCGGAGTAAAGGCAGATAAAATTCCAAAGGCGCTGCCGAAGTAGTATAAGAGGAGGTAAAAAAAAATAAAACAGAAAGAATAAGTCTGAGAGGTGAGTGAAGATATCTTTTTGTTAATAGTAATTGTGTTGTGTTCAATTTACGTTTGTGAAGGTTGTCCTTTTTGGAAATCGTATTTTATTCCGCTTTGTATTGGTAAATCTCAGGGTTGGTCTCAACAATCTGTCTGTTAGGGACTTGTGTTATTCTACTAGCTATACTTAAATTATCCTCCCACATTTTTATTTTAATTCTTTTAACTGAAACTTATTTATAAATTTTTGGAAATGAATGCATAATAAGAATCCAGTGTTCCTCTCAAAAGAAATATTTTCATTCTAATTTTTTTCTTATATTTTTTCCTCTTCCTAGTATTTTAAGTTGCGTGGCTAGATACTTCGAGTTTTTTTGCCGTCAAAAGATTAATTGATCAGAATCGACAACGACAAATCTTGCATTGACATTTTCTGAAATTTAATTTAACTGAGTATTAAATTCAGATCTTAATACGTTTGAGTATTTTTATGAAAACAGTATTTGTGCTGATATTAATAGGGTGTATAGGAAGTAACTTTTTTGTTCCTTAAGAGATTGCGAAGACTTATTAAATTCAGGCAAGAAATATTGAATAGACTTTGAATGAAATTATGGAATTAGGTTAGGAAATTGGAATTATAAATGGAAACAAAGAATTTTAGATGGTGAAAAAATTAGAAGCCAATTGAAGCATGGATTGCTGTTTTTGAAAATGTTTGTTTCTTCTTTTTTTTTTGAATTTAGAAATCTAAATATCAAGTAAATTTCTTTCGATAAAGACTACTGTGTGATAGTTTGTGAATTTGGATTGTAGAACTAATTTGTGAAATTGAAGCGCAATAAAATAAAAATAATATTTTTAAAGAAGATAATAAGAATTGTGAAAAAATTGTAGAGAAGAATTAAGGTGTATAATATATTATTATTCATTATTTTTATTATTATATTTTTTTCTTTTCAATGGAGACTTCAAAAATATATATATTTACATATATCTATATTCGGTTATTTTTTGAATTTTATATGATTAACTGTTGATTTTTAAGATTATGAATATACATCAATCTAACGTATTGGTGCATATACACGACCCTTTATTTGTTGTTAATAAAATTATTATTGAAAATAGAATTATTCTGTTATTATTTTCTTTAATAGTATATTGTATATCTTGTGTTCTTCTTGAAGAGGAGTATTGGGTCAATAGATTAATTTAACTATTGTTCACACCACTAGAGGACTGTTGAGGTCTTTACGAGACTAGTTCCGTCTTCCTGGGTTTACTGGGTTGAAGTCAGTTTTTTTATCTGAATTCATTTCGCTTTTTGGCCATGGGGACAGGGGCGTTACAATGTGTGTTTAATATGCTCAAATAAAGAAAGAATGAAAAGAAATTAATTATCACCACTATTTTCCTCCACTACTGGAACAATTTTGGTTTTCGTGAACAGAACAGTTGGCTGATGTTCTCACGTTGCTGCTATTTGTGTATTATTTATGATATTCGAAATACTTATTGAAAATCATTCGACCAGCTGAAATACTCAGTAAAATGTTCACGAAAACCGAAATTGTTCCAGTAGTGGACGAAAATAGTGATGAGAATTAATTTCATTTAATTCGTTCTTTATTTGAATTCTGTAGATTGCGACGAACAGCGTGCAGAATGGTCGATCTTGCGCTCTCAGACAAGTACAAGTTATTTTATTTTAACTTAAATTTCTAATGCTCAGGTGATCTAAGTCTTCTTGAAGATTTTAAATTCGTCTATATCTTTTTTTTTAAACAAAAAGAAGTAAATGAATGCTACAAATATTGTCATAACTTAATTGCCATATATTACCTGTCTTCAATTGTAGTCATTTCTGGTAAGGGAGAATGAAGCAGAACGACACTATTCTACCCACATTCTTCTTAACACGATTCAAGTTACCAATCACGTCATCTAGCTCTTTCGTTCTCACAATTACATCTCTAATTTAAAACATGAGAAGACATATGCTGACATGTACCAGCATATTCCACACCAATATATTATAGCAAAAGTTTCAACTAATCTTAAAACCAATTTCCAATTATTCTATTACGATGATTGTTATTAACTCTATAAAGAAAAGAACTTGATTCTGTTTTTCTTTGAGCAAATCTATCCTTTTTAAATGATGATATTCAAAGCACAGTAATACTATCAAGACTACCAAGAAACGGAAATTTTCTTGTTAACTTTGTTTTTAAATTCTTCACCATTCTAAGGACACAAAGAAAGAAAGACAAAACATTCACAGGCTACTTAATATTTGTTTGGAGTCTCCTTTCAATTATCCTGCTCGGCGTCAGCTTTCTTGCCCAGATCATCCTCACTCGTAAGTAGCAGGCGGTCCTTCTCGGTTGAAAACAGACACTTACTAGCTAGTGGGTTATCATATTCCATAATGAACCTTCCTAAAACTTCCTGATTCTTAACTATATTTAATGATGTGGTGAATTTGTTTCTCACTTTTTTTAACTTAACCCGTTAAAGTTATCTTTCCCGAGTGTCGCATTATACTTGTGATAAATGTTTTTGGTTTTCTTTCATAATTAAACGAAATTGTATGATATCGCACTATTCAAAATTTTGTGTTCAACATTCATAATGCTTAAAATAATAGTGTCTTCTCCACCGCAACAGTCCAACGGATAAAGATTTTACATTTTAGTCTTATTAATAAGGTCATTGCTACTCCTTTTGTGTGTCATTAAGTCATGTTACTGAGAAGTTTCCGTTCCGTGTGTGTGCTAGAGATTATTAGTTTCTATTTTTCTGATGCTCAAAATCAGAGAATAAGAAGGCCATTCATTATGAAGAAACACTAAACAAAACATCAATTAAGATTTGTCATTATGATTATCGTTAGTGCTGTTAATCATTTTTTGCTCACTACATTTCCTTTAGATTATTGCAAAATTACCGTAGTTTGTTTTTCTCTTTTCTAATCATAGAGCTGATGAGCATCAGGCAATACGCTTTGTTATTAATTCTTATCTGATTAGGCGTTTCGTCTGATGAGGTGATCTTTTACTCTTATATTTATAAGGATCATATTGTGTTTATAAAAGATTAAATCATTTCTGACCCTATCAGCTCTTTTCCGTGAGTTCCCGGTTCATGTCTTGACTGAGACTCCTGACGGTGTAATTTCGAATGGATTTCGGCCGCCCGATCAGCTCTTACTTCGAATATTTCGGAGGGATCAGGTGAGTATAAATGACTTCTGTTTTTTCAAATATTCACTTAATCATTTTCCTATCAGTGGCAAAATTCTCGCGTGAATAAGTGAAGAGTGAATTATTGCCAGTGAATCAACAAGAGAGCACACAATAAAGTGTGTGTATTATTTCCTTCAATTTTATTTTTATTTCAAAGTCGTTGTTTCTTTATCCGGCAGGGTTTTCAGTGTCCACCATAGGAGTCAAAGAGCTGACTAAGTGTTATCAAATAACGTTCATTATCAATGTAGACATGTGTGAGTTAGTGTGAATAGCATTCGTGGATGTTGTTTTGCTGTGCGTGCCTTAAAATCTTTGTATAGCCTTACTATGTTGTGAGGCGAGTGATAATAGTTAGGGAAAAATGAAAATGTGAAGATTTCTTCCTATTCTGTCCTTACTTCCTAAGCTTAGCTGTGATTACTGAAGCAAATTGTTCAAAATCCTAGTGCGTTCTAATGGTCTTCTTTGAAAAACGGACATTTATATTTAAGTATTACAATTCTAGTGCTGGATTCTAGTACGATGTGAGGGACTATAATTTTAAATGCCTATGGGCTCAAATACTGCTACTGTGGTGTGCGCCGGAATTCGAAGTACAGTGTATTTACCAATCGAGGGACTCTTTAACCATTGCCCCGTTCATGTGATACGTCTGAAACTCAATTCTAGTGCTTATAGCGATAGTGAATTATCACGAGGGTTTGGAGAATTCTATTTAATTTCTTAGCAAATTCTTTCAATTACTTAGCAAGAGAACTGAAAAATGAAATGAAATGAAATCTTTTAATTTGCGTCCAACGGTTATGCTGATTAGGGTAAAGGAGATGATGATGATGAGAGATGAGTGAAATGGTGGAATGAAGAAAGTGGGAGGAAACGGAAGAACCTCGAGAAAACCCACGAGCACGCTGTTTGTCCACCACAAAGTCCACACGGCGCGAGCTGGGATGGAACCAGAGACTACAAGCACCGGAGGTGAAGGCTCTACCACTGAGACAGCGTGCCCATAAGAGAACTGGAGTCGAACTCGAAACTTCATAGATGGAAATAACGAGGTGTGTGACTAATGGCCAAATGTAGTAACGTTC
This sequence comes from Thermobia domestica, assembly GCF_964235325.1. Taxonomy (NCBI): domain Eukaryota; kingdom Metazoa; phylum Arthropoda; class Insecta; order Zygentoma; family Lepismatidae; genus Thermobia; species Thermobia domestica. Next base: position 145,586,643 of record NC_137457.1, read on the forward strand.
TTTCGGGTCTGAACATTTCGTCCTGAGCAAAAAATTAGTGGACAATCATTATGATATTTTCTGTGGAATGTTCTGGAATATGGTGCTACAATAGCACTGCATGATCCAGAGTTCTTACCTTCTGCTGGTTATCTTGTCAACGTCTCAACGTAAAAGAATGTAACAAATGTAAATATTGATTCGTGTTCTATACAAATACAGTTGACTAGGTGATATGGAGTGTCTCAGAATACATATGCTAGAATTATGAATCACGTATTTTGTTTTTCATTTCGTACATTGAAGTGTTTGAGTGGGCTTTCATAATTTATTTATTTATTTTGTTTCTTTTTTAAAATTGGGCTGATTGGTCCTAACGTTGATTACATAATCAATTACTATAAATACTACCATGAGAACGCAGGGTCTAATATCGTTAACATTGACGGCAAGTGGAAAGTACTTAACAAAAAGGAAACTTTTTCAAGAGCTGTACACTGGAACATACGGGGGGCATGTTTGCTAATGAATTAGTTGTTACACGTCACCGGTTCTTCTTCGTTTCTGTCGGGAAGTTTCTAGGTCAATTTACTGTGGTGGAGTGTTCATGTGCTGTGAGGCGAGCAGGACCTGGGTTTGGCGCCTCCTTCCTTTTCTTTTTTTTTAGAAAATTTTGATTTGGTATTTGACACTTGCGCTTGTAACGACATTGAGATATGGTCAACTATTGACAACTCAGTAGCTAAAGCCATAATTCGATTCTTTTCCTAAGTAGTGTTTTTCGAATATTGCTGCTACTTGTTAAAGTAGCTTGCAAGGGCATCCTATATTATTTTATGGACCTTTTATCTGTTTACTTGTTTCTTTTATTTCTTGTCATATGTCACTTCGCTGTGAAACAAGCAATTATCTATCACTTCTCATAACACTCTATGTTTATGAATCTTAGTTTATATATGAACTTGATGAACGATTTGCTGAATAGTTTTGATTTTGAAATGTTACCGCAATATGATAGTGCCTAATTATGTGCTCAGTAGCAATCCCAGCACCCGGTAATGAAAAATGCTACGATTAATTGAGACTGTTGGTCCCTACCTTTGGGTAAATGTCATTAATGACTATTAATATCGGTTAATCAAACCAAAACTTCTATAATAATTTGTTCTTAATCGGTGCTGTTAGTATGATCTACCGAATGCAATACGTGAAAATATGTCATACAGACTTTTCATTTATTGATGTCATCCAATGAACCGAAGGGGCCTAAGGAGCTAGGATCCTTGTAATATACCTATTACAGTTAGATATAATAGGTATATTACACCTCTTATACCTATAATAGGTATATAACCCCCTCGCCCTTTTGAGACTCCCAAAAATCAGAAATTGTGCCAGATGTTAGCAGCGTCATAGCGTTACTCACGAGAGTGTTTTCCTTGGCTGTGTTTGGCTGAGAAGTCTCAGCTCATCTTGGTCCAGAGGTAGGATCGTGTCTTCTATCGTCAACCATCGAAAGATCAACATCTTTTGAATTCCGACGCAGTGACTTTTAAAATTTGGTATGCCTACTTCGGTAATAGATTTTGCAGTCCAGAAACAGTTGTAATCCTAGACTTTACTAGTTCAAGATAACATATTTCAGTCATCAGTGAACAATATTTAGAATGCAAAATTTGATTTTCAAAGAAACTAATGATTTTGAAGGAATTCAGTCACCATGACGTATAAGTGGAATTGATTTGGACTAAACTTGGATATTTCTACCTTCAGTCTTCAAGCAGTGAGTAAAAGTGTTAGTTATCACAAAAAAGATTGGGAGGTTTAGGAGTTCGTCATCATCATTCTTTTTACATTTTTATCAAAATTTTCTGTTTTTGGACTAGGAATAACCTGTCCCTATCCCCAGCCTGTACAGTAAGTTATGTTTGTTCGAAAGATTGTTTCCAACATGATGCATTAAAATTTGAGGCGTGCTAAGTTCGTCAGCACTATGTTAGTTAAAAATTCGAACCGGGTTACTATCCATCTTGATTTGTTGCTCCCATAATGTAGGATATTTCCACAATATAGGTTAATTGTGCTAAGATTCCTCTCCCTTAAGGGGGGAATCTTCTCAGGACAATTTGATAGGTCCTTTCGAACCTAGCAATGATTTAGTGGCAATTTCAGGGCCAATTGGTCCCAAAACATTTTCCTTCGTAAATTTATTTTCAATATTTACGTTATGTATTCAGAGCCATATTATTGGGATTGAAATATTTGCTTTATACTTGTACATTCTGGTTAGTGATTCGTATTTATATTTTGCGTAACCTTATGTAATTGATGTCATTATAGTGTAGTAGTTTAATAGTTGTGTGAGTAAGTGGATTATTGAGGACGATTTAGTGTTACATTTGTGCAATTAATTATTAATTTTGTTACATTAGAGACAGAAACCTTAACCACAAACATTAATTTATTCTTGCTTTAGTACGAAATTCAGTATTCAGATGATTAAACTTTTATCAGCGCAGGGATAGTTTATGCAGTCACAGCGCCCTCTAGTAGGGAAAGACCGTTCGCACAAGCGTTAGTCAATTGTTGTCGTCTAGTTAATGAAATGGATATTGGCAAAATGAGCATATTTTGTTATAGTTACGAAAAATGATAATAACCGGACTAATTCCAATGTTTCAGGTTAGTAGGTTCTATTTAGACGAACCGGTATATGCAATGTTTACCTTTTCCAATTTGAAATAATTATGTAATCGTAAAATTTCAACTTCGCGTTTGACTTTAAGAGAACATCCTAGCCTCCGTACTTTAGCATCTTACCAGCATAAAAACTATTTGAATCACTTTATAACCAGATATTCTCTCATGTTCTTTTTTCTACCCACATGTTAAGAATAATTAGGATTGAATTCTAGTAAAATATGAGTATAAAATTAATCAACCAAATAGCTAAAATTTTCGTATTACTAAAATTTACTTAATGTAAACACGAACTCGGTATGTTACGAATACAAGTGTTTGGGATCATGCGAGTTTGATTTGTACTAGCCACTGGTCAATTGTGTTTTCTCTAATATGTTGACTTGAGTAGAGGATTTATTAGAGTAGTGTGAATGTAGGTTAGGAGTAGTTAATACATTGATTGATAATGGTGTAAATGGCTATAATTATGATTGGGTGTGCTTTAAATGTGAGTCGTCGCGATAATAAGTAAATAGATTTTTAAAATAAGTCATTGTTGTTTATGTAAATGGCCACCCCAAAGTATACTAGTGCCAAAAGATTTTCGCCAGTAGAGATATACTTGTGCTACATACTGTCCTATTAAATATTTATCGTTAGATAGAAAACACTTGACCACTGGCTCTCACATTGCATACTCACATGAAACAAGTGTAGTATTCAGTTAGGCTATTGAGTTTGCCTTGTACTAATTAATTCATAATATTTGTTGACTCGAGTTATGAATGACAAAGACTAAGAAATCAAAGCGTGACTAAATAGAAATATCTGTGAAAGGTTCAAGCAGGCGACGAATTTGTTTTCTCAGGAAAATTAATTTCAAACACCGTTACATTTTGGATAGCTTATATCTAGCTACGGATTAAAGTAGCTACGACAGAAGAATGTCTAATTAATCTTGAAAATCTGAATTAATGTGATTTAGTCCCCTCGGATTTTTTTTAAAATTTCGGTTTTTCCTTATCAGTCGTTTGTCGAATTTAATTTTTTTAAAGGTTCAGAAGTAAAGAATGGGGCAAGAGTGAATAACATTGTAAAGAAATCATTATTTTAGTATGATATGTAATTCCGTACCAGAGTGTCGTTCTCCCCTCCCCACTTATATCTTCAATTTCCTTAATTTAATATTAGATAGCATGGAAATTCACACGAGACTTCAAGGTTGGCGTCCTTCTGTACTGGGAGCCACTAACAAGAATTTGACAAACAACTTCTTAGAACATTTTTTTATCTGTTCTGGTTATCGCCGTCTTAATATAGTCCCTTTAAAATCTCTTTTACCTCAACTCATACTTTTGTCGTCGGGATATCGAAGAGTTTTTGATGTTTTAGAAATTTCCAAAAACGTAGATCTAACCGACCTTACAGCTAGACCGTTAAGAATTCTGATTGGTTGGGCCAGATACAGTGAGTATTAATTCATTTATGGGGACTATTCTCTCCCTATAAATATATTGATCTGGGCACGGACTTGCGAAACTTTCCCATCAGAAGACACCCCAGTGTGGCGTTATTTAAGCCCGCCCCGTTTCGAAAAATTGAGATACATTTCGCCCTAAAATCGACACTTGTCCTACATTTATTTGTGGTTCGTTTATCTCTTAACGAGCCTTCTCTCTTTCGTTTTATTCTCTGTTTTTTCCTACACTTTTCTATTTACGTGTTATTTTTTCAATTCTCTCCTCATCTTTTTTATTTTATTTTATATTTCTTTTTTTATTTCACATTCTTGTATTTGATTCTGAAATCGTTCATACGCAGAGTTAACTTGAAACATTCAATTGAGAAATTGACAGACATTACTTGTAAGGTTATTTGCTGTTATCGAATGCCAACGAAGTTTTATGCTACGAGTTTTGGCCAGTTGTGTTTGAGAGCGATCGCACGGTATGAGACCTTTTCTTTCTTTTTTCTTCTCCTACATAGTACAGGCCTATCGCACGGTATGAGACCTTTTGTTTCTTTTTTCTCCTACATAGTACAGGTCTGTCAATTGTTTATTAAAAAGTTCGTCTTTTTTTCTGTTCATAATTTCACTTTTGTTTCCACGAGTACCATGGGAATCTAGACATCTCTGTAATACCTGCCGTAAATTTTGGGTAGTTTTATTCAAAGAACAACTAAGTGCGTGTCTAACGTTTTGAGCTGAGATCATTAGTCCCTATATAATAACATGGAGAACTTCTTTCCAAAATATTATGGAAAATGTTTGTATTATGCAGTTCAAACTTTCTCCAGATGTCAACCTACCCCAATACTACATGTTCACTTTCTTATTTTTAAACTAGCTCTTATAGTTCATTAACATTACATTTTAATAATAAATGTGACAATGCTGGAAATACTATAAAAATAAACACAAATTCAGGTGTTGGAGAATCAACAGGGTTTCTTTCCCTGCTCGTGAAGTTACAGATACAATCTCTCCTGGTTCATTCACACCATTGTTCCTCATTGATATTCAAAAAGTTGCTAGGGGAGGGAAACAAGTTACGAAATGAGAAACGATCGTCATCTAATAATGTGGAAAATAGATATCTTTAAAATTATGTTAGTTGACAATCTGGTTATATGATTCGGAAAAAGAAAGGGTTGCGGAAGGCAAGACTGTCCGCAGTCAGAATTCAGACAACGTTATCTATCTACACAACTCTTTACTTGTATTTTATAACAAGACTTGTCAAACAGGGTGAATTTTCCCTATTTTCATATTCCAACCATTTTTGATCCTAAATCTTGAATTTTGCGAGGTGAAAACAGAAGACACGACAGAAGGAACATAAAATTTTTGTAAAAGTATTATCATCAATATTTGACATTTTAAAATAAAAAATGTTACTTTAAAATATTATAACTTTAAAAAAATATTTGGGAAAATGAAAGAACAAATCATGGTATTTTATTCGTGTGCGTAACAGTAATATATAAAATAAATAAATAAATAAGTAGGCCTATTACATTACTTTTGAGGGTGTAGATAATTTAGACCAACTATTGGTATTCCAAAGGTAAACTAATGATTTTTTTAACTTTTAACTGAAAGCGTGATTTACAGAATATATATATATATATATATATATATATATATATATATATATATATATATATATATATATATATATATATATTGTTATATGATGTTTTGTTGTTCTGAGATTGGCGTAGCAATTGTGTACACTTTCTTTTGTGAAATCGTAATTGAGATCACTTCTTCACTCTCCACCCAGTAATACAAAGTTGGTTCGGAGTCCTACTCCCTCTTAGCCTCGGTCTCGACAACGTCTTTGGCTTACTGGTTCGAAGGTGATGAGAAAGTGCACTAACAGTGGTAGAGCTTGGTACTGGAAATCGAAACCCAGGTAACACATGGAGACTGTGAGTTGAATCTAATTAGGTGGGATAGCTTGACTAAATCAAAGAGACCATTCAACTTTTCGTTTTATTTAAAAAAAATTTAAAAAAATAAAAATACAGATGAATTTAACAAAATCGGTTACTTGGAATTACAACTTGGAAGTTTTCACTACATCACTTAAGTGGGAGCACAACCCCTATAATACTCAATGGGTGCTAGAAGGTTTTTATGCTAAACCGCGAATCATTGAAAATAGTGAACTTCGTACATCGCAACTTGCATTGGCCCGAAGGGGGAAAATGTTAATTCTCGAAGAGGGAATTTGGTCTCAAGTTGAAGGGACTTCGTATTCGACACTATACATTCTCAAAGTGCTCATCTCACGTTAAAGGGGGAACTTAGAAAAAATAATTACATACCTGATGTTCTACTAAGCGTCCGGGACTTGGGAGCACACACACTCGTCGACGGTCTACAGCAGAATCCACCGGAGTGGCGAACAAGCCTCGTTTATATAGGCGTTACGTCCCACGCATTTCTGCCAGTTTCTGACGTTGCTCGAACGCTACGTCACGAGCCTCATCGAGCTTGGGAGAGACTTCTTCACGCGCATGCTCAATAGTGGTTAAGACTTCTACTGTTTTCTATGATTTTTCTCTATCACGCCGGGATTGAAATTCCTATTTTACATTTATTTTTACAGTTTTTATTGTACACCTAGTTCTAACTACATAATAGATTTCATGTATTTATTGCTTTCGTGGTATTCCCGAAATATTGCATCTAGGACCCAGCTCTGTGATCTGAGTAAATCAAAGCTAGGGTCATACCACTAATACATGCGTGTGGATAGGTGTCAATGAGGCATCAGGTTGCTAAATCAATCTGAACCTCAACCGACTCCGTTCTCCCTATCTCTCTTTTCCTTACTACACTCACAATTTGAAAAGCGCGGGCGTCTCGCCCCATAGTTTGAGTCCGGCTTAGGACTTGGAGGCACAACTGTGTAACAGTTATCCGCCGACCTCGGTAAAAAAAATAAACAAAAAAATGTCGAAAGTTATCTTTCTGGCATTTTTATTCAATTACAGAAACGGTTGTCCAAGGCAAGTTGCTGGGAGTTAAAGGGTTAATATAGAACTGGCCTTACGTCCGGCGCTAGGAAACTAAAAACAAACTTTCTTGAGGGATTTGGAGATTATGCACGACTAAACTGCAAGAGAGCGTGATTGTAAGATTTCATGTGTCATAACTAACTATAGTACGTATAAATGTTACTCAATTCCATTAACAAACTAGTAGATTAAAACTATGTAGGATGAAACCTTACAATCATGGATTCCTTCTAGCTTATAACTACCAACAGGTTTTGTATGAACTCACAATAGTATATTTTTTTTAAACAATTCCTAACCATATTATTAAGCATGACTTCGAACCGATTATGGGTACAACTTCTAATATTATAAAGAAAATTAAGATTTTGTGAGTTTACTGATTTTTTAAGTACAATTGTCTTTGCTGTACTGAGTACAATTATAGATATACGTGTTAAATGTGATTGTCTCAGGCTACTAATTTTATTCAACTATAAATGAAAGAAATTTAACATTAAATACACTTAAACAAGAATAGCGTGAAGCGCTTTAATGTTGGACTGTGATGAACGATAAAATTACAAGAGTAGTTCTCATTGTTTATAGTATAAACCAAATGGGAAAAACATGCAATGATCTTGACTAGGACACTCAATTGTGTTGCCTGAAAAATTTTTTTTAAATTATTGCGGGGTTGTGCCTTACAGTTTGTGAACAACATTTCTTATGTTGTGTCAATATACCAGTGATACTTCATAAATCATAGGCTATACTCTACTTTCCAGAATCAAGTGAATATTTTATAACCTGTAATGTACTGTAAGTATTTGAGTACTCCATTATATATCTGGTAATATATTTATTTGTAACATAGGAGCGATTGCATACTAAATGATTGAACCGCATATGTAAAACAACTTGAGTAATTAACAACTAGCGATTAAAACAGTGGCTTAATGCTTAATAAATGTTTTAAGTGCGTCTATACGCATAATATATTTAAACTCATCTTAATGATATCGGAGAATGAATCGCACATTATTAGTTATTGCTCTTTACAGTGATAATGCAATAAATGTAATATATTACAAACTTACCGTATAGGTTTATTCTATACAGGGGAAGCATAGTATGTACATGTGTTTTTCTAAACTTCTACTCAGCTTGATTGCTATTTCGACCTCGATTTGGTTTCTCTCATCCTGTGTGGTATGCAATACACTATACACATTGATTACTTTTACGTATACTGACAATATACAGACATTACAAATGATTGGTGCGATTTAGCGCACCTAGAGATTTATATGCCATTACTTTAGCTTTCTTTTTCCATGAGTGGTTCTGTTAGCAGAGGGGGAGTCTGAATGGTTAAAATACTGACCCTATGGTTAGTGTGTTAGCTTATGCCCTAATGGCCTATGGTAATAACAGATACAAAGTCTAATAATCAGGGATGCAGTTACATTTGCTATACCAGAGTACATGTTTTTACAGGGGACTACATAACATTTCTTTATATTAATGGGGGAATGTTAGGGGGGGTTATAGGTTAGTATTGTTAGTATTCCTATTCTTATTATTATTAAATCGAGAGGGATGTCTTTGTGGTTCCAAGGGGAATTTTTTTTACGAAGTAAAATTACATCATAATGTTTATCATGTTAGTGGATCTTGTTGATTTATAGGATAGATTTTAAACGCAAAAGTTAACCACAACATAAGCTATGGTTGATATATTTTTAAAACACACCGGAAGTATGTTCCGTTCTTTCTTTTAATTCTACTAGCCTTGACTGATAACCGGCCTCGGTTTCCGTTGTGGTGAACCTTTCTGTTTTTAAATCTTAAATGCCTAGTGTAAGGGATATAGTTATGCGGAGAATAACTCTATATGATGACGTCACGGCGACCTGTTGTTGAGCACAATTAAATATAATGTGCAATGGAGGATTTAATAAATTACTTCCTTGTCTTTTTAGCTTCGGTGTTTGCCAAAAGATAGCTAAACAGAGGGTTCCAAAACTTACGGTTTTTAACTTGGTGGAATGAAAATGTGTAAACTCGATTACCATACTCACTTATAGGCTTCGTTACATGTTTAAAAACAAACTTGTGCTTTTACTTGACCAAACAATAGACTTTCAATTTTTTTACATTTAGACAATAACTGTCCATGGTTTTTGGTACGTTGGATCGTGGTTATTACAAGGAAATTGAGTTGTTTCATATATTGAAAAAGTTATAAAGTCTCTTGACATTGCTTACAATCTTCTTATGATTTTTCACAATGCTGATTTGAAGGAGTTTTTATTCCTTTTAGTTTTGAGTCTTATCACTTGTCCAAATTTTGTGTTTGTACTGATACGAGAAGAGTTTTTCACCTGTAAGCAATGAACTGAGGTAAGTCAATGGGAGTCTGTCCGTAGATAAAAGAGATTTTCTTGTCACAGTAAGTAGTGTAGAAGTTTATAATTCTTACGGCACAGAGAAAGTTCTGTATCCGGATGGAAGTTTAGGTTTTGGGTCACTGTTGTCCACTAATAAACAGTGATGGAGTGTCAATAATAAAAATCAATTTCCATATCGTCCCTCTGGATCAGCCCTGGATGGGGCCGTCAGGCGGCGATCTGGATCCTTGGGTACCTCCAGATACCAGGGAGGGGCCTTACTCTAGACATCACACTGGGTAGGCAATGGATATATATCTGTAATCAAAGAGGCTATTAGACTACATAATCATTAATGCGTTACAGAATAACCTTTGGATTAGGCGTAGTACTTCTTTATATAGGAAGTCCACCGAATCCCTTTTGTAATTGTTTGTTATATATATTTATTCAACGGGGCTGACCACACATCAAATCTAAGAAAGATATAGTAATCAATGGAACCTGCAGGGGTTATCCACAAAACGAGGCTATTCGAAGATGAGATTCGAATACAGAATGTTTTTCCTCCAGATGTCCTGAATGTGCTGACCACACATCGTCAGCATCTAGGTATAGAAACCTGTTTAAATATCGTATGTGATTGTAGTAATATCACAAGAATCAATTTTGTATCATTGAACAAATAAACCGGAAGCCTAGAATTAAGTGTAGGTGCGCTGACCACACATTATTGTTAGGATGCCTCTTGTGTTCAAGCTGTGACTGTGGATGAAGATCGAACAACGTCCTGGTAAGACAAGTTCTTCTCAAATTGATTGATGTACCTAACTCGGTTTGTTGCTGTGTGAGTGGAATGATAATGATGGAGGAAACTGAATTATTAACTATTCTTTCCACTTACTGTAATGATTAATGGGTGATGAATCATATGGTGAGTAAATCCAAGGTACTTTACAAGATGGGCAATACCGGGTTTGTTATGAAAACGTCAGGACGTAATGGCCATATTGACATACATTGGCCGTATATTTTGTTTTCAGATGTAGGCAGGTTGATGACTAGAGTGTTTAAAGGAAGTTTGAATTTGGCCAGCGTGGCGGAAATGAGCTAATTATACAGCTTGGCATAATGATAAGTGGCTTGTAGATTATCAGCTCAGCTGACGAATGTTCGGAGAGAGAGGGGAAAAAGGGGGTTTTGCATCTCAACTGAGAGAATTCATCTAGTATACTGTTACAGACGCCGGCTTCCAACCAGGGACTTCTTAACATTGTCACATAAGTATTTTTGCTTTTTTTTTCTAACTTAGAGAATAAGAAGTGGTCAGTCGTTCAGATTTCCATGCATGAGTAAAAGAAGTCTATTGTATACAATCTTTTATACCTTGAAGTGTTAATATTATCTACTCCTTTTTTTTGAATTAAACTTTAACAAAGATTGTGAGATTTGAATTTAGGTTACTTCGTAAACCATAGAACTATTAAACAGAGTTGAGATTCAACAAGATTTAATTAAATCTAATTATACTTTTACAAATATGCCAGTTAAAATAATTAGTTCCAAAGTATCTTCAAAATTTATATTAATCAATTTTAACTACAAATTTAACACAAACTCAAGCAAACGAGTATAAAGTTTTATAATTGTCTCATAATTGAAATTCATGGCTAGTTTTATCCTTTATTACACTTTTTACACTTTATTGAAAATTTTCAATTATATCAATCAGACTGATATGAATTTGAATCGTGTATTATTTCCTAATTGGTAGTCATTTCTATTTTTACACCTTATTATACCTTGTGTACCCATAGTGTTCAAGATAAGACGTATCTCACAATAGGGCAATCCAGCACTTGAGAAATTCTCAGTTAACGTGCATTTTTTTTTAAATAGTGTCTCACTAAATCCATGGCAATACGTTATCTCAATTGTTGCAAATTTCTTCAAATAATATTGTAGGGTTTTGAGCTCTATAAAGATAATCAATACACATGAGACCCTCAGAGGAGGCAGTCTTATCTTGCGCACAATGTCATTTGTTCATTATAGTTGCAACCCTTTGTAGGTAGCTTAGTAAGTATAACAAAGAAAAATATCAAATTCCCTTTTTCTGTTTTGAACTAAAGTGTTATTCAAGTGATTAGAAACTTATAATTTTTAACAGGAGTATAGAAAGGAAAACGAATACTCAGTTATCTCCAAGGCGTAGGTCCTTTCACTGCTTGTACCTGGGCAGGTTCTGCTACTTCGGCTTCTGTAAGGAAAAACCTGAAACGAAAAATTCTCCCACACACACATAGTATTATAGGCTGGACGCGGGAACCTGAAGTTGAGTGTAGTGTCCCGGGTACTTATTAGTCGAATTTAACGAAACTGGTAGTTAAGGCGTGACTGGATTTAAAGAAGAGTTATCTTTATTTAATTTTTAAATATTAAGTATGATGCTAATTATTGCACTGTGTTAGTATTGAGTATGATAATCAACGAGTTTAAATAAGAACTTAACTTTGTGGTTCATATTTTTCAGCTTGTTAGAGTATACGTATCATCTGTTGCTCGAAGAGCGCACAGGGAGGAGAAGGGAAGACTTACGTCTCCAAAAACAATGAATGGAGGTCTTCTTGTTACGGGGTAAGTACTATTTCCTTGACTTGTTGGTGTCTTATTTTTGAAACATGCGTTTTCTATTTCTTCGTGTCAAGCTACCAATTGGTTTTACTAGTGAATGTTAACATAGTTGAGTGCTAACTCGAGTGCAAGGAAATCACAGTTCATATCCTGGGAGTATCCCATACCGATTGTTATTATTACTGAATTAAGTGAAAAACCACAATGAAAGAGAGTGACCAAAGTGATTATCAGAAGTGCGTGTTGCTTTACTTGTGATTTTAGTAAGTGATTCCCTAAGGAGAAACAAAAACGTTGTTTAGTGTGTGTCACTCATACAGAAGTGCGTGAGTCGGGACTCGATCTCCGACTTATCTGTTGTCCTTTCAAAGTTAGATACAATTGCGTACTGCCAATAATCTCCGGTAATTGAGACCATATTTACAACGATATTAAATGTGATAGGTCTATTCCGGGTTTCGAACTCGGGACCTCTAGTGTAGGTAATGATGATATGTGGTAAACTAAGTGTCTATTGAAAGGATTTGATTCTAACCTACTTTTACATAACCAATTCAAATATAACTCGCGCTCGTGCGGAGCGATAATTTAGATATAGAGATAGAAGAAATGATTCCTCGGGGGATCGAACCTGGAATCACTAAGAATCAATTGTTTATCTAAGACTATGGTTCATCCCAATCGTGATGATTTATGAGGCAACCTTATTATTATTATTCATTTCGTTGTGACGTCATTTCCCTATTTTCTTATTTATCTATTTTCCCGTTATAAATGTTGGTGTGTATAGAAGCTACACGCAACAACATCCTGAGTCCTTGTTAACAGCTGGACTCACTTCCGTCACCCGATAAGAGGTGATTTGCTTTTAGTTTTAAGGCAGAATGAAAGACGAGTGTTGAGGAAGTATCTGTGAACATTATAAATATTTGCATCAAAACAAAATACTATTCGATTAACTTTTAAGTTTTAAAGAGTACACTTTTGTTTGTTTATTTTCACAATTTATTTCATTCAAAATGATAATTACCATCACGTTTTTATATTTATATCCTAAAAGTCGTGTGCGCCATGCGCTGTTGTGAAGCAGCGTTTTTCACCTAGTAAACAGGGCCGCTTATGGAGGGGGCCATCGAATTTTGAAAGTCTCCTGAATGGTAGGTTTAAACCTTTTGGCGGGCATAATCATAAGTGTAATTCTAAACAGAATTAAGTTATTTTAAACTAGATTCATTAAGAACAAGTTGACAGAGCTCGAATATCCTTAATATGTGTCCTTTAATTTATGGAAATCTCTTTTATTCGAGTATCGATCCTAATTACGAAATGATGTACACGTACTGATTTGCTTCCAATGTTTTATTATTTTTATTATTATTATTATTATTGTTATTATTATTAATATTATTATTAGTATTATTTTAATGTACCAATGATAACGTGATTTAATACCACTCTGCATGGTACTATCAGCGTGGTGTGCCTTTTAATTCAAGTCAAGCCAAGATTTTAACTTGAATGAAGGCAGTTTCACAGGGATGATTGAGAAACACGAGTATAGTGGTGTAGTGGTAGGACAACATCTTGAATGTTACTATAGCCCACAATGATGTCCATTTTGTAACCGTGACTTTACATAACATGGTGATAGTAATATAATCAAGTTAGTTACAATGAGCGGGTTCTAGCCCATTACCCAATGATGGGAGGACAGAAAAAAAATGGAGGGGGCTCGATCTACCCCCAATATTCTTACAAAATACATATAGTAGCCTTAACACTAGCCTAAGTTTATCTTGCCACAATGAAATAATGATACAATATGTTACTATCTAGTATTTTGATAAATATTAATGACGACCTTATAATTGAAAACGTTATTTTAAAATGAGCATCACTGTTAATACTTGATCATAATTCAACATGAACTGAACATAACTTAAAGGTAATGTAATCTTACTAACTAAATGCAGTGAAGTATAGTACACAGGTAGCTATTTACATTCTTTAAAAAAAAAATGAATAGCCGATACATATATAATTGTAAATGTATTATGTACAATATACACAGTAGGCTAGTACATTGCCGTAGTTTGCCAATAGATTGGCCATCGCTAAGAGATTGGTCATTTTTACAACAGCATAACGTCACTTGTGTTCACCCAGAAGGGGTCGCAGAAAAAGTTTCACATATATATATGGATATGGAGTCCACAGCAGCAGCAGAGAACAACCTGTCAGAGACTAAGGCGTATTTCTCCTTATTTCGTTTTCTATTTTATTTTATTTTATTTTATTTTTTTTATTTTTTTTAAATTTAACCAATATGCTTCCCGCCCGAACTACGCGAAAAAAAAAATAAAATAAAAATAGTAGTTTCTCAAGGAAAAACAAATGGGGTAGGCATTGTGTGGAGTAACCTATGTAACTATCTGGTGGGGGAATCCAGCTTCCCTTTTCTCTCTTTTTTTTAAATAGGTAGATAACCTGGGTCACAAGAAAGCGACACGTAAGCACGCGTGTATCATAAGTAGGCATAAGTTTGTAGCGGAACAACTCAGAACAGGCAATATTGACTTTGCTTTATTTTCTAGGTTAATGCTTTCCTAGACACGACGAGGGAGAGCAGCGGGTTTCTCGAAAGAGAGAAATGGAATAATCAGGCGGCGGCAACGGATGGAATCCTATATTGTCAATGAGAAGTCTGCAGCTGCAACGACGTATACTTAAAGTCGGAGTTAAGTTACACCTGTACGTATTAATGTTAGTAGCTACTAATAATATTTTACTTTCCAGTTATGTCAACACTTATTTTCCTTATATGTTCGCTGTGTTTGGCAGCATATTGGGAGTCCTATAGGAGAAGAGGAAGGGTAACTCATTCGTGGCCGGCCACATTCACACAAAGCGAAAAAAAATACTTATCCCAATATGGTGGCAAAACATTCATTTCGGATCAAGTCGACATAACTTTTTTCGGTGACGCGTCTAACTTTTCCCTGATTCTAAAAACGACTTATTTGCTCCTCAGATCAATTTTAGCGCCGCCAACAAGATGACTGCCTATTCCCATAGTAGACCATGGGTATCTAATGCCGTCTGCAGCATCAAAGGGAGAGGAGAATGGATTCCAGGAAATAATTTTCTTGTTTTCAGATTGATGAAGAGTGTATTATAACTTTTTTTTAATGTATTCCTTTCAGGCTCTATCTATAGTCTTGTATGCCATGTTCCGGTATGCCAGAGGTCTTGCGAGACTACAGGTACTCCATTTTTTAATGGTCTATGTGATGTATGAGATATTCGACACACTCACTAATGAATATTCGCCAAGTTTTTGTTTTCTCTTTTTTTTTAATTTGTCTAAGTTGATGCGACTAAGTCTCATGAGCGACCTATATGTTACGCTTAACATTCCTCGTCCTCACTATCGCTAGAAACTTCCAGCTCGCGTGAGTTATCTCGGGGGAAATACTTTTTTAACCTTTCAATAGTTACAATCTGAGTGTGGTTAGGGTTTGCTACTAATTCAATTTTACAAGCATTTGTGGGAGAAATACTCCTTAGGTAATACGGTCCCATAAACTTGGGTGTCAATTTTGGAGAAATATCCTTCTTAGGTAAAAAATCTCTACACAATACTAAGTCACCGACTTTCAACTTAATAGGCTGTCTAGTGCGATCAACTCGTAACTTAGTCTGCTGCTGTGTATGTGTCATAGCCTTCTGGGTTAGTTTACGGATTAGCTTGAGTTGTTTCTGATGTTCCTGTATTTTCGTGAATTGATACTGGGTGTCCAACTGAGTGGGAAATCTGGCGTTTTGACCAAAGACAATCTCATATGGGGAATATTTCCTAATAGAAGAGGTTGATATATTATAAGCATATGCACATAATCGTACATATTCTGCCCACTTAGTAGGCTGTTTAGCCATGTACTTAGTTAGGAAATTTGCAATGACTGAGTTGAATTGCTCACACAGTCCGTTCGTTGACGGTTTAAATGCTGCAGTTCGAACATGTTTAATGTCAAATAAGTCATTTAGTTCGGCCATTATCTTTGAGAGAAAATTACTTCCTCTATCCGTCAATACCTCTTTAGTGGGGCCAAAACGCGTGATTAACTCGTCCAACATGGCTCTAGCCACTGTCGGGGCTTTAATATTTCGTAGCGGTACTAATATTGCGAAATGGCTGAGATATTCTATCATAACTAGGATATAGCTGTAGCCTGCGCTACTATGTAGCGGGCCAAAAATATCCAAACTCCAACGGGAAAATAATTCCTCTTTTACAGGTAAAGGGTGAAAAAAACCTTGTTTCTTTTCTCGAGGGATGTTCACCCTCTGACATTCGTCACAGGAGCGCACGTATTCCTTAACTATTTTCCCCATGTTCGGAAAATAGTAACGTTCGTTTACTTTAGAGTAAGTGCGAGAAAATCCCGTATGGCCTCCACACAGCGGAGACGAGTGGGCCTCTTGTAATATGTCGGGGATAGCCTTTTCCGGTATCACTAGTTTCTTATCTTTGTTCATGACTCGATATAACACATCGTCAACTACAACATAGGGTTTTAGAGCACGATCCGTGGGGTTATCTTTCTTCTGTTGTATTAGTTCTCTAATTTTATCATCCTCTTTTTGCATTGTTTTGATATCTATTTTGGGACATAACACTAGGTTGCACACCTCTGCACAATCTTCTTCTTGACCGAATTTGGAGGGTAACTCATCCTTTAGCGGACATCTTTACAAAAAGTCGGCGGTCACGTTATTGCGGCCTTTGACGTGTTGAATCGTAAATTGATAGGGTTGCAAACGAATTGCCCAACGCATGAAACGAGAATTTAGCATCTTATTGTTTCTGAGGTAACATATACCATGAGCATCGGTCCGCACAATAAAGGGACGGTCTGCCAATAGAAAGTGGAAATGAAAAATTGTCTTAGTAACTCCTAGCGCTTCGAGCTCGACCGTGGAGTAGTTGAGCTCTGCTGGAGACAATGATTTCGAAAAATAAGCTATTGAGTGTTCTTGGTTATCTTCTTTAATTTGTGCGACATATCCACCTATTCCGTCTCGACAAGCATCCGAATAGACTATGGCGTCCTGATTTGGATCAAAGTGTGCAAGGACCGGAGCGGAGATAAAACAAGATTTCAAAGTATCCCATGCTTGTTTCTCAGTTTCCCCAAATTCGAATTTGGCGTTCTTTTTCGTCAACGAAATGAGTGGTTTGGCAATAGTAGAAAACCCTTGAACAAAAGCTCTGTAGAAAGAACAAAGTCCAATAAAACTACGTATTTCTTTAACTGTTGTAGGGTATGGTACCTTTGATATAGCTTCCGTTTTTGCAGGATCTACACAAATCCCTCGTCTACCGACGATGTGACCAAGCACCGATGCTTCTTCATAACCAAAGTAACACTTCTTAAGGTTGAGTTTTAAGTTGGCCTCCCTGAGTCGAGATAAAATAATTCTCGTTCTTTCTATTAAATCTGAGAAAGAAGGACTAGGACAAACCAAATCGTCTAAATAACAAATTACATACTTCCACATGATGTCACCAAATATAACATTCATCATATTTTGAAAAAGGGCCGGGGCCGTGCTTAGGCCGAATGGTATTCTTAAAAATTCGAATTTTCCACGGCTGCAGATGAATGCAGTCTTCTCTATATCACACGGACGGATTAATAATTGGTTGTAACCATTTTGCATATCCAACGTATTTATGTATTTGGTACCATTCAGAAATGCTAATATATCATCTATACGCGGCACTGGCGTATAATTGGGCCTTAATATCCTATTGAGACCCCTGAAATCTGTACATATGCGCGGGGAGCCATCTTTTTTAGTTACTATCACAATTGGTGCAGAATATGGGCTTTGACTTTCTCGGATAATATTGCTATCTAACATTCTCTGAATCTCTGCCGCGACTATCTCTCTTTGTTTTGGTGTTTCTCTATATGGTGGACGAGAAACAGGTATATCTGTAATGACCTCTAGGGGACACATAAATTTATCGGTAGCCGCAGTCAGACGAGACTTGTCCCAGGCTACAACGTCCCTAAATTCCATCAATAAGTCCAGTAATTGGTTTCTTTCTTCGGGGTTTAAGTTTGGACCAATATTTAGTACTTGAGCTAATTCTTCCTTTGTTTGGGGGACTTTCTGGGGTTGTTCCGGGACTTCCACGTCCTCTGTTTCACCTTTGTTAGTAAGGTGTATGATCTGATTAACGGCCTGTACGTTATTATCCGTCTTGTCATTTAAGGACTCGACCTGGGGAACAAGTTTCCCTAAATAAAGGTTTTTAGACAAAGATCTGGTTCGATCTGAACTATTAAAAATAGTCAGAGTAATATTTCCATTGTCAGTAAAAACTGGACCTCTTGGGATCAAACAGGAGTGCCAATATCGAATTCCTTTGGACGGTAAGAATTCTCAGATCTGCACGTTTCCGGTTGGTGCGGTAATTTCAATGTCATACGAAGCCTTGGACGGCACCCGGACATTTGCTGGAAGGTGTACTTTGTAGGTAGTGTCCGGATAGATATCAAAGAGTTCGTCGCTCAGCCCCAAGGGGTCTGGCACGACATCTTTCTGACTATGATCCTGAGCAGGACTCTCTAGATCAGGGAGGGTTGCGGGATCATTTACACTTTCTTGCGTTATCAATTGTTTTTCTAATGTTTCTAACTGTCCACTATTTGATTGGCCCTCTACAGGCTCATGAGGCGCCTGGGAGGCCAGTGGTGGCTTTACAGAGTGTTGGTTCTTTTTGTTATATTTTGTCACATAAGGCGCATTCTTTTTCCTTTTAAAAATAATCTCTGTATCCGAACTTTCTGTGGAGCTAACTGCCAAAATTCCACTAGGGCCTGGTTGAGGGTCAAAACTGCATAGATTCTTTTCCTCTTTCTCTAAGTCAGGCGATTTGGTAAGTTCCAGCTCAGGAGCACTGGAAGACACCTTGCTTTTCTTAGTTCGTTTACGTCTTGCCTTTCTACATCTATTGACTTTTCCATTTGTTCTATTCGTAGGCTCCGAGGGAAATTTTGTAGTTTCCCTGGAACACACGAATACACGAGATGTAATTTCCTTAACAGGGAGTTTTTGTCTCCTATCAGGTACACTAACAACGGGACTTCTATGATTTCCGGTGACCAATTTTAGAGACGGATCCGTACTCCTAAGTGGGAGGTTCCGTTTCCTATAAATTGGTTTGTTTGTATGAGGGGGGATAGAGAAAGCCGTTTGTCTAGCATTATCGTTCTGTCTTGATTAGGAATCGCTAAGCGATCTTTTTCCTACTGATGGTGGGTATCGTTTAACATGTTTTAAGTCTAAGGTATGAATCAAACCTTGTCGAGTCCCATATGTACACTTTGGGATTGTAAACCATAGATCTTCGACATGATTCCCGTCATTATCTGCTAATTCCATATATTTGGAGTGAATGGTTGTGACATACTTGTGCAAAAAATCTATTCCCAAAATAACGTCATAGGCGCAAAACTGTGGGTCAACTATAGCTACGTCTAGAAATCTTCGTTTGGTTGTTTTCAAGTGATCCTTGAAGCAACACGCTATTCTCACCACAGGAATGTAATCTCTGGGTTGGGCACCGACGCCGCGAAGCTTCACATAACCCTTCAGTCTTTCCGTTAGTGGAAATCTTGGGGGTAAGAGGGTTTTTGAAGCTATCGAGATTTCAGAGCCAGAATCTATAAGAGCTTGCGCCCAGCGGTCTCCTATTTTTATCTTGACTGTACAAAGCTGCGCCTGCCCATGGCCAAGGCCATACGTATTTTGGTGATTGTTCCTATACGTTTTGTAACCCGGTTCTGCTACTACTTCGTCTGTGTAACAAGAACTAATCTGTACAAATCCTGGTTGGTGTTGTTCTTTAATGCTTGACCAGTCCAAGCGGTCATTTTCCCATATTACGTCATGGCTAATTCTCTGACTAACTAATCGTAGCGCTGTGTGAAATTTTCTAAGATATTGTAGGCACTGTTCGAGATTATCGCAATCATCCACTTCAAGCATCAGCTTATTGAGGATGTCTGGCAACAAACTCATTCTAAGTTTACTCATCAATTCACTTTCATTAACCCAACCTCGCAAGAATTTCAAATCCTTTATTAACTTATAAATGAACGCTAAAGTACTCTCATGGGGTTGTTGTTTTCTTGTATCAACGTCATATTCTAATCTTGCAGTATACTCAATACTAGGAAAAGCCCTTCATCTCGCTATAGTTTAAAGGTAAAATGTTTGCTAGGTCTACTAAATAGAAGGAGAAAGCTTCCCCTTTTAGACAGTAAGGAAGGTAATTTACTATTTCTAGGGTTGACCATTCGTATATGCTAGATACTAATTCATATTCTTGCAGGAAAAGTTCCACACACTCGTGTCTATTACCAGAAAAGGAGGGAATTTCAACATTTGGATAAATCTTAAAGGCTTGTGGTTTAGCACCAATAGTAGAATTTTGATTGTCACCCTCGGGAGGAGGGTTGCTAACTTTGCCTGTTACTACTGTATCCGTAAATTTAGGTTTTTCAAGACTATATGGTATAGATGGCTCGGTAACCGGACTAGTTTTAATTTCTTGCTCAGATTTTAAATTTATATGAGGCTTATCCTCAGGATCTACTTTTAAAAAGGACGAAAAATTGGATTTTTGCTTATCAGAGGTCTTATCTTCACTTGATGAGTGGCAGACGGGCTCATCTTTCAGATCTAAGGACCTGTCTAAAGAAGCCGAAGTGTCGAAATTTTCAGAGACGGACCTATAGTCGGTATCAGTTACACTTCTATTTTCTAACTCGGAGGGTTGTTCTGAACTATATTCTGATGTATAACATCTATCTTGTTCGCTAAATACTGATTTTTCTGTCTTTTCCCCTTCGCTAAACTCTAATTTCTCCATGGGGGTCATGGGTGTAACTACGCTACTAGGTGGCGAAACAAACACTATCTGTAAGGGATTTAACTTTTCCTCTTGTTGGTACTTTTTCATTTCTTTAGTCGCAGGTGATTCACTAGGTTCATTATAGGAACTAATTTTAGAACTAGTACTAGATGAAGGTAGTAAACCACTATGCTTAACACTATCAGTTTGTTTATTAGACTCACTTTGGGTTGGAGAGGTTGAGAGATCGTCTCTATTTTCTACTTCATCTATACAAATTACTGACGCACCAAATTCCGCGTAATCAAAGATTTTACCAATGTTTTCGTTTATTCTACTTTCAGACCAGGAATCGTTATTTTCTTTTTCTTCCTCTTCAATTTGCTTCTGGTGGTCAGAGCAAACTGAGGGAAAAGCATCATCACTTTTCTTCTCTTCGCCTAACCTACTCTCAATTGGAGCAGGGGCGACGAGGTCATTTCTCTGGTCAGCGTACTCTGTGGGAGGGTCTTGGTTCGCTGCTCGGGGAGTAGAAACCGTGGGAGGATCCCAGTGGTCATATCGGAGTGCTTCTTCGGAGTTCCATGAAGGTTTTGACTCATCCTCCAGGGATGACTCAGGAGAAGCCCCCGGGTTGTCGTCTTGTAATTTCGCTATTTCTTCGTTTTGTAATTTCTGTAGTTCGTATCCTAACCAATCGTCTTTCAACGATTCACCCCCATCTGAATCTGCACTACTAATATCTCCGTTTGACCACCTAACCTTACTAACTACACTGAGAATGTTATCTATACTGTCCAAATATTGTAGTTTCTCTTGGAGGGTGAGGCTATTTTCAAACATGACAGGGTTGGTTTGGGTAGCTGTTGTCCGAAGAACCTTAAGTTCACGGTCTGTATCAATCCGGATCATTTTAGGAAACTTATATTCGGTCTGAACGCTAACATCTTTCTTTTGAGAAACGTCGGTCTGTATTTCCATATCAAAATTTCCAACTACATTTTCCTCAGGTAATAAATCTTCAAAGGGGGCTGAGGGGTCCGCTTGAAATAAAATACCTAATTTCTCTTCTTCGTCACCTTGGCGACGAACCACTGTGACCTGTACTTTCTTGTTCCGAAGTTGTTTAGTTAAAGGTCGAATTAAGTTTCCTACTGCTGTGGACAGTTCTGTTTGTAATGAATGCTTAATCTGGTCTATTAACGCTTTATCGTTAGATTGTGACAAAAAGCGCGATTCATTTTCATTATTCTCGTCCGGGTTCTCAATTTTCGTTTCCCTTGGTTCGGTTCCTATATTTGCATATATTGACTCTTTATTCGTGAGAGCCTTGGGTTCGAGACCAATATTTTCGTAAATTGGCTCTTTACTCACTGAGATTCGTGATTCAGTATTTAAATTAGCATACATAGTTCTAGGACCGATCTCAGCATAAACAGTTTCATCACTACTACCAGCGTAAAAAGATTGAAAGGTGGGTCTTTGCATTTCTAACGGCGTTCTAGGATCCGACAGTTCGTATTTAATAGGAAAATATAGCGCTACCGGGCTATCTGGTCCTTTTGATACACCAATGTCTTTATTTCCTGAACTTAACACTAAATTACTTAACCTATTTTCCTTATCAGCTAACTTATTATCATCTAAGGGACTTTGGTTCGAGGGGACTTCAGGTATTACACCTGCTGTTGTTTCTATCTCAGTCGTTGCCTGAGGCCATTCCTGACCTGCAGTGATTAGTTCGGCTATCTCTAGTTCATCTTTTAAATTTACTTCAATCACTAGAGTTTTCGGATCTACCCCCGGTGGGGTCTCGTCCGTATCTGAATTTACATAGATCGTCCTAGGAGCCGGCGTTGTTTTTCACTTGAACCAGCACTTTGTATTTCTATATCATTTCTAGTCGGGATAGGACTAGACGCGGCCAGCGGCGTTAGATCGCAACCACTCGCTGGTGTGTCTGGGGTTTGCGGGCTCGCGGTCGTTGGTTCACGATATCTTGGCTGACTCCACGTATCCAAGTATCTTGGTAATGGATTCTTTTTCCAACGACCAAACTCAGGAGGAGAATGCCCGTGTACTTTTATTTTATTGCACTCAATACAATAATAATTATTCCACCGATCTAAAATATAACGGTGCTTGCCCGTGGGTGTCTTAGGACAATGAGATTGCCCTAAATCTAATAGCTTTTCTTTTATTTTCTGCGCGAAACTCATTTTTGAAAATAAATCTGTTTTCCGCAAGTCAGTGGCCTCTTAAACCAGGGCAGTGGGTAATCAACCTATTTCCTCTGATATAATAAGAATTTAATCACTGATAGCTACTTCCTTCGGAAATACTACGTCAAAATTTCTTACGTATTAGGCGACTTATTATTATTTCAATATCTTCATTTAACTTCCTTTGAACTTGAATACTCAACTTCCCTTTCTTTATAAATTTTGCTTCACTTTTTAGAACGGGAAACGGAAAGTGACTAGACAGCTGTTTATAACAGATAATGCTTATTTGTTCACTTATGAGGAGTTTTACTTTTTACTTCCATTCTCTAACTTGTTTTTTTTTTAAGCACAAAACATCATTGTTTTAGACTATTTTGTTTTTAAATTCACAAGGGGGATTTCGATCATCCAACCATTGGTTCATGTACCTGCATTTTGATTTTAGGTATTGCATTTGCATAATGGTGAGTTTTAGGCAGTTATTCCCAGGCAGCCGTCGGGCATGCACCCCTAGTACAGAGGGGCCCTGCTGGACCAAAATAATAAGATACCTGTGACCCCCAAGCTTTGCATGGGAAAGGATTTTAGGCACCTATCGCCGGACAAACTAGTCGAACTTTCATCCCGTAAAACGGGAGGTTCTGTTGGCTAGAGATAAAACTGACTGTGACCCTACCAAAGCGAGCAGAAGCATAAGCAGACTTAGGGTTTTGCAAGTACATGAGACAAGAGCTGAATTCTGTATTAACACTCGCGTCCCGGTTTTTCATTTCCATTACTACACAAGAAAAACGTCGTGAGGTGAACTGAGTCTTGTTCTGCGGAACCTAGCAACTATTCCGCTGACTTATAACAACTTAAAGCGAGAGAAGTTGAGAATAAAAAATTTTTCGTCGCCACTTTACTACTTGTGAAACGCACTATTTAGAGCAGAAAAAATATATTTGTATATCAGAGTCATAGGCTGAACACCGCCTAGGCTAAGTACACCACTGAACTTTACTGACTTTACATATTACAGATAACCCACTTGACTAGTCAAAAGAAAACTTTGCGTACACTTTTCACTTTTATCTATTGAAAGCTCTTCGGTAAAAAAAAATCACTCCCGATTTGCTAAAATCGCGTTTTAGGACAACTGAGATAGTTGGTTCCCCTATAAAGTGAATGAGCACCAGAGATTTGTTTAGAGATTCAAGAACACACAGTTGGGTACCCGGCGAACACCGAACACCATAAAATTGTTATATGATGTTTTGTTGTTCTGAGATTGGCGTAGCAATTGTGTACACTTTCTTTTGTGAAATCGTAATTGAGATCACTTCTTCACTCTCCACCCAGTAATACAAAGTTGGTTCGGAGTCCAACTCCCTCTTAGCCTCGGTCTTGACAACGTCTTTGGCTTACTGGTTCGAAGGTGATGAGAAAGTGCACTAACAGTGGTAGAGCTTGGTACTGGAAATCGAAACCCAGGTAACACATGGAGACTGTGAGTTGAATCTAATTAGGTGGGATAGCTTGACTAAATCAAAGAGACCATTCAACTTTTCGTTTTATTTAAAAAAAAATAAAAAAAATAAAAATACAGATGAATTTAACAAAATCGGTTACTTGGAATTACAACTTGGAAGTTTTTACTACATCACTTAAGTGGGAGCACAACCCCTATAATACTCAATGGGTGCTAGAAGGTTTTTATGCTAAACCGCGATTTATTGAAAATAGTGAACTTCGTACATCGCAACTTGCATTGGCCCGAAGGGGGAAAATGTTAATTCTCGAAGAGGGAATTTGGTCTCAAGTTGAAGGGACTTCGTATTCGACACTATACATTCTCAAAGTGCTCATCTCACGTTAAAGGGGGAACTTAGAAAAAATAATCACATACCTGATGTTCTACTAAGCGTCCGGGACTTGGGAGCACACACACTCGTCGACGGTCTACAGCAGAATCCACCGGAGTGGCGAACAAGCCTCGTTTATATAGGCGTTACGTCCCACGCATTTCTGCCAGTTTCTGACGTAGCTCGAACGCTACGTCACGAGCCTCATCGAGCTTGGGAGAGACTTCTTCACGCGCATGCTAAATAGTGGTTAAGACTTCTAGTGTTTTCTATGATTTTTCTCTATCACGCCGGGATTGAAATTCCTATTTTACATTTATTTTTACAGTTTTTATTGCACACCTAGTTCTAACTACATAATATATTTCATGTATTTATTGCTTTCGTGGTATTCCCGAAATATTGCATCTAGGACCCAGCTCTGTGATCTGAGTAAATCAAAGCTAGGGTCATACCACTAATACATGAGTGTGGATAGGTGTCAATGAGGCATCAGGTTGCTAAATCAATCTGAACCTCAACCGACTCCGTTCTCCCTATCTCTCTTTTCCTTACTACACTCACAATTTGAAAAGCGCGGGCGTCTCGCCCCATAGTTTGAGTCCGGCTTAGGACTTCGAGGCACAACTGTGTAACAATATATACAAACTGTCCCATAATTCGTGTGTAAACTTTAATTTCATAGTACTCAGAACTGGTAAAAGCTAGAACTGTGAAATTTGCAGGCAATTTAGAGGAAGGTCAGAAGATTTGTTTGATAGCAAAACGAGATCGCGGGTGTTTCTTTTTGCGGAGTTACAGGGTCAAAGGTCAAAATGCGATTTTTTCCTTATGGGATTTCAATGTTAAATAGTAGTCTCACGTGCCATTTTTTTGAATATCCATCTCCGGTAGCAAAAATTGGTATATCGACATAAATTCTGATCCGAAACAATGTGATAACGAGAAATTTGGGCAATTGTGACCAGGTGACCTCTAGCAGGTCATCTGTGACCCTTGAAGAAAAAGCTCCCTTTTCAACAGCTTATTGTACAAAACTAATTCAGTTGAAGATAATGTTAAAAGTACATATGCACAAAGGATCTACTGAACATCCTTTTTAGCAAAACGAAGAGGTCAGTAATATCATCAGAGGTCAAAGGTCACGTAGTTAAAATGTCATATTTGATGTGTTAACAAATAAGAAGCTGTGACATTGGAAATAATGCTTTGAAGTGACAGAACACATGCATAAAGATCCTTGCAACGAGTGTGTATGGGCATAGGGAAAAGGTCATCATAAGAGGTCAAAGGTCACGCAGTAAAATTTCATGTTTGATGTGTTAGCAACTATGAAACTGTGACGTTTGAAAACTGATTTGAGCTACCATGGAACACATGCATAAAAGTCTTTCGAATTGGTTTATATGGGCATAGGAAAAAGGTCAACAATGTCATAAAAGGTCAAAGGTCACGCAGTTAAAATTTCATGTTTGATGTGTTAACAAGTATGAAACTGTGACGTTAGAAAGAATGATTTGAGCCTCCACAGGACACATGCATCCTGCAAAGGACACAAGTCCTTCCAATTGGTGTGTATGAGGATAGGAAAAAGTCAGCAATGTCATAAAAGTTGAAAGGACACGTAGTTAAAAATCACGTTTGATGTGTTAGAAAATATGGAACGGCGACGTTTGAAAAAGGATTTGACGTGTCATAGAATACATACAGAAAGGTCCTTCCAACGGATGTGTATGGGCACAGGAAAAAGATCAAGAACGTCCTTAAAGGTCAAAGGTCACGCAGTTAAAATTTCATGTTTGATGTATCAGCAAGTATGAAACTGTGATGTTGGAAATAAGGATTTGAGCTACCATAATAATATGCACAAAGGTCTTTCCAATTGGTGTGTATGGGCATAGCAAAAAGCTCAACAATGCCATAAAAGGTCAAAGGTCACGCAGCTAAAATGTCATGTTTGATGTGTTAACAAGTATGAAACTGTGACGTTACAAAGAAAAATTGGAGGTCGCATAGAACACATGGATAAAGGTCCTTCCAAGGGGAATGCATGGGTCTAAAAAAAGGTTAATAATGTCATAAAAGGTCAAAGGGCACGCAGTTAAAACATGATAGTTTGTGTTAGCAAATATGAAAGTGTGACCTTTGAAAAGTGATTTGACCTGCCACAGAATACATGCAAAAAGTCGGCCATGGAATACATGCATAATTAATAGTTAACAGTGTCATAAAAGGTCAAAGGTCACGAAATAAGAAGTTTATAGTTCATATATTGGCAAGTATGATACGGCAATGTTTGAGAACTAATTTAATTGGTATCGTATATAGAATTAAGAATATTTATTTGGGCTCTCGGAAATTTTTCTTTTAAATAACAAGAATACTTAATTTTAGGAAGTCATTATAGAATGCACACTATTGTGTGCAGGACATTCTAGGGCATAGTGGGTGCAGGATTTTCTTTCGTCTAGATTCTAAATAACATATTATTTGGGTAGCATTTTCCAATGAAAATATCACATGTAAATGCAAATCACTCAGGAGTTCTCCAAAAATAAAAAATAAAAAAAAATAAAAATCCTGAGAACAGACTGTACTACAGGTTGTTCGTTACTTCTTTATATGCATATAAAAAAGGATAATGCATTGAAAATAAACTGTTTCCAAGCAATTCATTGTGTTGTGAAGTTTGAGGGGAGAACAAAGATGTCCAATATTCTCATGAAAAATAAATATGGCAGCCTTAATATTTCCTTGATGCTTACCCAGGAAACTGAGAAAATAAAAATAATTCCACTGGAAATAAATTGCTTCCCCATATGTAGGAAGGGATGCACTCTTATCGTTTATTTATACCCTTTCGTGATTGAAGCATAAACACGACCTGTTTATGTTTTGAACTCACGTCAAATAATCAGTCTGTTTCGTTCACAAGGGTGGTTTGGTGTTGCGAGAATGATAATCTGGTTGGACAGAGACAGTGAGGCAGTGGAGTGTGGAGTTGAGCTTAAAATTAAATGAGTTTGTGAATCTTGAGTGTTTGGGAATATTGTGTGTCTTATGAGTGTGTAAGAAAATAAAAACTGTTGTATTTCTTATTTTCCCTATACTCATAGGCCTACGTGTTTGGAAGTGTGTGTGTGTGTGTGTGTATAATTCTGTAAGTCACAGTGGATATTCTAACAAAGGAACAACGTGTCGATTTGCATACAGTTATTAGTACGAAGTAGGTTACAAAAACGCGGAGAAAGGCGTTTGCACGGTGGGGTGTGAAAACAAGCAATACCAAAATTCTTGATCTTTGCAACAGTTTCGGAATAACTGTTTTAGAAAGGAACATCTTTCTCAGCTACAACGAAAGGCAGGACCATCTGTAAGGATCTCTACCGAGGATACTAAACGCAAAGTGGTTCGTTCTGTGCTTAGTTTACCAAGAAAATCAATCCGTCACCGTAGTGTTGCATCCAACGTTAAAAAAAGTTCGCTGAGTAGGATATTGCGTGTGCTTGAGGTTAAGGCGTACAGTATGAAGATTGTAAATAAATTACATGATAATTATTTCGGTGGCAGAATTTTATTTTGTAAATGGTTGATAGACAAATTAAGTGAAAATCCCATATTTTTATTTCAACTTATAATGTCAGATGAAGCTATATTTTTTTAATGGAACAGTGTCTTTGTCACATGAACGGTCCTTGGGACCCAGTCCACCGGCGGAAAGAATAGAACGCTTTGCAGATCAAAGGGGTATTATGGTGTGGATGGGACTAACAGCAACTGGTGTAATAGGGCTGTTTTTCTTCGAAGGAAACGTTAATCAACTTACATACCAAAATATGTTGCGAGAATTTCTTTTCCATGAACTTGATCCCTTAAATCTTGATCCACACAATGATATGTGGTTTCATCAAGATGGTGCTCCAGCACATCGTACTAGGGCAACATTGCAAATTTTAAGAGGAAGATTTGGAAACCGTTTAATAAGTATAGTTTCTGATGTTGAGTGGCCAGCTGGAAGTCCTGATCTAACCCTATGCGACTTCTTTCTATGGGGCTTTCTTAAGCAACAAGTTTCAAAACTCCTTCAGTAACACTTGAAGAACTACGACGATCGATACAGCGTGCCGTTGAACAGATAACTCCAGACACTCTTGAAAAAATCTTCACAAAGACACTTATACACAGAGTGAACTTAAGTTTAGCACATCACGGAGATCACGTGGAATAAATTGCAAAGTACTAAAAAGATTTACAGTCTACAAGGACGGCAATGTTTGTTCTAGAGGTAAGACAATATTTCAAATATTTCTCTGCAGTAAATAGCTATTAGTATGTTTCAATAAGAAAAAAAAAACATTTAGAATGCAGTTCTGCAAGGCTAAGTAATTAACGAAAGGTGGGACTCATACTATGTTCAATTCATTGTTTTAAACATCACAGAAACATACCTACCATTGCCTGCAGCATTTGAATTACAAAATTAGGCTTCTTCACCTTATGGCAATATTGACCTTTTCTTTATGGTCATGTGCACCCCTTGGAAGGACCTCTCTGCATGTGTTCTATGGAAGCTCAAACCCGTATTTAAAACGCCACAGTTTTATACTTGCTAAAACATAAAACACGAAATTTTAACTGTGTGACCTTTGACATTTTATGACATTGCTGACCTTTTTGCTATGCCCATACACACCAATTCGAAGGACCGTTATGCATGTTTTCTGTAGTAGCACAAAGCATTTTTCAAACGTCTCACGTTCATACTTGCTAACACTTCAAACATGAAATTTTAACTGCGTGACCTTTGACCTTTTATGACATTGTTGACCTTTTTCCTATGCCCATATAAACCAATTCGAAAGACTTTTATGCATGTGTTCCATGGTAGCTCAAATCAGTTTTCAAACGTCACAGTTTCATAGTTGCTAACACATCAAACATGAAATTTTACTGCGTGACCTTTGACCTCTTATGATGACCTTTTCCCTATGCCCATACACACTCGTTGCAAGGATCTTTATGCATGTGTTCTGTCACTTCAAAGCATTATTTCCAATGTCACAGCTTCTTATTTGTTAACACATCAAATATGACATTTTAACTACGTGACCTTTGACCTCTGATGATATTACTGACCTCTTCGTTTTGCTAAAAAGGATGTTCAGTAGATCCTTTGTGCATATGTACTTTTAACATTATCTTCAACTGAATTAGTTTTGTACAATAAGCTGTTGAAAAGGGAGCTTTTTCTTCAAGGGTCACAGATGACCTGCTAGAGGTCACCGGGTCACGATTGCCCAAATTTCTCGTTATCACATTGTTTCGGATTAGAATTTATGTCGATATACCAATTTTTGCTACCGGAGATGGATATTCAAAAAAATGGCACGTGAGACTACTATTTAACATTGAAATCCCATAAGGAAAAAATCGCATTTTGATCTTTGACCCTGTAACTCCGCAAAAAAAAAAAAAAAACACCCGCGATCTCGTTTTGCTATCAAACAAATCTTCTGACCTTCCTCTAAATTGCCTGCAAATTTCACAGTTCTAGCTTTTACCAGTTATGAGTACTATGAAATTAAAGTTTACACACGAATTATGGGACAGTCTGTATATATATATATATGTCTCTGTGAGTGTGTGTGTGTGTTTGTGTGCGTGTATGTGTGTTATATCATATTTTGACTCAGTTTACTGATCAACGTTACGTTACTTCTTAGGAGTCTACAATTGCGTTACTTTTGAACAAAGAGAGGTTTATTCTTGTTTTCACTACCTAGTTCATAACACTTCATAATTTTAGAGAAAAATACCTGTAATGTGTATCACTTCTACTCTGCTGATTTATATAAAGAACCAATTACCGCTTATTCGCAACTTGGAATTATTAATTTCCGCTGAGGAATTTTATCAAACTCTCGATCAAATTTGGCCGACACATGAAAAGTAATGGCCTTGTCGCAAAGTGGAATGATCACAAATTGCATTTAATCAATAAAAATATATCCACAGAAAGCTATATTGTTCCATATATCCACCCAGATTTGTTGATGACTTGCGGATGAAACATCACAACCAAAATCTTACGCCCACACTGGCCCGTATCCAGGGGGCTCTATGGAGGGCCGGGCCCCACTGAATTTTCGCTGCCCCCCTAAAATTTTGACGGTAGGCTTGCAAATGTGGTAAAAAAGTACCAATTGGTCGGGTCGGGCACCCCTAACTTCGCCCTGCCTCCCCCTACAGTTTTAGGCTGGGTACGGGCCTGGCTCGTCTGGCGAAAATCTCACATAAAGAAAATCTTGCCGGATGAAATCTAGCCTGGCTAGATCCTCGCGGGATAAAACTTAGCCACCTAAAATCTCGTTCAACCAAACCTTGCAGTAGCGATTTCTTCTATATAGAACGTTTAAAATATGTATTTAAAATATTCTCTGTACACTTTGAAAATAATAATTATTATTATAAATAAATTAGCAGACAGAACATAAGTGATTTTATTAATTTTTAAAAGAGGAAAAGAAAGATAGATAGGTAGTTAGTTCCCGGCTTATGCGTCGAAAATAAATAACACATTTCACGCTTACCATGTAATTAAAATAAATAGAAAGACAGAACAATAATAAGGTGCCATTTTTGGGGGGAGAAGTTATAAATTTAAATTGTAGGATTTTGTCTTTTTATTTTTAGGTGAAATTATTATTTAAAATAGTGAGTTCTATGTTTGAGGCTATGAAATTATTTGTTAAACTAGGATTAGATACCCTA
Source organism: Thermobia domestica (assembly GCF_964235325.1). NCBI lineage: Eukaryota > Metazoa > Arthropoda > Insecta > Zygentoma > Lepismatidae > Thermobia > Thermobia domestica. The sequence goes on from NC_137457.1 coordinate 145,618,612, forward strand.
TTATTTTTAATGTAAAATGTAATACCTGGGTAATAGTAGTTATATTCTTGAAACTCAAAGGATTTGACAGTATTTTAGACTGTTCAGAGGAATCTGTCCCGTAATCGACAATCCACGATATATTTTACTTACTGTAGTTGGCAGTTTGTATACCGCCGTAGTTGAAGGTATTAAGGAGAGGTTAGAAACCTTCATTATCTTTATTGAGGAGAACTTCAGGTCAAGGTGCAGCTTATCAGTAAGAGGAGATGGATTACAATGGAATGTTTATACGGATTTTATTATGAAATCATTTAAATGAAGGTGGATTTGAATGTAATATTAGTTACATTGCTATTATGAGTAGGGCTCTAGGATATGTACACATCGCCCGTCGCTCTCACTTGTTTAGGTGAGATAAGTCGTAACATAGTGGGTGTACCGGAAGGTGTGCCTAGGTTGAATTAATACAAAATAGAGCTTGTTAGTTGAGCTATTCGTTTACATCGAGGAGGTTTCTGTGCGATTCAGATTATTTTGATTGAAGAATTGACTTATATATATATATATATATATATATATATATATATATATATATATATATATATATATATATATATATATATATATATATATAATTTTTATAATGAGACTAGGTGAATCAACTTTAATTGATGTTATTGTATGGGGTATAGAATTAATTAGTTGATGTTATAGTTAATTAGTACCGTAAGTGAATGTTTAAATAAGTGAAATTTTGTTTAAGGTAAAGAAAACTTGAAATGTTGTACCTTTGTATCAGGGGACACTAAATAATATTATTACATAATTATTTCCCGAAATGGAAAGAGCTAAAATATTATGATATTATAGGTAGTATATTACTTATGAATTTTATTTTAGTGGTGAAATGCCTTTCGGTTTCCATTATATCTGGTTGTGCAGGAACTGAATTTAATTCAGCCGCGGCTAGACTTGTTGTGGATTTGGTTTTCGTAGTTCTGTCGCGAAATTGTAAGGGGGATTTGCTCTTTACTTTTATTATTTATAATGTGGTTTTATATTAAATGAAAGATGTGGGCTTAGAAGTAGCCATCATTTGTAATTTTGTTATAACTTATTTGAATTGTTTATCATATTTTATTGCATTTAATTTGTTACTGTACTTTTGCTTTAAATTAGTTAAGGTAATTTATAATGGTGTTATTAGTATATTGGAGAGAATGATAAAGGAATTCGGCAAAGATTTCCTCCGCCTGTTTATCAAAAACATGTCCTTTTGTTAAAATAGAAGGTCTGACCCGCCCAGTGAGGTTTTAAACGGCCGCGGTATCTTGACTGTGCGAAGGTAGCATAATCATTAGTCCTTTAATTGTGGGCTTGTATGAAAGTTTGGACGAGTGGAAGACTGTCTTTATTCGTAACGTTGAATTTTACGTTTGAGTGAAAAGGCTTAAATGATTTAAGAGGACGATAAGACCCTGTAGATCTTTATATTTAAGTAGTAATTTTTGTAGTTGGTAATAAATAAATTTATTACTTAATTGTTGCGTTGGGGCGACGAGAAGGTAAAATAAACTCATTTTTGTATAATTACTTTTAGGTATTTTTATGATCCTTTATTGATGATTCTTAGACTAAGTTACCTCAGGGATAACAGCGTAATTTTTTTTGAGAGTTCATATCGACAAGAGAGATTGCGACCTCGACGTTGGATTAAGATTTTATCTAGGTGCAGAAGCTTAGTGTATAGGTCTGTTCGACCTTTGAAATCTTACATGATCTGAGTTCAGATCGGCGTGAGCCAGATCGGTTTCTGTCCTTTATTGCCAATAGTACTTTAGTATGAAAGGACCAAGTACTAATAATATTTATTATTAGGGAATAAAAGTAAATGAGCATTACTTTGGCAGATAAGTGCATTAGATTTAGGATCTAATAATGGATGTTTGAGTCCAGGTAATAATGTATTATGACTATGTTATAGGTGTAGTTTCCTATTTGATTTTGATTATGTGTGTTTTAATTGGGGTCGCATTTTTAACTTTATTAGAACGGAAGGTTTTAGGGTATATTCAGATTCGTCGGGGGCGCAATAAGGTAGGCATTTGCGGTTTACCTCAGCCTTTTGCAGATGCAATTAAGTTATTTACTAAGGAGCAAGTTTTTCCTACTATATCTAATTATTATCCTTATTATCTAGCTCCTGTTTTTAGTTTATTTTTATGTTTATTAGTATGATTAAGAATCCCTTATTTAAGTGTTATACTGACTTTTTCTTTAGGTTTATTGTTCTTTTTGTGTTGTACAAGCATGGGTGTATACACTGTAATAATTGCTGGTTGATCTTCTAATTCTTCATATTCTTTGCTAGGAGGCCTTCGAGCAGTAGCACAAACTATTTCTTATGAGGTTAGTTTGGCTTTGATTTTGTTGTCTTTTTTATTTTTAGCTGAGAGATATAGATTGTTGAATTTTGGTTATAATCAGGAAGAGTTATGGTTTTTGTGAATCACGTTTCCTTTAGCATTAGTTTGATTTGCTTCTTGTTTAGCTGAAACTAATCGAACTCCTTTTGATTTTGCAGAAGGCGAATCAGAGCTTGTTTCTGGGTTTAATATTGAGTATAGAGCAGGGGGATTTCCTCTTATTTTTGTGGCTGAATATGCTAGTATTTTGTTTATAAGAGCTTTATTTAGTATTTTGTTTTTAGGATATGATATTTTTTCTGTTTTTTTTTTTTTGTAGGGTAGTATTTATTTCTTTTGGGTTTATTTGAGTACGAGGAACGTTACCACGATTTCGGTATGATAAATTAATCTATCTTGCTTGTAAGAGTTTTTTTCCTTTATCTCTTAATTATCTTTTATTTTTAGGGGGCATAAAGCTTCTTTTTATTTCTCTTTTAATTTAAGTGTATTAAATTGAGAATAAGTTCTTAGAGCTTTGCTCAGTTGTATGTTTTCAAAACATATGCTTATTCTCAGCCAAACAACTAAGTTTTATTTAAAAGGAGATCTCATAAGGAGGAGAGATATGGCACAAATAGGAAGTAGGCGAAGTAGATAACTGTGAGAATTTGGCCTGTTAGAATATAAGGGTCTTCGACTGGCCGAGCTCCGATTCAAGTTAAAAGGATTACTGTGCTAACTATAATTCAGAATATAATTTGGTTAATAGGATAGAATTGTAAACCTCGTATTTTTCTAGTATGAAAAAATGGTATAATTATTAAAATGAGGATTGACATTACAAAGGCAATAACTCCCCCAAGTTTATTAGGAATGGAACGAAGAATGGCATAGGCAAATAGGAAGTATCATTCTGGTTGAATATGAACTGATGTGACTAACGGGTTCGCCGGGGTGAAATTTTCAGGATCTCCTAGTATATAAGGATTTCAAAGGGTAAGTAATATTAATGCTGTTATTATTGTTAGAAATACAATAGTGTCCTTAGTTGAGAAATAGGGGTGAAAGGGAATTTTATCTTGGTTTCTGTTAAGGCCTAGAGGGTTGTTAGATCCTGTTTGATGGAGGAATAGGAGATGTACTATTGACATGGCAGCCACGATGAAAGGTAAGAGAAAATGGAAGGCAAAGAATCGGTTTAAAGTAGCATTATCTACGGCAAATCCAACCCAAATTCATTGTACTAATATTGTTCCTAGGTAGGGGATAGCTGATAGTAGGTTTGTAATAACTGTTGCACCTCAGAAAGATATTTGACCTCAAGGTAGGACGTAACCCACGAAAGCAGTTGCTATTACTAGTAGTAGAATGGCGACCCCTACTCTTCAGGTGTGAAGATACAGATAAGAACCATAGTATATTCCTCGATCAACGTGTAAGTAAAGACAAATGAAGAAAAAGGATGCCCCATTAGCGTGCAAAGTACGTAAAAAGCCACCCAAAATTTACATCTCGACAGATGTGAATTACTCTGTTGAAGGCTAATTCAATACTTGATACATAATGTATTGCTAGAAATAGGCCTGTAGCAATTTGAATAATCAAACATAAGCCGAGAAGAGAGCCAAAGTTTCATCAATATGAGATGTTAATAGGAGTTGGGAGATCTACTACGGCGTTATTAGCAATTTTAAAAAGGGGGTGATGTAAGCGAATTGGTGTTGACATATGACTTAGAGGCCCGGAGAGGGCCTTGATATAATGAAGTGATCCTTACTACTGCAATTAATGTGATAAATAAATATGTTGCTAATATAATAGTATTTATTAAGATTGATGTTATATAGAATTTTATGCCGGGGATTTCTTGATAATTAGTTGTATAGTGATGCGGGTCTGGTAGTAAAGTTATGTTCGGAAGCATAAGAGGATCAATAATTATTATAAGAATTAAGAGGAGTGGAACTAGGAAAATTAGTAGGAAAATACTAGGTGTTAGAGTAAATATTTCATTTGATGTTAGTCTTGTAACATAAATGAATAAAACTAATATACCACCCAGAAAAACTAGGAAGAGAATGTAAGAAAATCAAGGAGATTCTCTTATAGTTGAAATAGTTAAGCAGGTAGTAATGGTATTAACAATAAGCATTAGTCCTATTGATAGAGGGTGGGATATTTGAATTAGAATGAATCTTAAAACTACTAAAATTATAAGTAATATTCAAGTTATTTTAATTTCAAGAGGTAGTTTATTAAAATATTAGTTTTGGAGACTAAAGATAAGTTTATACTTTCTCTTGATGCTTTTAGAATTTTATTCATTAATGGTTTACAAGACCAACGTTTTAATTAAACTATAAAAGCTTATGAAAATATTATTTGTTTTGTTTTCTTGTTTTCTAGTTATTTTAGGAATAGCTTGTTTTGTTATTCAGCGTAAGCATTTATTAATGGTTTTATTAAGACTTGAATTCATTATGTTGATAAGTTTTTTTACTTCTATCTTATTCTTTAGGTAGTTTGTACGTTGAAAATTATTTTTGTTTATTATTTCTGACTTTTAGTGTTTGTCAGGGTAGCTTAGGGCTGTCGATTTTAGTGTCTATTGTTCGAACTCACGGAGGTGACTATTTAAATTCTTTAGTTGTATTACGATGTTAAATTATTTAATGTGTATGCTGTTTTTAATACCTTTAGGCTTTAATTTTAAATTATGCTGAGTTGTTCAGTTTTGTCTTATTGGGGTTTGTTTTTTATTTATAATAAGAAATAGTATAGGACTGGTTCCTTGGGAAGTGGACTATTATTTGTGGAGTGATAGTTTGAGATATTCATTGATTTTATTAAGTATTTGAATTGTTATTCTTATAATTATGACTAGAGAAGGTGTGTTGAGAAGTTCATTTTATAGAGCGAGTTTTATTAGTTTAGTTTTATTATTACTTATTTTACTTTACTTCAGATTTTCTTCTTCTAGATTGTTTATATTTTATTTTTTTGAGGGTTCTTTAATTCCTACATTTTTTTTTTTAAATTTTGGGTTGAGGTTATCAGCCCGAACGAGTGCAGGCAGGGATATACTTATTATTTTATACCTTTTTTGCTTCACTTCCACTTTTAACTGGTATTTTTTATTTGGAATATATTAAAGGTAGCTTATTGATGATTAATATGAGAAGTGTAATAGATTTAGGAATTACATATTATATATGATATTTTGCTTTAGTTGTTGCTTTTTTAATTAAAATGCCTATATTTCTGGTTCATCTTTGATTACCTAAGGCACATGTTGAGGCACCCGTAAGTGGTTCAATAATTTTGGCGGGAGTTTTATTGAAGCTAGGGGGTATGGGCTATTACGTATTATATTTTATAGAAAATGTAGCTGTAAGTATAAATTTAATTTGACTTGGAATTAAAGTTTTGGGCATTTGGTCGGTTAGATTAGTATGTTTACGAAAAGTCGATGTAAAGTCTTTAATCGCTTATTCTTCTGTTGCTCACATGGTCTTAGTGTTGATGGGTCTACTAACGATGGGATTATTGGGATTTAGAGGTGCTCTTACATTAATAATTGCTCACGGTCTCTGCTCTTCAGGATTATTTATTCTTGCAAATATTTCTTATGAACGTTTAGGAAGTCGAAGACTGTTAATTAATCGGGGAATATTATCTTTTATACCGAGTATAGGGCTGTGATGGTTTTTGTTAAGAATTGCTAATATAGATGCACGACCAACATTAAATTTATTAGGAGAAATTAGTCTGTTAAAGAGAATTGTTGGTTGATCTGATTGAGTATATTAGGCTTAGCTTTACTTTTTTTTAGAGCTGCCTATAGATTATATTTGTATTCATATACTCAACGTGGAATACCTTATTCTAATTTATATTCTTGTTGAGGGGGAAGTGTGCGAGAATATTTATTATTGATATTACACTGATTGCCTTTAAATTTATTAATCTTTTTTGCAGGGCCGAGATTCTTATGATTGTAGTTGCTTGAGTAGTTTAGAATAAAATTTTAGTTTGTGGAACTAAAGAAGGTTTAATTGCCCTTAAGCAATGGTTTGACCTTTTTCAATTTGTATAACTAGATTTGCTTTTTTAAATACAATAAGTGTTTTTATATTCATAATAGGTTTGAATTTTTTAATCAATAGATATAGTGTATTTATTGAATGAGAAGTTATTTCTTTTAATAGAAATAAAATTATTATAACTCTTCTATTTGATTGAATATCATTTATATTTATAAGATTTGTACTTTATATTTCTAGAATAGTAATTTATTACAGTGAACAATATATAGGATCTGAGCGATATCATAATCGGTTTATTATACTTGTATTAATATTTGTTCTTTCGATAGTTTTACTGATTGTTTCTCCTAATTTAATTAGAATCCTACTTGGCTGTGATGGATTAGGATTAGTATTATAAAGTTTAGTTATTTATTATGAAAATGTACAGTCTTATAATGCTGGCATATTGACTGCCCTTTCTAATCGTATTGGATATGTAGCAATTTTATTAGCCATTGCTTGAATATTGAATTATGGAAGTTGAAATTATGTCTTTTATTTGCATAGAGTTTTAAATAATAGTGAGATAATAATTATTTCTAGTTTGATTATTTTGGCGGCAATAGCAAAAAGTGCACAAATTCCTTTTTCTGCATGACTGCCAGCAGCAATGCCTGCTCCTACACCAGTATCAGCATTAGTTTACTCTTCTACACTTGTGACTTCTGTAGTTTACTTGTTAATTCGTTTCAGAGACGTTTTATTGAGTGTTTATATGGGAGATGTGTTGCTTTTATTGTCAGGATTGACAATATTTATAGCTGGTATCGGTGCTAATTATGAATATGATTTAAAGAAGATTATTGGTTTATCTACTTTAAGTCAGCTTGGTCTTATAATAATAATTTTGTCTATAGGATTCCCTATATTGGCTTTTTTCACCTATTGACGCATGCTTTATTTAAAGCATTACTTTTTTATGTGCAGTATCAATTATTCATGGTGTGGGGGACACACAAGATATTCGTAGAATGGGAGCACTTGTAAGTCAGATGCCCCTCACGTTGTCTTGTTTAAATGTAGCTAACTTGGCTCTATGTGGAATACCATTCTTAGCTGGGTTTTATTCTAAGGACTTAATTTTGGAGGTTTCTTCTTTGTCTTTAATTAATGTAGTCAGCGTTTTCTTATTATTTTTTCTACAGGCCTAACTGTATGTTATTCAGCATGTTAAGTTTTTTATTAAACAGGCAAGGGCTTTGGGGTTGCTAATATTCATTCTATTAGTGATAATGAAGGCTGGGTTATATGCAAGGGAATATTAGGATTAGTAGTAATGGCAATTTTAGGAGGTGCAACATTGATTGATTTTTATTACTGTTAATTGTGTTGTTTTACCTTTACACCTAAAAAAAGGTGCCCTGTTTGTAAGTGTAGTAGGCTTGTGGGTTGGTATTTTATTATCAAGTTATTCTATTGGGCAGTCTTTAGTGTGTATAAAATTTTATTTTAGCTCTACAATAATAGAAAGCATATGATTTTTGCCTTATTTATCAACAAATTATATTATTAAATTACCTTTATATGTAGGAGGTGCCTATTATAATAATATTGATCAAGGGTGAAGAGAATGTCTTGGTGCTAAAGGCATGTAAAGTAGTTTTAAGGATGGTTCAATATTGATTCAACAATCACAAGACAATTTATTTAAAATGTATTTATTGATTTTTTTTTAATTTTTACAATTTTCCTTTGTTTCTTTATATTTGTATATTTAGGTAGCTTATATTGAAAGCATAGTATTGAAGATACTAAGAAAAAAATATATTCCCTAATTATACTCCCTGAGAAGAGCACTCTCTTTTTTACCCCGAAAAGGTAATGTAATATTTATACTAAGGGGGTTATAGTCATTTTATATTAAGAGATGTTAATGGTATAATCCGATAAAGATAAAAGTTAGCAGCTTCTTCTTGATTATTCACATCTCCTTAGTTGGGATAGAATCCCAATAATATCATTAACAGTGAAATGCCTCTTTTTGGCTTCAACTAACAAGTAGGGGACAGAGAGGCCAAACGTTCAGGTCGAAACTGAGTGCAATTGTTGGCTTCCTACTTATGAGATAAGTTGACAGCAACACCTTTTGGATGCAAACCAAATATTATATTTAACTATTATCCTGTTTCATTTAGTCAGCTCATGTTAGAGATCCTTGATTTCATTCATGATAAAGTCCTATTAGGAGAATTACTAAGAATGTTAGTCTGACGAGAGATCAGGATAATGTATTAGTGTTGTTGATAGTAATTGTTATTGGAAGTAGAAGGGCACATCGAAATTAAGAAAAATTACGGCAATGAAGAAGAATTGTAAAGAGAAGGGGATTCGGGCTGATGACTTAGGATCGAATCCACATTCAAAGGGGGAACTTTTTTCTCGGTCATTAATGACTTTTTTGGAAAGAAGAGTTGAAATAGCTATAACGATTAGGCAAATAATAATAGTTAATAGACCAGTTGTTAAAATTGTATTAATTGCCTATTTCATTTAAGTGATCCTTTTGATTGGAAGTCAAATATACTATATATATTAAATAGGCTAACCTCCTCATCAATAAATAGAAATGTAAAGGAATAATCATACTACATCTACAAAGTGTCAATATCAGGCAGCAGCCTCAAATCCAAAGTGGTGTGTAGGAGAAAAATGTGATAAAAGATGGCGTAGTAAACAAGTAGCTAGGAATGTAGAACCAATAATAACGTGAAGACCATGGAAACCTGTCGCTATAAAGAATGTTGAGCCATAAACAGCATCTGCAATGGTGAATGGGGCTTCATAGTATTCATATGCTTGTAAGGCAGTAAAGTATAGGCCTAGAAGGATTGTGAGTAGTAGACCTTGTGTGGCTTGAGTATGGTTACCTTCTATTAATCTGTGATGAGCTCATGTTACAGTAACTCCTGAGGCCAGTAGAATTGCAGTGTTGAGTAGGGGAATATGTATTGGGTTGAATGGCACAATACCTGCTGGAGGCCAGAAAGATCCAATTTCTACTGTCGGTGCTAGTCTTCTGTGGAAGAAGGCCCAGAAAAATGAAACAAAAAAGAATACTTCAGAAATAATAAATAAAATTATACCTCATCGAAGACCTAATGTAACTTGTATAGTGTGTAATCCTTGATATGTTCCTTCTCGAGTTACATCTCGTCATCATTGAATTATAGTTAATAATGTAATAAGTATGCCTAGGAAGAATAGAGAGGGGTCATATTGGTGGAATCACTTAGTGAGACCTGTGGTTGTAAATAAGGCTCCTAGAGCTCCAGTAAGTGGTCAGGGGCTTTGATCAACTAGGTGGTAGGGATGATTTTGTGGTGATGACGTAAGTAACTTCTCTTGAATATAATGTAACTAGGACTGCAAATATGTATGATTGAATTACTGCAACAGCAGATTCTAATATTAGAAGGGTAATTTGTCCAATTATTAGTAATGAAAGTATGGAAAAAGATAAGGAAGGGCCTGTGTTACCTAATAAGGTTAAGAGGAGATGACCTGCAATTATGTTTGCTATTAGCCGAACGGCTAGGGTTCCGGGCCGAATGATGTTACTAATTATTTCAATACACACTATGAATGGTATGAGAGGAGCTGGAGTTCCAGAAGGAACGAGATGGGCAAATATATGTTGAGTGTGGTAGACCCAGCCGTAGATTATGAAACTTATTCAAAGGGGGAGGTCGAGGGTTAATGTAAAGGTTAGATGTCTAGAGCTAGTAAATACGTAAGGGAATAGGCCTATAAAATTATTAAACAAGATGAAGGAGAATAAAGAAATAAATAGGAAGGTTCTTCCTTGATGGTTAGTGGGGCCAAGAATAGTTTTGAATTCATTATGAAGAGTTAGGGTAATTTTATTTCAGAAGATGTTTGGTCGTCCAGGTAAGAATCAAAATGGGATTGGAATAATTAGAAGTCCAATTGCTGTTCTAAGTCAGTTAAATGATATGTTTATAATTGAAGTAGAGGGATCAAAGGTTGAAAAAAGGTTTGTTATCACTTTCAATTTATGGCTGTTTTCTTAATATTAGTGCTATCTAAGGAAGGATGAGGTGTATTTGAATTAAAATATATAATAGATGCAAATAGAAGGTAACATAGAGAAAATATAATAAATAATATGAGTCATTTTAGGGGAGATATTTGTGGAATAGAAAAATACTATTGAGTAGTAATTTAAGCTTGACATGCTTACGTTATAATTTAACTAATTTTTCCATTGGAAGTAATTGTTACTTTATTATCTTTTGGTTTAAGAGACCATTGTTTACTTTCAGCTACCCAATGAGAGTTCTTGTATTATTTTTGTTATTCAGTTAATAAATACTGAATGAGGGCAGGCTTCAACAACGATTGGCATGAAACTGTGATTTGCACCACAAATTTCTGAGCATTGCCCGAAGAATAAGCCTGTGCGTGTAATATTAGCTGCTACTTGATTTAAACGTCCCGGGGTAGCGTCTGCTTTAATACCAAAGGCGGGTATAGCTCATGAGTGAAGAACATCATCAGCGGTAATTAAGATACGAATGTCAATATTAATAGGTAATACAATACGATTATCTACATCAAGTAGACGAAATGAATTAGGAGGTATTACAATGATAGGAATTATATAAGAATCAAATTCTGTTAAAGAAAAGTCAGAATATTCATAGCTTCAGTATCATTGATGCCCAATTGTTTTAAGAGTGATTGCTGGCTGATGAATTTCGTCTAGTAAATATAGGAGTCATAGGGATGGGAGGGCAATAAAGATTTGTGTAATAGCAGGCAGAATTGTTCAAATAGTCTCTAGGGTTTATCCTTCTAATAAATTGCGATTAATGTATGTGTTTGGTAGATGAGAGGCTAGTAAATAGCCTACAAGAACTGTAATTATAGTTACAATGAGTATTGTATGATCATGAAAAAATACTATTTGTTCTAAACAAGATGGTTATTCTTATGTTTAGGGCTTAGGCCCAATGCACTTATCTGCCACCTTAGAAGTTTGTTAGTAAGGGAAGTTCTGCATAACTATGTTCTGCAGGCTGTAAGTTCTGGAATCATTCTAAAGATGATGTTTGTTGATCTGAAAAGACTGCTGGCCGAGCTCTTGCAAAGGCTTCTCATATGATAATTACAAGTACTAGGACGGCAACGAAGGAAAGGAATGAACCAATACTTGATACTTTATTTCATGTAGTGTAGGCATCAGGATAATCTGAATACCGACGAGGTATTTCTCTTAAACCTAAGAAATGTTGAGGAAAGAATGTGATGTTTACTCCTGTAAATATTACTAAGAATTGAATTTTTAGTCATGTAGGATTTATCGTTGTTCCTCTAAATAAGGGGAATCAATGAATAAGCCCTGCTATGATAGCAAATACGGCACCTATAGATAGTACATAATGAAAATGTGCCACTACGTAATAAGTGTCATGGAGAACAATATCTAAAGATGAATTTGCTAATACGACCCCTGTAAGACCTCCAACAATAAACAGGAAAATGAAACCTAAAGTTCATAAGATTGAAGGGGAATAAGTTATTTGTGCTCCATGAAGTGTGGCAATTCATCTGAATACCTTAATTCTTGTAGGAACGGCAATGATTATAGTGGCTGCGGTAAAGTATGCACGAGTATCAACGTCTATGCCAACAGTGAATATGTGATGGGCCCAGACAGAGAAACCTAGGAATCCAATTGCTAGTATTGCATAAATTATTCCTAAAACACCAAAAGTTTCCTTTTTACCACTTTCTTGGGTTACGATATGTGAAATTATACCAAATCCCGGAAGAATTAAAATATGAACTTCAGGATGACCAAAGAATCAGAATAGATGTTGATATAAAATTGGGTCTCCTCCTCCTGAAGGATCAAAGAAGGAAGTATTAAGATTTCGGTCAGTTAGAAGTATTGCAATAGCTCCCGCCAATACGGGAAGAGATAGAAGAAGTAATACAGCAGTGATTACTACAGATCAAACAAACAATGGCATTCGTTCTAAAGTTATTCCAGGAGTTCGTATATTATTTACGGTTGTAATAAAATTTACGGCCCCGAGAATTGAGGATACACCAGCTAGGTGGAGAGAGAAAATAGAAAGGTCAACACAGGCTCCGGCGTGAGCAATGGCTTTGGAGAGAGGAGGATACACAGTTCATCCAGTTCCTGCACCACTTTCTACAATTCTTCCCGTTAATAGTAGAGTTAGTGAGGGCGGTAATAATCAGAATCTTATGTTGTTTAAGCGGGGGAATGCTATGTCAGGCGCTCCTAGTATTAAAGGTACTACTCAATTACCAAAGCCTCCAATTATAATTGGCATAACTATAAAGAAAATTATAATGAAAGCATGAGCAGTAACAATTACGTTATAAATCACGAATTAAGCTACCACCAGGCCGACTTAGTGATGTTCCTACTATCCCTGCTCAAGCCCCAAAGATCAAGTATATTGTACCAATGTCTTTATGATTTGTAGAAAATAATCATCGTTGCAAGTGAAATTAATAGGGTGGCCGAAGCATTAGGTGATAGATTGTAAATCTATTTATGGTTAATAAACCTCCTATTAGGTGTTATAGTCAATATTTATGATATCGGACTGCAATTCCGGAGTAGTAGTTAATATACTAAGACCTAAAAGAATGCTTTTTATTTATAGCCTTGAAGGCCATTAGTTTTTTAACTTAAAGTCTTTTTTAAAGGATGTTGACAGTTAAAGGTAAAATGAGCACTATGCCATATTACATGTAAATCCTTGTTGTCGGATAATATAAACCCTGTGTCACAAACTAAACCCTATATGTATGTAACAGCTTGAAGCATGTTAAAGGGCAGGTTATAGTAGTGATGAATGTTCAACGGAATTTCCTAGCCTTCATATTTTAGAACCTTACCAATATGAAACTACCAAATCTTCTTTGCCTTACTGAAATTGTGGTCACAGTGCGACGAAAATTACGATCTAAAGGTGCGAGACTAACAAATGAATTTGAAAAAAATTCTAATCTCTTCAATTAATATAACCAATTTAAGTTTTCCATTAATTATTTGAAACTTACTTCCCTCCGTTGTTCCTGTAACTCCGGTGAACGATTATAACGTTATGATAATTAATAAACTCCATAATATAATAAACTACATATATTTGTGACTGTTGGATTTAACTTTAGATAAAATTAAACCGATTTGAATTAAGTAGTGGAAAAACCGGATAATGTATACAAATATCCAGTAGAAAAGTTTTGGAAAGGTGTAATAGAGACACCACACGAACATAAGTTGTCCTTTTAATTAATACTCGCAACTATTGTACTGCAATGAGTAGATTAATGTGAATTTCTATGCAAGGACTTAATTTACTAAGAGATGTGCACTTTAGTGCAAGGACACCTAACATGCTGCATTGGACGTGCGCTTTAAGAAGTGAAGTTAATGATAATATGAGAGACGAACTCATTCCAAGCAAAATTTACCTTTTTTCTCTTTTTTCTTTTATTTCGTTTCGTCAGATATATATATATTTATATATATAATTCTTTTATTCTACCTTATTTTCTTTGATACTTTATCCGAATATATTGTAACATATAATTTTGTAATTACCAATTCTTATGGTTTTGGTCTATTCCTCGACTTTATTTACCATTGATTATGTGTTCCTGTTTTTCTTCTCTATGATCTGCACCATAAATGTACTCAAAAACTTTAGGTAAAATATTTCTTTTTTTAAAAAAAGAAAGAAAAAACGTCCTGTGTGTAAGTGTGTGTGCATGTGTATGTTTGGATCTTTTTATTCTTAAGTAAGGGGTTTTTTGTGATATTAAGCGCAGTAACTATATATATATATATATATATATATATATATATATATATATATATATATATATATATACTAGCAGCGTTCACCCCGCTTCGCTGCGGTCACCCCGGAACGCAATAAACTTTGTTACTTAGATAATTTTTACTTTTTCGCTTTCAAGTGATATGATAAAAACCATAGAAGATTGCACTAATGTTAACATTATATCGCCTGTCATTTATGTTAACCCGCCCCGCTTCGCTGCGGTCACCCCAACCCGCCCCGCTTCGCTGCGGTCATCCCGGAACGCAATAAACTTTGTTACTTAGATAATTTTTACTTTTTCGCTTTCAAGTGATTTATAGCGCCTGTCAGTTATGTTAACCCGCCGAGTCACAGGGTCATGCGGGTTGCATATAAATACGTTTATTTTTATACCTATGATGAACTAATAACAAAGGATTTGTACGTATGGACACCTGAATGGTCAATTATCTCAAGACACTGGTAATTGAAAATTAAAGTGATATGATAAAAACCATCTAGGGTCCACATCCTAACAACCCCCCAAAAATGAAAGAAATCGGTTCAGCCGTATTAGCGTGATGAGCGGACAAAGGATTTTTTGTACGTTTTGACACCTGATTGGTCAATTATCTCAAGACACTGGTAATTGAAAATTAAAGTGATATGATAAAAACCATCTAGGGTCCAAATCCTAACAACCCCCCAAAAATGAAAGAAATCGGTTCAGCCGTATTAGCGTGATGAGCGGACAAAGGATTTTGTGCGTTCTCTTTTATATATATAGAATAGATATATATATATAGATAGATAGATAGATATAGATATATATATATATAGATAGATATTAATATATATGTGTGTGTTTGTGTGAATGTTTATAAAATGCACAATAGACATAGTCAATATGATAACGTAAATTCTAGTTTGATATGGCTGTGAAAGGCATGCCAATTTGAGCAACTCTAAATATTACCAGAATTTAAGTAAATATACCGGTTTATATATAGTTTAAGGATAAACAATCGCCACTTCTTATGAAATGGGTAACTTTAAATTACATAGTTACCTGGATCCAGGTCAGAGTCGTGTGAGCGGTATGAAATACAAGAAGGACATGGAAAAGAAAATCCTTTTTATTTCTACCTTTCCTCGTTTCCTCTTTATCTTTTCCTCTCTTTCTCCCCCATATTTTTTCTTCTCTCTTCTTCTTTTCTTCCTTTGTTCTTCTTGCTTCCTTCTAATTTCATTATCTACTCTCTTTTACTGAACTAGTGGTCGTGACTGGGAGTCATCTTCAGGGACACGGTCATTAATTCAATGGAAATATGTCAATAGAGATATTCAAATAAATCATGGGGAGGGTGTAGAAGTAAGCTCGAGGGACCCATTTGTAGAGGTTGCCGACTCGAGTGAGCCAATTTAAACTGCAAAGCGATTTATCTTCATTAATTAAGATTTTCAATATCGGGCTTCCGAAGACAAAAAAATCTAAATTAATATTAAATCAATTGGTGGCTGTAATAATGAATTTCCATATTCTTTTTTTTCTTCATTGCATATAGCGAGAGGAGATTAAGAAGATATAGCTCGTACCTGATATTTATTGTAGTATGTAACAATTTCATTAAATAGAAAAATGTTGATATTCAATTAATATGGTAAACAGCGCCTCTGAGTTTATAGCGGGAATAATTTGTACTAGAAGCTTAGGTTGTTCTCGGTTGTAGCAGTAATCTCATAATTACGACAACGATGGCAAAAGTGGAAACACTCGAATACTAGTGAATCAAGTGTTGTAAAAATTTAATATAGTTGAAATTTTTCAAGTTATATATAAAGTTAAAGTGAAATATAAAAGGGGGCATGGAAGTATGAATAACATTCTATTTATCGTATATTGCTATACGTTATCCGTAACAAACATATTCTGAAAGTAGGAGAAAATAATAATACTGGCTACTACATGCGAATTATTAATTTACTTGATGCTGTTGAAACGACTTTTTTTTCGCATTTTCGAGTATGTGCTACATTTTTGTGAGTGGCTTAATGGTATTTGTCATATTAAGTGGGAAATTAAACTCAAATTCGCTCATTGATAGTGATTACGGTATAAAAATATATTAGTCCCATTCGAGTGAGTTTAGCAATCCAATTAATAGTCTTCAAAGTGGGTCTAGTGTTTCATATATAAAAAATTTTGGAATGATAACCTTAAGTGCATTGCACAAGACCAAAATTCGCTATGGAAGCAATAATTTTTAGATGCAGAACGTTTGGTATGAGTGGATTTGTTATTCAATGTGCTTAGTCCCAGGACTATCCCAGTAAATATCTCTTTGATGTAAAAATTTTTATAGTACATTAAATTCAATCAATTTAAATTCTTGGAATTTCATAACTCAATTGAATTATGTGTGTACTCAAACACTACATGTCCAATAGCGATAGTCTTTGTGAGAATAATTTAACATCTCTCACATTAGTTTACACGTATTTCCCTACATTTTTAATTACAATTTTCGTTTGCTATCTTGTTTTATTGTTTATTTTAAATCTGCTTGAGCGTAGAGAGAGATTAAAAAACGCCTTATACTATAGCCCGACGGTTTAGTTCTTTGCCATCTGGTTCGTCTTCTCAGCTGTGGTACACAAACTAATGCAGTCACTGTTATGTATTGGAGGATCTACAAATGACGAATAACTAATGAATACGAAACAATAACTAGTTAATACCCTCTACGGAGCTACACCTAAATTCTACTAAGTAATCATGCTTATTTTGTCTAACGGTTATCAAAGAAACAGACTAATAAATAGCATAATAGAGTATAGTATATATACTGTAATGAAACACAATACAATTACGTATATGATTAAATACTGTAAATCATTTAATAACATTACTTTAATCCAAAACGTAATTAATTCCTGTAGATGTGCTATATATTTGCTGCAGAAAGATATTCATTGAAAACATTAACTACATCATGATAATAACCAACTGCTATACATATACACATGCTATATATTTGCTATTCATAAACAGAAGATAGTGATGAGTAACAAACAATGAAACAAACAGTTCTATACTCTAAGAGTACACGACTATACTTACATAAAGCAGAATATAAATCGGACCATAAAGCCAAATATACAGCATAAAAAAGACACAGGTTATGAAAAAAATTGGAAAACCTGTCTCCCTACGTTTTCCTTGGTATTTAGCTCATCATCATTTATCTTGTATTTCCAAACTGATGATTTTCTACATTTTATATCAGCATGTGGGATTCTATTTTGATACTGTTTTGTGCCATTTTTGCCGAGCTAATTACGCGATACGGTCCGGCAAGAGCTATTTTTGACAGATCAAGCTTCGAATTGCTCTTCAACATGAATGAAAGATTTTAATAATTTGTTCGACATGAAGCATGTGCGAACCACAGCGTTTGAACCCTCTACAAGCGGCTTATGTGAACAATTTAACACCCTTATTACCAATTTTCTGGCAAAATATACGGCAAAACAGTCAAGGCGTTCGGCCGAGTATGTGCGGCCTTGCGCCTACGCATACAACATCACTACTTCTCCTATCAGAAAGTATTCTCCTTACGAGAAAATATACCAGTTTTTGGACTGAAAAAAAAGATTTCCAAACTTATTGGATGTCCAATACCAACACATCAAGGTACAGGATCAGGAATAATTGTGGTTCATTCGCCGCCTATCTCAACAGACTATGACGCAAGTTCGAAAACGAACTAAGTTACGAGTAAACCAACCTTGACTACCTATTAGGTTGGTGACTTAGTTCTATGTAGCGATTATTTGCCGAAAAAGGAAGTCAGTCCTAAGTTGTCCCCGAAGTACTTAGGACCCTATATTCTACGGAATATTTCTCCTACAAATGCATATAAGATCGAACTAGTAGCAGACTCTAAGTGAAACGCAAATAGTGACCATGGAAAGACTAAAGAAATATTATTATTTCAACTCACCCTCTATTGACTAGATAAAGAGCGATACTGACGAGGGTTAAATGACGAACATACTAATTAGATAAAATTACACATAATAGTGTAGTCGCCGTGAGTATTTTGAACGAGCCCATTTTCTCACCATACTCAAGGACTACTAGGTAATTTAGGCAAGAGTTAAGACTAAATTAAAGAAGGGACCGCCTTAAATTAGGCATAAACTTATTTCCACATAGAAACAATTTGGCTAATTTCTGAGCCCTATTTTTGAGGTCGAAATAAGAGGTTCGACAGCTTAAATGTGCGTGGTAAAAGACACCAAAGATAAGGGAGAAAGGATTGTGAAACGAGATCTTTAAAAATCTAGAAGGCTCAAGCTGATAATACTCGTCTCTATACGTTATCTATAATTTTCCCTATGAATCTCATACTATGATCTTGACATTAGTCCTTACGGTAATTACAGGTAATCTGGTACATAAAAGAATAATGAATGTGCTATTTGTATTTGTCTGTTGTATTTTCCTTTGGTCACGAAGCACAGAGCTTGGTTCTCATAGTACAACTTGCAAATTCACATGGAATTAATGTCATATCTAATATTTGGTTAATTTCATTACCTAACATGGCGATGGTAATAATTTTGGAAAACATGCGATGAAGAAAACATTTTTTTTAACGATTTGCGTTCTTGTTCTCAGAAAGATCCTCTCTGGTAAACAGCTACGAACTTGATATGTCTGTTAACGACTCACGTAAGTCAAGTTATACCCTGAAATGCTTGCAATTCCTTCTTCTGCCTTATTCAAAACCAGAACTAAGAAGGCCACGATGAGTACTATGACTATGACACCGAAAGTACCTAGCATTAAATTTGACATATACGGTGGAACTCCGGTAGAATCCTTTGCAGATTTTCTCCAGAAATTCAAACTCGCTGCCAAATTATATAGGGGGAGCGCGGCCGATAATATTAAATATTTAGTTCCTTATCTTTACGGTCCGGATCGTGATTTTTATGAATTACATTGTGATTAATTATAATTTTCTACTAAATTTGAAAAAGTCGATATTAAGATGCGTGCGGAGTTCTGTAATACTGACAAACTTTCCGATAGTTACGCTAGATTGCATAGCCGAACGAAAAAGCATCAGGAAACTTATTCACAGATTTATTTTGCTATGATGAAACTTTTCCAACGAGTTTTCCCTAACTTTTCCAACGAGGACAAATTCCAACACTTATTACGAGAATAACTAGCAAACGCACCCAGTAATCGAAAAGGGATGTGAAACCCCGGAGTGCCCTCGAGTGTTATGAAAAAGCTTGCGCTCACTCGCACATGCGACGAGCACAGACTTCTAACTTGCCCGCTATCAAATCCACAGTCCGAACAACAAAAACTTCGCTTCCTCGGAAGTCACTGGCTTCGAAAGCAACCCAAAGGAAATGTCCAACGTTCACGGTAGAACAATCAAAGAATCATAGCCCCCTGAAATGTTTTAGATGTGGAAGATAAAAGCATTTACGATCTAATAGTTGGACTAACACTCATTTTTCATGAACTCCCTTAGTGGACAAGGCCCCAGCAAAGAGTCCTGAAGAGGCAAACCTCAGAACTAATGGAAATCATAACATGCGTATGGCCTTTAGGCAAAATCTGCAAAATAACACTCAGTGACTACTGATAGGTCAGCAATCCCCTAGACCGTCTGGAAGACCTACTTCACAAGAAAACCTAGTCAAAGTCCAAACTGTACAACAAACAAAAAAGTAATTGAAACCAAAAGAGAGCTAGAGGGAACCGAAATGATAGTCAGAGTCCTATCTATATTACTTAACTAAACATGCTAAGTATCCTATAGGAATTGTATTTACTTACAGTGAGAATTACTCGGTTACTAGATTAAGATGAGAGCAGAGCAAGCACAAGATCTGAGGTAGTTCCTTTCATTAGTTTTAGATTAAGCTACGAATAATTAAGGCACGTCCGGCAGAAGTGTACGAGTTAAATTGACACGAACCTAGAAGAAACCGGGGCTGAGAAACGAAGTTTCTATATTGCACCAGTTATTTCATGTCTTTAGAAAGCATTTAGCTAGCGCGTGGAGTGTCGATATTCAAAGAATTGTCGGTCCTATTGGTGCCACCGTGGTTTAGAGACCATGTACCTGACTTACCTTTCATTAATATATTTCTAAAATCCATACATTGAATACGATCAATTGACAACTTCCCAGCAAGTGAGAAAATGTATGTATGTTTAGCTTTATTCAGTACGATATGAACAGGGCGAGTGCTATTTGAACGAAGCCTTTGCTGAGTTGAGGCTCCGCATCCCCATCGGTTCTATTATATTTACCTATGGGGAATTGGCGGCCTCTACTTTGCGCGAAGCGTTCCACCAGTTCCTCATTATGGACCTTAAACCATATATAACCGTGTCATTGGAAGACCTTCCAGAACCAATGGTCCCCTGTCTTCATTCTCCGAATGAGCATGCTCAGTAGGGTTGTAGTGCCGACCAATTGATGCGATTGTAAAACTCATATAACCGGAAGATACAAATGCCGGTTTGGGTGAATGCTTTTTCGACACCCGACATAAGCGATTAGACATGCAACAAAATGAAAGGGGGAGAAAACCGGAAAAGGTATATTCCATGATAAAAGACGCATATCATAAAACCTGGATAAACATTACAAACCTGGATATTTAATGTGAATATTCTATGATTCGTACCTTGAGGGATACTCTTTAATGTAGGGTCGACAAGGATGCAAAGTTGTGGCCTGGAGACGAAGTAAGAAACCCCTTCATGATTCTAGAAAGGGACAAAGCAAAACAACTGCTTAGTTGATTGTTAGCGAAGAATCGGAATACCGATTAAAACTAAAAAGGTTTAAATATTTTATAATGGAATTATTAGAATTTTAGAGTATGTTACTAGTGTAATAAACTAGTATGTAGTAAACTAGTGAAATAACATTCTTTGTCGAAGTCATCCGTTATTACTCTTTTGCTTTTGTTTTCCGCAGCCACCCTCCGAAAGCACAAGGTTCGATAAAAGCTGAAAATGTAAGTTAATTTTCAAATTGTTCACATTAATGCAGCTTATCACGCATATGACAAATCATCATTGCTTCTTTAAATCTTTTGCTGCTAAAATTATTACAATTCTAAGTCGTTAATTCCAGGCGGATCAGGTTTACATTCATCTATCTCATGATTTTATTGAGGCATTTGAAACCATTTGTACTAGTCTTATTGGTAGGAACCTGTCAGCTGACGCATCCACTGACCGTATCGTCTTAACACAGAAGATTATACAAGGGTTGCACTGTGTCCAGGGTCAATCAGTGGCTACGGAAGAGTTGTAGTTGTAGTTGTTATTAGGAAAGGGATACCTTCAAGAAAAACAAATCTGGAAGACCGAATTCCCATATTACAATTAATAGAGGCAGTAAAATTACTTTACGGATATAGGAGTATCTAGAATTGTGGGAAGGGAAACTATGAGAAAAACTCTTCTCTTTCATTCCTCCCCGACGAGCTTCTAAGATGCTCCACCCTTTTCCAGCTATTACCTGCGACAAAACCTGGTGTAGAAATATTATAATACAGGACAATATATTACTGCTATTCAAAGGCTGCCTACATACATTTGGTTCGCGAACCACCTCATGAATGGAAGATGTTAATGCGACCTATGGCTTCGGATTATGTGTATGCCTAGTAATGAACACGGACGATAATTCACTCCACCTACGGGTTGCTTCCAAACATGTAAAGTTGGATGAAGTTTTGGAAGAACGTATCCCGTCAAGGTCAGTTGGGTCATTTCGACAATGCCTGTTTCCTCTCTATTTGCAAAAAAGCATTCAATTACTAATTACACATTACCTATTCTTGGACTCCAATACAACTCATCTTACTTCAAAGCGTTGTAGGTAGGAGAGGTAAAAGTTATGTTAAGCCACCAGACCAAAATGAAACAAATCCAAAATTGAACCCGATTCAATAATGCTGTCAAAATGAGTCAATGTGTTCACTCCGTCTGTCTTACTCCATACGGTTCGCACTGTGTACTCTAATTGCACTCGGCAGTCTGTCACAAGGATAATCGGAATTCCTTCGTTAACGATCCACCACCATAAATCATTAAAAAAAAGGGTGAATGGTAGATATAATTCAAATGCACGTTCGTAGAAATCTGGTATTATATTAACTTCGAAGTTCTGAGCCAATACCTATTCGTGCAAACCGATACTGACATCCTACCTCATTTTTTCGAAACTTCCACTGAGGTAACGATGAGGCAAAATGAGGTAACGTTGCTTCCTTATACTAAAGATATAACAAGAACTTTCGTTCTACCCACTAAGCAAGAGATGACTGTTTCATTACTGTTTCAATCCACCATCGACATTCGAAAGGTTAGAGACTTGTTATTACGAAGCAAGATTCTAGATTTGGCGATGTTTCAGTCGCATAAAACCAAACCAGGTTTGGAATTCGTAGGAAGTTTTCGCTCGTGGTGTTTTAACACCGTATCGAAAAGTACGTTACATAATTATGTAACTACATACCAAAAATTGGGAGAGTTAATCAATCAGCTGGTTAACCAAGTACATTCGGATCGCCACAGGATCATTTCCACATGAAATTCGGCTAAGAACTTCTCTCTCCAAGTGAAAAATGCGTTGTAATCTTTTCAATCAAAAATTATAGCACTCCAGAGAACGGTTAACAAGGTAATTGAGCAAGAATATAGAAACCAAACACTGCACTCTCCGTACAAGTCCTTGTGCTAAGTAAACTATTGGCTACTCGCCAGTATGAATCCCTAAGCAAGGGTGTTCATTTGGCATGCATCGATAGATGGGGAGCTTACGGGAAGTATCCTGCACTTTGTGTTAAAAAGGTGCCACTCGGATATCTTGTTTTGCTGATCCAACTAAGCAGGAATCGAAGTGGCCCCACTCCGACAGTTGGCCAGGATCCAATATGGTGGCTATCAAAGATAGCCGCCTCTGCGAATTCATAGTGTTGGTTTTAGAGGCCTATATCTCCTCCTTACTCCTCCTACTAATAGTACAATCTTCATGCTTCAAAAACTAAACGACGTAGAAGGTAGGAGGGTCTAATAAATTAGCAAAATATTTAATCTAACACTGAAATTAACACCTACCGAAATTATTTAATTTGGAAGCTTGCATTTCTTATGATGGAGTTTACTCATATTTTGTTTTTAAAAATAACAAATAAACGGCTAGGAATTTCGAAAAAAACGTCGGATAACTTTTTAAAGCGTGTTAAATTATCTTTCGTTTGGTGTATAGTTCATTCAGATTGATTAATAAACAACGAAGTTATGACAATTTAAAAATTTACGTTGAGTCTATTGATTTTCCCAAATTTCGAACCAAAGTTCATTTACCGTAATAACACAACACTGATGGATGCTGTATTGTACGAAACAAATTATTCTCTTGTGATCTTGTGTATTGTTCATAAGTCCCACTTTCACCAGAAGCACAAAGTAGTCGGACCAAGCCCGGTTATGAATCCAATATGGCGGCCATTAATTATGATCCATAAAGATTAGTTTATTTCGAATTATTGACCCGAGTATCTAGATTTGTAAACGAATACGGACAAAGTAATATCACCTACTCTGTTACCATTCACTTTTACACATGAATCAAGTTTAAGAATATTTTAAGAAATTACGTGCATAGCTTCTAGATATAAAATTTTTATGGTTTCATTTGAATTGAAAGAGAACCGCACAGGAAGACTAAGATGTAAGTTCATGTCTTTAAACCATAGACATTGGCTTTATATCCTTTATAATATTATAAGGAAATTACATAAAGAAATATATTGTTATAGATTAGAAAATAAATAATTTCTTTCGTATTGTAAGATCAGAAACACAACACAAACACTTGGTTCGATAAGTTGAAATTCACAATATATATTTTGGATTTTCTAAGTGTACAAACAGTTTTGTGATTTCGACGAACAGTTAATATTACTTTGTGTAAAAGTTATTCTATAAAAAATCATACATTTAAGATTTACTATTTATTGATTCATTTCCAACGTGGTGTAAATTTACTGTGGATCAACTGAATTTTCAAAAATAATGAGTGCTACTTACATGAAAGTTTTATTGGTCTAGATCTTCGTTTTCAGTTTCTATCACCTTTCCACATGTTTCCCTACACACAGAACATAAAAAAACAACACGGGGCGCTTGCACTTCTACAACGACATCTTGTGGTAAATGTATTGCAGGCACATTTCCATAAGAGTTTCCTACATGCTTCGTATACAACTGGAATGGAAGTCTATGTTGGAGAAAACTCACTTCCATTGTCAGTCCATCCCCAGTTTACTGGTGAAGGAATATATGTTGTCTTCTTTGTTCGCTGGCCCCAGATTTGTCCAGCTTGGTAAGTTGCACACTTGGTGTGAAGAAGCAAGACATCACAAGTTGGAGGAAGGAGTTCGAGGATGTTTCTTGCTGCCGAAATATATTCACAATTCTTCTATACCGTGTTGCTCAAAGTCGTAGAAAAACTATACAGCAAGTATTACAACATCTGTGTCCACTGTACGGATAACTATCTTCTTGTGTCCATTCAATGTTGCATCAAAGCAATGTAACATGATCCCACTATCAGCTGCTTCCAAATGAGTTCATGATGATTTGTTTAAAAGTGTTGGAAGATTTCTTGATGTTTCTATGAGATATTCATTTCTCGTTGCTCCCTCAAATCGTTCCACTTCCTAGGAATTGGTGTAGTTTGTGTTATTCCTTCACCCCTGCTTTCTCTTGTGGAAGATTTTAAGCTCTCTGAAGAGTACCTATTCCATATCAAATCGAATCGCTCTGCATGGAATGTGTCTGTTTCTCTTTGAACATACTTGAAGAAATTACACTGGAAATAATCACAAAATGTTTCTACTGATTCCGGTTGTAAAATTTGAAATAAACTGCTCCATCAATTAATAAAACATCAGAAGAATTAAGAAATTGTTCTTCTTTGATGCTGGCTTCACTCTCTAAAGCATAACAAAGTCGGACTTTTTTGAGGATTGTGAATTATGACAGAGAGACGGGGAAATTGGTTGATAATTGTGCCGAAAGAATTAATCCAAGTCAAGTTGTCTTGTTTGACTAACACGTAGTAAGCGAGAGAATAGCTCAACGCCCATGTTAAATAATTTTATTTCATTTCTGTTTGTTTTATTCCTTTGAAGGGAAGAATGAAGCACTGGAGAATTTTTTTTTCGTGGGCAAAAAGAATCGCTTAGTACATTCTACTAATCTTTCTTGCACAAATTCCTTGTAATTATTAGACCCTTTTTCTTCTGCTGAATATAGGGATCCAATTATATCACCGCTATAGATGAGTCTGGAAGAACATTAAGAAGTTCACTATTTTCTTCAAACGGATTTCCCAATTCGATGGAAAGTTCTTTTCATCTTTTCAACGGACGATTTAAATTTTTCTTGCTTCGACGTATAATCTTCATTGTGCTTATTTTCAGGTTCATATTAATTATATGACATTTTGAATTCATTAAATAGTCTAATAATTTCTGGTCCCGCTGTCATACATTCGACAAGAGCATTCTCGTCGTGTAAGAGACCAATCGCCCCGCCATCCTCTTTTATAATTTTGTTATTCTGTTCGTGAGCCTGATCTATAGCTATTACAGTGAAAGGTCTTGATATCTTTCTTATCACAAAGTAACCCATTTCGAAAGCATTCATAATCCCAGGATGTTTTTTTAACTTTTTCAAATCTAAAATGTAAACGGGAAGCCAACTTGTAAAAGTTTAGGTGGTCCATTGGGAAAAACCATTCTGCCATTAGTCTTAGTGTTTCAACGTAGAGCTTAAAACTTCAATGAAGTATGGCTGTGATGCAAATTAAAAGTAAAATCACGAGACGGTAATATATTATACAAAACTTAAACGTTGGACACGAAGTTCCCTTTTCAGTGCATCAGTCATTGAAAGATTGCCCTGATGAAGAATTCTAATATGCATCACGCAGCAAATGATGTAAAACTATCAGAGTAATCTGATGAGCAAAACGAGCTTTTGTAATGCGAGTTACTTTCAATAAACTGTCAGCGGTTCCTGGTGTTGCTACATCTGACTTGCATAAAATTTCTACCCAACCACTTGCCTATAAGACGCAGGAAGGCTTGTTCAATGTGTAACCCTCCCAATATCAACATTTGATGATCTTCCCCATATAACTCTCGCCAATTCCATTGAATTCGTTTACCCAAGGCAAATAGTGGTTGATCCATGACAAGAACTGGAACTTGTCCTTTGTTGATTTTGTCTGTAAGTTTTCGTGTCACGGATCAACGACACGGTTCCATTCATTCCGGTTTCGGTAGTTCCATTCATTCCATACCGTATCATAGCAACAAATTTAGAGTCTTCCCTAAACAACGGAAGCAGGCAGCATATACTTGGCATTCCTACAGAGTGTTCAGTTTTCGAGGCATGATGTACAGACCAAGTGCAAGTAGTGTCATTTTTTTAAAGCATGGTGCAAACCAATACTCCTTGTTTTTTTTCTTCTTTTTCTGCAAAAAATACACTTCGCGGAAGAACTTTCTGTACAAACTGCGGGTTCTGTTGAGGTAAAACTGGTTCCTTATTAGTGATATAAGCAGGAGGTACTAGAGCATAATTATCGGGGAGAGCAGGAGCAGTTTTTATTTTTATATTCACATTATCCAGTGAGACATGGTGACGTCGAATGCCAGAGTTATCCTTAGAAAGAAGCTGGAAAATAGAAGTGTTCGCACTGTGGAAAGAATCCTTCGATGTTGTGCTAGAAGGATTGTAGTTAATATTATCTAATGTTGCAACGGTTAAAATACCTCGATGAAGAGGGGAAGGACACAACATTTCGTCACTTTGATTTATCAAGCACTGGGAGAGACTTGAAGATATTTCCTGTATACGTGTAGACGAAATGCAAATACCTAGCGAATGTAATACATTTATGAGAGTTTTAGCATAAACGCTCAGTCCAACACGGAGAGGAAGAGGTGACTCGCGATTGCTTTTATGCCTTGCTTCTTTTGTTTCAATATCGCCTGCCTTCTGATGGAAGCTATAGAATATATGTTGACTAATAGTTGAAGTTGCTTGGAGTAACGATTTGAAGTTCATTCCTTCCCGTACTCACTCTGTGGGGCAGAAGAATGGAGGAGAGAAAAACTACTTTCTCGTACTTATTTATAAATCTAGATACTTCAATCAATATTTCGTAAAAGACTTTTCTTTATGGATCATAATTAATGGCCGCCATATTGGATTCATATAACCGGACTGGATCAGGCTGTCTTGTGCTCCGGTGAATATGGGACTTCTGAAGAAAACATCACAAAAGAATGATTTGTTTCGTACAACGCAGCATCCATCAATGGTGTTTTAGTACGGTAAATGAACTCTCGTTCGAAATTTGGGAAAATCAATAGACTCAACGTGAATTTTTAAATTGTCATAACTTCGTTGTTTATTAACCAATCTAAATGAACTATACACCAAACGAAAGATAATTTAACACTCTTTAAAACGTTATACGACATCTTTTTCGATACTCTCAGCCGTTTACTTGTTATTTTAAAAACTATGAGTAAATTCCATCATAAGAAATGCTAACTTCCAATTTAGATAATAATCTGTAGGTGTTAATTTCAGTGTTCGTGAAAAATCGGACTATTAGCTAAGGAGATATAGGCCTCTAAAACCAACACTATGAATTCGCAGAGGTGGCCATCTTTGATAGCCGCCATATTGGATTCTGGCCACCTGTCGGAGTGGAGCCACTTCGATTCCTGCTTAGTTGGATCAGGGGAACAACATATCCGAGTGGCACCTTTTAGCATAAAGTATACGATTTGGCCATTCTTTTTTGCCTTAAGCTCCCCTACTAGAAGGCAGTATCTCATTAAGCGCAGTTGATCGTAAAGAAGTTTCTCATGATCTTCGAACCCTAGCGTTTTGTTTACAAAAGCAAGAATACTCATTGGCCATCCATACTACCGAAGTTTTTCGTTAGTATAACTTACTTATCCTGTCACTTTTTGGATAATCACGTAACATTAATAATCAAAATCCCTAAAATCAGTGAATTAAAGCATTTTAAGTTGTTTGATTTGATCTCCCTTCCATTCCCCTAGCAAAATCAAACATGTAAAGTAATCCATGAATCGGCTATTTTTTGACCACGATTTCGGAATTCGTAACTATGTTGGTCGATCATGAAATCATTTTCTGCTTAAGTTGGCCTGATGGACTTTGGAACATATCAGAGGTTACTATAACCTCATTTCAGGCCTAAAAATGCATTTATCGTATACGGTAACCATCCTCCTTAGAAAAAATAAATCAATATTGTACTTTTCAATATCAACCTAGTACACATACAGTTATTACTCCCTTGAAACAAGATGAATTTCTCGTTACCAATCCATCACCCCAAATGCCCCTAATTACCCTGATCAAACGGAAGTTATTTACAAGATCCCAAAAGTCCTTCTTGTCTTAAAATCACTCTCAATTGTCAATGAACCTTAGAGATACATCAGCGTCTACATATCCCAAGGCGATTTCCTTGCCCACATGATTCTATTTCTAGCTCTTCGGTAAAACGTCTGTTACCATTAACTTGTCTACCCATGCAAACTTTAAAGCTGCCGAAGAGTATATTTGATGAAATAGATTTCACTTATCTTGATTTCACATTGAGTCGAAATTAGTCAGTGATTGTAAGCTAGTTTGAACCTCCTATTAAATCGGAAAATCTGGATCCCCTTGCACTACTAAATAAACTCCATGTTACTAACCTGATTGATACACCTACCGTACTATTTTCTTTATCAGGAACACGGGTACTACGCTTTCCTTACTCTACGTAGTTTTCCAACTATTCCTGAACGTTTGGCCTTTTATTTTCACAATACCAACTCCTGTAAAGGCCCAAGGAATCACACACGAGTGGACGGAACACAAATTATATTTTGGTCTCGGTCTGGCACTGCTTCTTATCGTCCTAATTTGCTATTATAAAGTTCATTGTCAAAGATTTTTTCCAGCCCTGCATGATAGTTCAAAGGATTCTAATAATGATCCACCCTTATCTCAAATTGAGCCCCCTACCTTTGCACCTCGATATACTCTCTTATGTTAAGAGTTCAAAGTTTTAGCTCTGCATAAGTTGTAGACGTCCAGCAATTTTCAATTTGGTAGGACCAACACATGCTGAGATATTCAAAACAACGTAAAGGCCTAAATCGAGAATAGAAAAATTGTGGCAGTCCCTGCGTTGATATGCAATGTTGTAAAAATAATTAACTATGGTTTTGAAATACTCTTATATAGGATAAATATTTATGAAAAAATAGAGATTTCCAAGATGGTCAAGCGGCACATTCTTCATCACAGAAGGATGGTGTCTACAGTATATGATGAAGAACGCACAGATTGTTTACTTAAATCGTCGCCAATGATACCTTTTAACTTCTCTAACAGGAGATAAATCGGTGTTTGCAGCCATTATTTTATACGAAAATATATACTACTGACGCGGAATCAACCGACATTTTCCAAATAGACTTACTTTAGCCTTGATCATTGGAACAATCCGGCTTCTTCCTGTAAGGCTATTTACACCAAAGTGTATAACAAAATTCATTTATCCGACGACCTAGAAATATTAGTGAACACTAGTAAATGGAATAACATACAGTCTAAAAAAATACAGAAATATAGACATATTATACAGTAATTTTGTCGTGAAGTTCAAAATTACGCGGATAATAATAATAATAATAATAATAATAATAATAAATATAATAATAAAAATAATAAATATTCACATTTACAATATAGTTGTTTATTATTATTATTATCTCTATTATTGTCATTAGCTTCAATTTCCTGCTTTGCTGAGTTAAATTGAGAAAAAATAGTAATATGTGTATTTAGGCAGTCACTTTTTACTATTACTGAAGCGCTCTTTGATATTGGTCATTTCTTGTGACCTTTTCATAACCCCTCCATGTTGCGGGGCACGGCATCGGCAGTCATTGTTCATCTCAGTGACACCGACAAACTATGAATTCGATACTGATGTAGGTTATTTCGTGCCCCTCTTCCTAATTGCAGGGTTGAATTTGGATTTAAACCGCAACCGATGTGTCACTGTTAATCTCAACTACTGCAAAAAATATTGATTCGACACAAATATCTGTCATTTTTCGTTCTATTTAAATGTCGTTCCTCTTCCCAATCCTTAAGTTAAGTATTGCTTTTAAAATGTCGTTACCTACACATTTTATATAATGTAAAATTGGTCCCTAAACTCCGTTACCTGTTATAACATATATCTGCTTTACTAGTACGTATGAAGTTAAATAAAAATCTAGTTTTGTATGAAGAGTTGCAAAGAGGATAACTACTACAGTAAGTTCCAATACTGTAGTTCTCCAATAACTACTACAGTAAGTTTCTTTCCTCCCTCATAAACTTTAAATAACGTTGGTCATAAAAGTAAGTAAATTCTGAAACAAAATGCTTTCTCTCATTTACAGTGTATTTCTAGTTTAAAATCTAAAGTGACAAACACCTATTTTAACTGCAAAAAGGACTTATTAGCTATTACCTGATATAAAAGGTATAAAATTATTTCGCTTTGAGTTCTCACGTTTCCTTCTACAATCTTGTAAAACCAAATAATAAATGCGTATTTTATTCATTACTCTCCTTATCCAAAAATATGATAATAAAAAATTGCATATAAGACTAATCATAATAAACCAAGCACACCATTTATGTAACTATCTGCGCTCGAGGATAATTGTCCGTCTTCTTACTGCCTTAAAAGTGTCGCTACTTACACTGTTTAAATAATATCAAAATGTTTCTAAGGTACATTATCTCTTATTACGTATATGTCCTCTACTACTATGTATGAAATAAAAATCCATTTTTGTATAAAGAGTTTCAAAAAGGATAATCTCTATTAAATGCTACAGTAAGTTGCTTTCCTCGTTCATAAACATTAAATAGCGCTGATCATAGAAATAAGTCAATTCTGAAACGTAATGCTTTCTCTCCTTCAGAGTGTATTTCTAGTTTAACATTGTATGTGGAGTTCTCCCGTTTTCACCTACAATCTTGTTATAATATATTATAGATGTGTACTTTAATTATCCCTCTCCTTTATCCAAAAATATAATACAAAGAACTGTGGTGGATACGTGGTACAGCGTTCATCTCTGGTGCATAAGGTAATTGGTTCGATCCCCAGACCGCGCCAAGTAAATTCTAATGTGGACAAAAACGGTGCGCTTGGTTTTTATCGGGATTTTCAAGTTTCCTCTACTTTCTTCATTTTAGTAATTTAAAAATGAATACCTTATTTAACCGACTACTTTAGCTTAGCCATTATATTCGTTGGACATAAAACTTATAAAAACTTTTATATCGATATTTCAATATTCAATATCCACATCCGGTCGTAATCCGGTATTTCAATATATCATACAACTAAGATTCCAGAATCAGTAAATCCATACTTTAAAACCAATCTATAACTCGGTTACGCTAAAAACACCTCCGCTATTTTTGAACAACGAACCATTCACGGCAATAAGTTTTATTCTCCAGTTTTTCCATTAATTACAACAGTTTCTGTATGCTCCACGACCTTGAAAGAAAAAATGCATATAGTTACTTACCGTATTACGATTTTTCAAATTAGAAAAACAAAAATAATACTCAAGTAACACTAACGTTCCCAACCATATATGTAACGCATTAGCTTTGCATGTGATAAACTCAAATTTGCTTCCCGGCGCGAATTCTGCTAACTCCCTCTTCAATATAAGTTTGTTGTTACGCAGTATAGTTTATAACACTTATAATTGTATATAATTGAAAAGTACACAGTGCAAGCATAAAAATATTTAGCGTACTGTCCTCCTTTGAAAAACCAAGGTTCGATTCCCGGTGAGTATGCTAACTTACTGCCCAATATAAGCTTGCTCTTACACAATAACGTTTATACCATTACATAGAGGTACGAAGTTCGCAATCGAATTAATAACAGTTTAGCGTACGGTTTTCCATGTGTAAATACACTGTTAACTCCCAGTTAACCTGTTAACTCTCTTTTCAATATAAGTTTGTTGTTACATAGTAAAGTTTTTAACATTTACAAGTGAAAAGTCTGCAGTGCAGGGAAAAGGTTAGCGTACGTTTCTCCATGTGGCAGAATCCTGGTTCCAGTCCGGATGAGTCTCCTAAATTACTGTCCAATTTAAGTTTGTTCTTACACAGTAGAATTTATACCATTTATAATTGAAACTTTAATATCACGTATAACTGAAAATTCCACAGTACAAGTATTATAAATAGTAGAGTGCAGTTTTCCATCTGGTAGTGGTAGTAAATACAGAAAATTTGGATTCATTTGTCATACTTTTCTTTGCTCATGAGACTTGAATATTTTATAGCTGCAGCTATGCAATGCGCACGATACTACAAAGAAAATTGTGCTGCACTGTTGTAACGTTTGGTTCTTTTTCACACTGAAGCATTCTCAGGCTGAATATAAAACGCAAGATAAAAGTGAGTGATATGTGGTTAAAAATTATAATCAATCAGATGAAGAAATTGTATTGATGTTTTCAAAACAAATTATGAATGTACGTCATGAAAAATTGTTGATAAATTTTCCAATGTATATCTTATTTCGTATTGGCACACACACTTTGAAACTCGCTAGAACTCACCACGAGGAGGTCGCTGCAAATGGAACCTGCAAATGGCATCTGCCGACCCACTTGCGTCTTTTTTTTGCTTATTTACATTTGATACTCCTGCTTAGAGTTCATATTTTGCATTTTTTCTTCGAGACTCTAATTTTCCCAATAAAGCCTTTTCTACGATCTGCTTCACACACTAATCCTGACGCTTCTGTAACTAGTTTTATCATCATCTTAAAAAATTGAGTATAGCACAAAGGAAAATCTAATTTCCTCAGAAGCTGTAGCCATCGTTGTAATATTTTCTTCTACCTGGCAAGAAGAAAATTCTGTTGTTAATGTTGCCTTGGTTATGTCCGTTGAGAAACAATCGATATCTTGTGATATTTACTTCAGTCTAAGTTTACTTTTGGAACAAATTCACGTAGACTTGATATTTTTCTTTCTCGATACCTTTTCATTGTTCTCCATTCTAAAACGTGGATGTTCTGGTTCCTTTTGGTGATCACTGCCAACAAGAAGTTTTTCGGATGGGCAATGTAAGCGCTGCAGCTAATCACAATATGCAGGATTTTTCTTAATTCCTCCGGAAGAAAGGATTCAGATCAAGCTAGTAGCCGCACGTGTCGCGTCCCGTTGGTGGCAGAGAGAAAAATTTTGCTTAACTTCAAACGAAACGTGTAAATAATTTGCTGACGTACTGTGCAAGCCAACGAAATGCTTCTTCGGGACTTTCAGTGCAAATATATAATCGGGGAATGTAAGAAGCTGTAATCAACAATCGGGACGTGACAATTGGTTCATGCTTTTCCTTCAGAAGATGTGGCGGACACAAACCTTCCGAAAAGAATCTACAAATGTCCAAAAGATGTTGCTGATTATTACTCAAATCTTTTAACACCACTTTGTCAGGTCCGGTTGGCACCGAAACACACAGGCCGCTGAACTGTGTATAGAATTATAATGTTCCTGACTTATTATAAAATAATGCTTTATGTATTATTATTATAGTCGTGTACAACGTTGTAGGTATATGTATGTTTTCTATTACATCACAGCAGATTTCCGAATTACTTGACATCAGATTACTTGCTTAAAACTGTCTTTATAATATAAACATGTCTAAAAGAAATTGTTCACGATATATATGAAAAAAGCTGCAAAGTAAGGTTCACAACATATTTTTCACGCTATATAGGAAGAACATGAATTGAAACTTGAGTGGGCCCAAATTGAAAAATGTGGGCTTAGAGGTAGCTATCGTTTATAATTTTTTTATAACTTATTTAAGTTGCATGATTATATTTTATTACATTTAATTTGTTATTGTAGTTTTAACTTAAATTATCTTAGATAATTTATAATGGTGTTATTAGTACATTGGAGAGAATGAGTAAAGGAATTCGGCAAGTTTTCCTCCGGCTGTTCATAAAAAACATATCCTTTTGTTATAATATAAGGTCTGGCCTGCCCCGGTGATGGTTTTAACGGCCGCGATATCTTGATCTGCGAAGCTAGCATAATCATTAGTCCTTTAATTGTGGGCTTGTATGAAAGGTTGCACGAGCGGAAGACGTTCTTTATTCGTGATGATGAATTTTACTTTCGAGTGAAAAGGCTTAAATGTTTTAAGAGGACGATAAGACCCTGCAGATCTTTATATTTAAGTAATGATTTCTATAATTGAAAATGAATATATTTGTTGTTTAAGTATTGCGTTGAGGCGACGAGAAGATAAATAAATTATTTTATTGTTATTAATTTTTAGTATTTTTATGATTCTTTATTAGTGGTTGTTAGACTAAGTTACCTTAAGGATAACAGCGTAATTCTTTTTGAGAGTTCATATCGACAAAAGAGATTGCGACCTCGAGGTTGGATTAAGGTTTTATTTAGGTGAAGAAGCTTAGGGTTATAGGTCTGTTCGACATTTAAAATCCTACATGATCTGAGTTCTGATCGGCGTGAGCAAGATCGGTTGTATCCCTTACCGTAAAATAGTATTGCAGGATGAAAGGTCCAAGTACTAATAATACTTATTATTAAGGAATAAAAATAATTGATAATTACTTTTTCAGATAATTGCATTAGATTTAGGATCTAGTAATGGAAGTAGTGAATCAAGGTAATAGAGTATTATGATTACATTATAGGTGTTATTTCTGATCTGATTTTGACTATCTGTGTTTTAATCGGAGTCGCATTTTACACCTTATTAGTACGAAAAGTTCTAGGGTACATTCAGATTCAACGAGGGCCTAATAAGGTAGGTATTTGTGATCTACCACAGCCTTTCACGGATGCAATTAAGTTTTTTTTAGTAAATAACAAGTCTTTTATACTATATCTAATTACTACCCTTCTTATATAGCTCCTGTTTTCAGTTTATTTTTATCTTTATTAATGTAATTGCGTATTCCTTATTTAAGTATTATGTTGACTTTTTCTTTGGGATTACTATTTTTTTGTGCTGTACTAGAATAGGTGTGTATACAGTAGTAACTTCTGGGTGGTCTTCTAATTCTTCATATTCTTTGTTAGGTGACCTGCGAGCAGTGGCACAGACTATCTCTTATGAAGTTAATTTAGTTTTCATTTTTCTATCATTTGTACTTCTAGCTGAACAATATAGATTATTAAACTTTGGCTAATTTCAGGAGGAGTTATGATTTTTGTGAATTGTATTTCCTTTGGCATTAGTGTGATTTGTTTCTTGTTTAGCAGAGACTAATCGAAATCGTTTTGATTTTGCTGAGGGGGAATCAAAACTTGTTTCAGGATTTAATATTGAATATAGAGCAGGTGGGTTTGCTCTTATTTTTATGGACGAATATGCTACCATTTTATCTATGAGTGTTTTGTTTAGTATTTTGTTTTCGGGGTATGATAATTTTTCTATTTTATTTTTTGTAGGGATTATTTGTTTCTTTTCAGTTTATTTGTTAATATATCTTGTTTGAATGTTTTTTTTTCTACCACTTTCTCTTAATTATCTTTCATTTTAGTTGATATGAAGCTTCTTTTTATTTCCTTTTTTAATTTAAGTGTATTAATTGAGGATAAAGTTCTTAGAGCTTTGCTCTGTTGTATGTTTTCAAAACATATGCTCATTCCCAGCCAAAGAACTAGGTTTTATTTAACAAACAATCTCATAAGGTGCTGAGATAGGGATCAAATAAGAAATAAGCAAATTAGATAACTGTAAGGATTTGTCCTGTTAAAATATAAGAATCTTTTACTGGACGAGCACCAATTCAAGTTAGGAGGATTACTGTGCAGACTATAATTCAGAACATAATTTGGTTAATAGGGTAAAATTGTAGACCTCGTATTTTTCTGGTGTGGAAAAATGGTATAATTATTAAAACCAGATTTGATATTACTAATGCAATAACTCCTCCTAGTTTATTAGAAATAGATCGTAGAATAGCATAAGCGAATAAGAAGTATAATTCTGGTTGAATGTGCACAGGAGAAACTAGAGGATTAGCTGGAGTGAAGTTTTCTGGACCTCCGAAAATGTAGGGGTTTCAAAGAGTAAGTAACATTAAGGTTATTATTATTATTATTATTATTATTATTATTATTATTATTATTATTATTATTATTATTATTATTATTATTATTATTATGAAGCCAATAGTATCCTTTGTTGAGAAGGAAGGGTGAAAGGGGATCTTGATTTTTATTAAGACCTAGGGGGTTACTAGAACCTGTTTGATGGAGAAATAGGATACGTACTATAGGTATGACAGCTACAATGAAGGGTAAGAGAAAATAAAATGCAAGAATCGATTTAAAGTGGCGTTATCTACAACATACCCTCCTCAAATTCATTGTATTAGTATTGTTCCTAAATAAGTAATGGCTGAAATTAAATTTGTAATGGCTGTTGCCCCTCAGAAGGACATTTGACCTCACGGTAATACATACCCTACACTAGCTGTTGCTATAACTAAAAATAAAACGGCAACTCCTACTCTTCAAGTATGATGACAAAGATATGAACCATAATATACTTCTCGGCTGACGTGTAAGTAGAGGCATATGAAGGAAAAGGATGCACCATTAGCGGATAATGTACGTAGGAGCCACCCAAAGATTACATCTTGACAAATGTGAATTACTATATTAAAAGCTAATTCGATTCTTCATACATAATGTATTCCTAAAAAATCTTAAATAAGGGGTGATGCCAGCGAATTAGTGTTGACATATGCCTGAGAGGGTCGAAGAAGACCTTGATATAAAGAAGTAATTTTTACTACGGCAATTAATGTAATAAATAAGTATGTAGCTAACATAATAGTATTTATTAAGATTGATGTTATGTAAAGTTTTATACCGGGAATTTCTTGATAGTTGTATACGTGTGAGAGGTCAGAGATCGAAATTATATTTGGAAGGAGGAGAGAATCAATGATTCAAATGAAGAGTAAGAGAGGGGGAATTAAGAAAATTAATAAAAGGAGGCCACGAGTTAAGGTGAATATTTCGTTTGAGGCTAGTTTTTCACGAAAACGAATAGTACTAGTATTCCACCAAGGAAGATTAGAAAGAGAACATAAGAGAATCAAGGTGATTTATAGTTGAAATGATGAAACAGATAGTGATAGTGTTAATAATGGTTATTAATCCTATTGATAGTAGATCATATATTTGAATTCAAATGAGTCTTAGAACTATTAAAATTGTAAGTAATATTCAGGTTATTTTAATTTCAAGAGATAGTTTATTAAAATATTAATTTTGGGGCTAAAGATGAGGTCATACTTTCTCTTGATGCTTTTAGAATATGATTCATTAATGGCTTACAAGACCAACGTTTTTATTAAACTATAAAAGCTTATGAAAATATTATTTATTTTCTTCTCTTGTTTCTTAATTATTTTAGGGATAGCTTTGTCTTATTCCTTGGCTAGTTTATATGTTGAAAATTATTTTTGTCTATTATTTTTAACTTTTAGAGTTTGCGAGGGTAGCATTGGCCTATCGGTGTTAGTATCCATTGTTAGAACTCACGGGGGGATTATTTGAATTCTTTAGGTGTATTGCGATGTTAAAATATTTAATATTTAAGTTGTTTCTAGTCCCCCTGGGCCTTAATTTAAAATTATGATGAGTTGTTCAATTTTGTATTATTAGAGTATGTTTTTTATTTATAATAAGAAATAGTATAGGGTCAATTCCTTATATATGAAGAGATAATTTGAGATATTCCTTAATTTTTGTTGATTATTTGAACTGTTATAATTATAAATAGAGAAGGAGAATTAAATTGTTCGTTTTATAGTAATAGTTTTATTAGTTTAGTTTTAGTGTTGCTTGTGTTACTTTATTTAAGATTATCTTCTTCTAGATGATTTATATTTTTTGAGGGCTCATTAATCTCTACTTTATTTTTAATTTTGGGTTGAGGTTACCAACCTGAGCGTTTACAAGCAGGCATTTACTTATTCTATACTCTATTTGTTCACACCCCCTTTTAATTGGGATTTTTTATTTAGAGTATGTTAAGGGTAGTTTGTTGATAGTTAGCATAGGAAGTGTCCATACTCATCCCATACGAAACCATACTCATGGTTATTAAAAATACCATTTCTGTCTTACACCTCTCGACCACGTTTCTACGTTAGCAAGTTAGAGGCTTCTGTTTAGGTTAGGCAGGTCAATACGTTTTGCAAACAGGCCCGGTTTAGCTCTGACGCAGCCCACGTGCGAGAAGGGAGCAAAACACTGCTTCTCTCTCCTTCTGTGTGTCTATTTATCTATCTATCTGTATATATAAAACGCTTTTTGTGAATGCCATAACCACCGTAATTTTCAACGGATTGAGACGAAACTTGGCACAAACATTAATTGTTGAAATGTATTGATGAGTTCGTTAACCAGAATAATCAGACGAAAATGTTAAAAATGATGGACCATCAAAATCTTAAAAAGTTCCAACGGAACCAAATTTCGCCCATAAATAGGTATTCAGAAAGATTCAATAACTTTTCTTCTTTGACTGAAATATTTGTATACAGGGACTTATCCTCTTTTATTGAAATATTGGACCCGATTAATCGCCTAAAGAAGGTTCACCCCCTGTCGCTACTGTCAGCCTCTTTTTTGCAGGAGGGGATTATTTTCCTATCGGAACAAGATGATCGTTAGTGATTATATGAAATTACACAAGAGACATCGTTCCTTCAGCATGACAGCTCTAAGGAAATAGATGTCGGGAATATCAATAAAATGTATAAATGAATAAATAAATTTCATATTGGTATGAATGTGATTATAGATAATGATAAAGAGGTTACAAAGAAAAAGAAAGAAATACATACAATAAAAATGAATGTGTGTGAGTATGTGTGTTATGGTCTTATATCAGTACCGCTCCCTCCTGTGCATATATTTCAAAACTTTCTGTGTCGTTACTCTAGTACAAGACGAAACAAAACACTCTCAATCAAAACATTGGGGGTCTCGTTTGAATCCTCCTTCCCTTCAAGTTCGACACCGATTTTTGCTATTTCCGGAGCTTACATATAAAGAAAATTGTGTCGTTTTTTAGTCTTGTTGAGTACTACAAGAATCAATCAAAACATCATGGACCTCCATATGGATTACCTTCCCCTTCATCACTTTACATTCAACATCAATTTTTCCTATTTTCGAATTTGGGGTCAAAAAAATTTATCATGTTCGCGTGTCGAATATAAGAAGAAGCAATCAACACAAAGCTGGTTCCATCGATGCCTCATAAATACTTTTATACTTCCTTGACTGAGTATTCACACCGGGAATCACCCCTACGGTGGCTCAGTAGTTGTGGGGCATCTTTTCGCCTACATGAATATTAATGAGTGTAGAGATTTTAAATGGAGCAGTTTTTAATGGTATGTTGTAGCTACATTCATGGGCGATCGAAAGTTTGAGTAATTAATACACCGTCCTCTGCACATTAATGATCTTGTAAATTATACAGAATTAATACGATAATATATGCAGTAGAGTGGGCCGATTTTTTTTGGGGGGGGGGAATTTCGATTGACCGGGTTGCGGAAAAATTGGCTGGTGTTAGTGGTATTCAACACACAAAATTGGGATCTTTTTGGTCAACCCCTTTCTTTATCTCATGGGACTTGAATATTTTTAGAGCTGCGACTGTGCAACCTGTATGACACAGTGAAGAAAATTGTGCTGCACAGCTATTTTTGTTTTAATTGTCGACTGGCCAGCTTGCTTAAAAGTTGTCTTATGTAAGTGGTAGTCAACACAGAAAATTGGAATTTTTTCGACATCCCCTCTCTTTGCCTCCTGAGCCTTGAATATTTTATAGCTGCAACTTTGAACCCGCACCACACTACGAAGAAAGTTGTGCTGTACAGCTATAACCTTTGGTTCTTTTTCACACTGAAGCATTCTGAAGCTGAGTAAAAACGGAAGATAAAAGTGAGATATAATATTGTTCCCATGTGGTTAAAATATAATCAATTAGACGAAAAATTGTATTTTTAAGTTTCAATTCATGTCCTTCCTATATAGCGTGAAAACTATGTTGTGAACCTTACTTTGCAGCTTTTTTCATATATATCGTGAACAATTTCTTTTAGACATGTTTATATTATAAAGACAATTTTAAGCAAGTAATCTGATGTCAAGTAATTCGGAAATCTGCTGTGATGTAATAGAAAACATACATATACCTACAACGTTGTACACGACTATAATAATAATACATAAAGCATCATTTTATAATAAGTCAGGAACATTATAATTCCATACACAGTTCAGCGGCCTGTGTGTTTCGGTGCCAACCGGACCTGACAAAATGGTGTTAAAAGATTTGAGTAATAATCAGCAATATCTTTTGGACATTTGTAGATTCGTTTCGGAAGGTTTGTGTCCGCCACATCTTCTGAAGGAAAAGCATGAACCAATTGTCACGTCCCGATTGTTGATTACAGCTTCTTACATTCCCCGATTATATATTTGCACTGAAAGTCCCGAAGAAGCATTTCGTTGGCTTGCACAGTACGTCAGCAAATTATTTACACGTTTCGTTTGAAATTAAGATAAATTTTTCTCTCTGCCACCAACGGGACGCGACACGTGCGGCTACTAGCTTGATCTGAATCCTTTCTTCCGGAGGAATTAAGAAAAATCCTGCATATTGTGATTAGCTGCAGCGCTTACATTGCCCATCCGAAAAACTTCTTGTTGGCAGTGATCACCAAAAGGAACCAGAACATCCACGTTTTAGAATGGAGAACAATGAAAAGGTATCGAGAAAGAAAAACATCAAGTCTACGTGAATTTGTTCCAAAAGTAAACTTAGACTCAAGTAAATATCACAAGATATCGATTGTTTCTCAACGGACATAACCAAGGCAACATTAACAACAGAATTTTCTTCTTGCCAGGTAGAAGAAAATATTACAACGATGGCTACAGCTTCTGGGGAAATTAGATTTTCCTTTGTGCTATACTCAATTTTTTAAGATGATGATAGAACTAGTTACAGAAGCGTCAGGATTAGTGTGTGAAGCAGATCGTAGAAAAGGCTTTATTGGGAAAATTAGAGTCTCGAAGAAAAAATGCAAAAAATGAACTCTAAGCAGGAGTATCAAATGTAAATAAGCCAAAAAAAGACGTAAGTGGGTCGGCAGATGCCATTTGCAGGTTCCATTTGCAGCGACCTCCTCGTGGTGAGTTCTAGCGAGTTTCAAAGTGTGTGTGCCAATACGAAATAAGATATACATTGGAAAATTTATCAACAATTTTTCATGACGTACATTCATAATTTGTTTTGAAAACATCAATACAATTTCTTCATCTGATTGATTATAATTTTTAACCACATATCACTCACTTTTATCTTGCGTTTTATATTCAGCCTGAGAATGCTTCAGTGTGAAAAAGAACCAAACGTTACAACAGTGCAGCACAATTTTCTTTGTAGTATCGTGCGCATTGCATAGCTGCAGCTATAAAATATTCAAGTCTCATGAGCAAAGAAAAGTATGACAAATGAATCCAAATTTTCTGTATTTACTACCACTACCAGATGGAAAACTGCACTCTACTATTTATAATACTTGTACTGTGGAATTTTCAGTTATACGTGATATTAAAGTTTCAATTATAAATGGTATAAATTCTACTGTGTAAGAACAAACTTAAATTGGACAGTAATTTAGGAGACTCATCCGGACTGGAACCAGGATTCTGCCACATGGAGAAACGTACGCTAACCTTTTCCCTGCACTGCAGACTTTTCACTTGTAAATGTTAAAAACTTTACTATGTAACAACAAACTTATATTGAAAAGAGAGTTAACAGGTTAACTGGGAGTTAACAGTGTATTTACACATGGAAAACCGTACGCTAAACTGTTATTAATTCGATTGCGAACTTCGTACCTCTATGTAATGGTATAAACGTTATTGTGTAAGAGCAAGCTTATATTGGGCAGTAAGTTAGCATACTCACCGGGAATCGAACCTTGGTTTTTCAAAGGAGGACAGTACGCTAAATATTTTTATGCTTGCACTGTGTACTTTTCAATTATATACAATTATAAGTGTTATAAACTATACTGCGTAACAACAAA
Organism: Thermobia domestica; assembly: GCF_964235325.1. Taxonomy (NCBI): domain Eukaryota; kingdom Metazoa; phylum Arthropoda; class Insecta; order Zygentoma; family Lepismatidae; genus Thermobia; species Thermobia domestica. The sequence continues at coordinate 145,661,328 of NC_137457.1, forward strand.
CTTATATTGAAGAGGGAGTTAGCAGAATTCGCGCCGGGAAGCAAATTTGAGTTTATCACATGCAAAGCTAATGCGTTACATATATGGTTGGGAACGTTAGTGTTACTTGAGTATTAATTTTGTTTTTCTAATTTGAAAAATCGTAATACGGTAAGTAACTATATGCATTTTTTCTTTCAAGGTCGTGGAGCATACAGAAACTGTTGTAATTAATGGAAAAACTGGAGAATAAAACTTATTGCCGTGAATGGTTCGTTGTTCAAAAATAGCGGAGGTGTTTTTAGCGTAACCGAGTTATAGATTGGTTTTAAAGTATGGATTTACTGATTCTGGAATCTTAGTTGTATGATATATTGAAATACCGGATTACGACCGGATGTGGATATTGAATATTGAAATATCGATATAAAAGTTTTTATAAGTTTTATGTCCAACGAATATAATGGCTAAGCTAAAGTAGTCGGTTAAATAAGGTATTCATTTTTAAAGTACTAAAATGAAGAAAGTAGGGGAAACTAAAAATCCCGATAAAAACCAAGCGCACCGTTTTTGTCCACATTAGAATTTACTTGGCGCGGTCTGGGGATCGAACCAATTACCTTATGCACCAGAGATGAACGCTGTACCACGTATCCACCACAGTTCTTTGTATTATATTTTTGGATAAAGGAGAAGTATAATTAAAGTACGCATCTATAATATATTATAACGAGATTGTAGGTGAAAACGGGAGAACTCCACATACAATGTTAAACTAGAAATACACTCTGAAGGAGAGAAAGCATTACGTTTCAGAATTGACTTATTTCTATGATCAGCGTTATTTAATGTTTATGAACGAGGAAAGCAACTTACTGTAGCATTTAATAGAGATTATCCTTTTTGAAACTCTTTATACAAAAATGGATTTTTATTTCATACATAGTAGTAGAGGACATATACGTAATAAGAGATAATGTACCTTAGAGACATTTTGATATTATTTAAGCAGTGTAAGTAGCGACACTTTTAATGCAGTAAAAAGACGGACAATTATCCTCGAGCGCAGATAGTTACATAAATGGTGTGCTTGGTTTATTATGATTAGTCTTATATGCAATTTTTTATTATTATATTTTTGGATAAGGAGAGTAATGAATAAAATACGCATTTATTATTTGGTTTTACAAGATTGTAGGAGGAAACGTGAGAACTCGAAGCGAAATAATTTAATATCTTTTATATCAGGTAATAGCTAATAAGTCCTTTTTGCAGCTAAAATAGGTGTTTGTCACTTTAAATTTTAAACTAGAAATACACTGTAAATGAGAGAAAGCATTTTGTTTCAGAATTTACTTACTTTTATGACCAACGTTATTTAAAGTTTATGAGGGAGGAAAGAAACTTACTGTAGTAGTTATTGGAGAACTACAGTATTGGAACTTACTGTAGTAGTTATCCTCTTTGCAACTCTTCATACAAAACTAGATTTTTATTTAACTTCATACGTTCTAGTAAAGCAGATATATGTTATAACAGGTAACGGAGTTTAGGGAACAATTTTACATTATATAAAAAGTGTAGGTAACGACATTTTAAAAGCAATACTTAACTTAAGGATTGGGAAGAGGAGCGACATTTAAATAGAACGAAAAATGACAGATATTTGTGTCGAATCAATATTTTTTGCAGTAGTTGAGATTATCAGTGACACATCGGTTGCGGTTTAAATCCAAATTCAACCCTGCAATTAGGAAGAGGGGCACGAAATAACCTACATCAGTGTCGAATTCATAGTTTGTCGGTGTCACTGAGATGAACAATGACTGCCGATGCCGTGCCCCGCAACTTGGAGGGGTTATGTAAAGGTCACAAGAAATGACCGATATCAAAGAGCGCTTCAGTAATAGTAAAAAGTGACTGCCTAAAGACACATACTACTATTTTTTCTCAATTTAACTCAGCAAAGCAGGAAATTGATGCTAAAGACAATAATAGAGATAATAATAATAATAAACAACTATATTGTAAATGTGAATATTTATTATTTTTATTATTATATTTATTATTATTATTATTATTATTATTATTATTATTATTATTATTACCCGCGTAATTTTGAACTTCACGACAAAATTACTGCATAATATGTCTATATTTCTGTATTTTCTTAGACTGTATGTTATTCCATTTACTAGTGTTCACTAATTTCTCTAGGTCGTCGGATAAATGAATTTTGTATACACTTTGGTGTAAATAGCCTTACAGGAAGAAGCCGGATTGTTCCAATGATCAAGGCTAAAGTAAGTCTATTTGGAAAATGTCGGTTGATTCCGCGTCAGTAGTATATATTTTCGTATAAAATAATGGCTGCAAACACCGATTTATCTCCTGTTAGAGAAGTTAAAAGGTATCATTGGCGACGATTTAAGTAAACAATCTGTGCGTTCTTCATCATATACTGTAGACACCATCCTTCTGTGATGAAGAATGTGCCGCTCGACCATCTTGGAAATCTCTATTTTTTCATAAATATTTATCCTATATAAGAGTACTTCAAAACCATAGTTAATTATTTTTACAACATTGCATATCAACGCAGGGACTGCCACAATTTTTCTATTCTCGATTTAGGCCTTTACGTTGTTTTGAATATCTCAGCATGTGTTGGTCCTACCAAATTGAAAATTGCTGGACGTCTACAACTTATGCAGAGCTAAAACTTTGAACTCTTAACATAAGAGAGTATATCGAGGTGCAAAGGTAGGGGCTCAATTTGAGATAAGGGTGGATCATTATTAGAATCCTTTGAACTATCATGCAGGGCTGGAAATAATCTTAGACAATGACCTTTATAATAGCAAATTAGGACGATAAGAAGCAGTGCCAGACCGAGACCAAAATATAATTTGTGTTCAGTCCACTCGTGTGTGATTCCTTGGGCCTTTACAGGAGTTGGTATTGTGAAAATAAAAGGCCAAACGTTCAGGAATAGTTGGAAAACTACGTAGAGTAAGGAAAGCGTAGTACCCGTGTTCCTGATAAAGAAAATAGTACGGTAGGTGTACCAATCAGGTTAGTAACATGGAGTTTGTTTAGTAGTGCAAGGGGATCCAGATTTTCCGATTTAATAGGAGGTTCAAACTAGCTTACAATCACTGACTAATTTCGACTCAATGTGAAATCAAGATAAGTGAAATCTATTTCATCAAATATACTCTTCGGCAGCTTTAAAGTTTGCATGGGTAGACAAGTTAATGGTAACAGACGTTTTACCGAAGAGCTAGAAATAGAATCATGTGGGCAAGGAAATCGCCTTGGGATATGTAGACGCTGATGTATCTCTAAGGTTCATTGACAATTGAGAGTGATTTTAAGACAAGAAGGACTTTTGGGATCTTGCAAATAACTTCCGTTTGATCAGGGTAATTAGGGGCATTTGGGGTGATGGATTGGTAACGAGAAATTCATCTTGTTTCAAGGGAGTAATAACTGTATGTGTACTAGGTTGATATTGAAAAGTACAATATTGATTTATTTTTTCTAAGGAGGATGGTTACCGTAAAAGATAAATGCATTTTTAGGCCTGAAATGAGGTTATAGTAACCTCTGATATGTTCCAAAGTCCATCAGGCCAACTTAAGCAGAAAATGATTTCATGATCGACCAACATAGTTACGAATTAAGAAATCGTGGTCAAAAAATAGCCGATTCATGGATTACTTTACATGTTTGATTTTGGTAGGGGAATGGAAGTGAGATCAAATTAAACAACTTAAAAGGCATTAATTCACTGATTTTAGGGATTTTGATTATTAATGTTACGTGATTATCCAAAAAGTGACAGGATAAGTAAGTTATACTAACGAAACACTTCGGTAGTATGGATGGCCAATGAGTATTCTTGCTTTTGTAAACAAAACGCTAGGGTTCGAAGATCATGAGAAACTTCTTTACGATCAACTGCGCTTAATGAGATACTGCCTTCTAGAAGGGGAGCTTAACGCAAAAAAGAATGGCCAAATCCTGCACTTTATGCTAAAAGGTGCCACTCGGATATGTTGTTCCCCTGATCCAACTAAGCAGGAATCGAAGTGGCTCCACTCCGACAGGTGGCCAGAATCCAATATGGCGGCTATCAAAGATGGCCACCTCTGCGAATTCGTAGTGTTGGTTTTAGAGGCCTATATCTCCTTAGCTAATAGTCCGATTTTTCACGAACACTGAAATTAACACCTACAGATTATTATTTAATTTGGAAGTTAGCATTTCTTATGATGGAATTTACTCATAGTTTTTAAAATAACAAGTAAACGGCTGGGATTATCGAAAAAGATGTCGTACAACGTTTAAAGAGTGTTAAATTATCTTTCGTTTGGTGTATAGTTCATTCAGATTGGTTAAGAAACAACGAAGTTATGACAATTTAAAAATTCACGTTTAGTCTATTGATTTTCCCAAATTTCGAACGAGAGTTCATTTACCGTACTAAAACACCATTGATGGGTGCTGCATTGTACGAAACAAATCATTCTTTTGTGATGTTTTCTTCAGAAGTCCCATATTCACCGGAGCACAAGACAGCCTGATCCAGTCCGGTTATATGAATCCAATATGGCGGCCATTAATTATGATCCATAAAGATAAGTCTTTTACGAAATATTGATTGAAGTATCTAGATTTATAAATAAGTACGAGAAAGTAGTTTTTCTCTCCTCCATTCTTCTGCCCCACAGAGTGAGTACGGGAAGGAATGAACTTCAAATCGTTACTCCAAGCAACTTCAACTATTAGTCAACATATATTCTATAGCTTCCATCAGAAGGCAGGCGATATTGAAACAAAAGAAGCAAGGCATAAAAGCAATCCCGAGTCACCTCTTCCTCTCCGTGTTGGACTGAGCGTTTATGCTAAAACTCTCATAAATGTATTACATTCGCTAGGTATTTGCATTTCGTCTACACGTATACAGGAAATTTTTCTTCAAGTCTCTCTCAGTGCTTGATAAATCAAAGTGACGAAATGTTGTGTCCTTCCCCTCTTCATCGAGGTATTTTAACCGTTGCAACATTAGATAATATTAACTACAATCCTTCTAGCACAACATCGAAGGATTCTTTCCACAGTGCGAACATTTCTATTTTCCAGCTTCTTTCTAAGGATAACTCTGGCATTCGACGTGACCATGTCTCACTGGATAATGTGAATATAAAAATAAGAACTTCTCCTGCTCTCCCCGATAATTATGCTCTAGTACCTCCTGCTTATATCACTAATAAGGAACCAGTTTTACCTCAACAGAACCCGCAGTTTGTACAGAAAGTTCTTCCGCGAAGTGTATTTTTTGCAGAAGAAGAAGAAGAAGAAAAAAACAAGGAGAATTGGTTTGAACCATGCTTTAAAAATATGACACTACTTGCACTTGGTCTGTACATCATGCCTCGAAAACTGAAAACTCTGTAGGAATGCCAAGTATATGCTGCCTGCTTCCGTTGTTTAGGCTACCGACTCTAAATTTGTTGCTTACGAATTACAGACAAAATCAACAAAGGACAAGTTCCGGTTCTTGTCATGGATTAACCACTATTTGCCTTGGGTAAACGAATTCAATGGAATTGGCCAGAGTTATATGGGGAAGATCATCAAATGTTGATATTGGGAGGGTTACACATTGAACAAGCCTTCCTGCGTCTTATAGGCAAGTGGTTGGGTAGAAACTTTATGCAAGTCAGATGTAGCAACACCAGGAACCGCTGACAGTTTATTGAAAGTAACTCGCATTACAAAAGCTCGTTTTGCTCATCAGATTACTCTGATAGTTTTACATCATTTGCTCCGTGGTGCATATTAGAATTCTTCATCAGGGCAATCTTTCAATGACTGATGCACTGAAAAGGGAACTTCGTGTCCAACGTTTAAGTTTTGTATAATATATTACCGTCTCGTGATTTTACTTTTAATTTGCATCACAGCCATACTTCATTGAAGTTTTAAGCTCTATGTTGAAACACTAAGACTAATGGCAGAATGGTTTTTCGCAATGGACCACCTAAACTTTTACAACTTGGCTTCCCGTTTACATTTTACATTTGAAAAAAGTTAAAAAAAAAAACATCCTGGGATTATGAATGCTTTCGAAATGGGTTACTTTGTGATAAGAAAGATATCAAGACCTTTCCCTGTAATAGCTATAGATCAGGCTCACGAACAGAATAACAAAATTATAAAAGAGGATGGCGGGGCGATTGGTCTCTTACACGACGAGAATGGTCTTGTCGAATGTATGACAGCGGGACCAGAAATTATTAGACTATTTAATGAATTCAAAATGTCATATAATTAATATGATCCTGAAAATAAGCACAATGAAGATTATTCGTCGATGCAAGAAAAATTTAAATCGTCCGTTGAAAAGATGAAAAGAACTTTTCATCGAATTGGGAAATCCGTTTGAAGAAAATAGTGAACTTCTTAATGTTCTTCCAGACTCATCTATAGCGGTGATATAATTGGATCCCTATATTCAGCAGAAGAAAAAGGGTCTAATAATTACAAGGAATTTGTGCAAGAAAGATTAGTAGAATGTACTAAGCCATTCGTTTCGCCCACGAAAAAAAAATTCTCCAGTGCTTCATTCTTCCCTTCAGAGGAATAAAACAAACAGAAATGAAATAAAATTATTTAACATGGGCGTTGAGCTATTCTCTCGCTTACTACGTGTTAGTCAAACAAGACAACTTGACTTGGATTAATTCTTTCGGCACAATAATTAACCAATTCCCCCGTCTCTCTGTCATAATTCACAATCCTCAAAAAAGTCCGACTTCGTTATGCTTTAGAGAGTGAAGCCAGCATCAAAGAAGAACAATTTCTTAATTCTTGTAATATTTTATTATTTGATGGAGCAGTTTATTTCACATTTTACAACCGGAATCAGTAGAAACATTTTGTGATTATTTCCAGTGTAATTTCGTCAAGTATGTTCAAAGAGAAACAGACACATTCCATGCAGAGCGATTCGATTTGATATGGAATAGGTACTCTTCAGAGAGCATAAAATCTTCCACAAGAGAAAGCAGGGGTGAAGGAATAACACAAACTACACCAATTCCTAGGAAGTGGAACGATTTCCTTAGTAATGACGAAAATAAAGAACTGTTCTTCTTTCTTGGAAATAGTGAAAAGGAAGGAAGTAACTTTGAGGGAGCAACGAGAAATGAATATCTCATAGAAACATCAAGAAATCTTCCAACACTTTTAAACAAATCATCATGAACTCATTTGGAAGCAGCTGATAGTGGGATCATGTTACATTGCTTTGATGCAACATTAAATGGACACAAGAAGATAGTTATCCGTACAGTGGACACAGATGTTGTAATACTTGCTGTATAGTTTTTCTACGACTTTGAGCAACACGGTGTAGAAGAATTGTGAATATATTTCGGCAGCAAGAAACATCCTCGAACTCCTTCCTCCAACTTGTGATGTCTTGCTTCTTCACACCAAGTGTGCAACTTACCAAGCTGGACAAATCTGGGGCCAGCCAACAAAGAAGACAACATATATTCCTTCACCAGTAAACTGGGGATGGACTGACAATGGAAGTGAGTTTTCTCCAACATAGACTTCCATTCCAGTTGTATACGAAGCATGTAGGAAACTCTTATGGAAATGTGCCTGCAATACATTTACCACAAGATGTCGTTGTAGAAGTGCAAGCGCCCCGTGCTGTTTTTTATGTTCTGTGTGTAGGGAAACATGTGGAAAGGTGATAGAAACTGAAAACGAAGATCTAGACCAATAAAACTTTCATGTAAGTAGCACTCATTATTTTTGAAAATTCAGTTGATCCACAGTAAATTTACACCACGTTGGAAATGCATCAATAAATAGTAAATCTTAAATGTATGATTTTTTATAGAATAACTTGTACACAAAGTAATATTACTGTTCGTCGAAATCACAAAACTGTTTGTACACTTAGAAAATCCAAAATATATATTGTGAATTTCAAATTATCGAACCAAGTGTTTGTGTTGTGTTTCTGTTCTTACAATACGAAAGAAATTATTTATTTTCTAATCTATAACAATATATTTCTTTATGTAATTTCCTTATAATATTGTAAAGGATATAAAGCCAATGTCTATGGTTTAAAGACATGAACTTACATCTTAGTCTTCCTGTGCGGTTCTCTTTCAATTCAAATGAAACCATAAAAATTTTATATCTAGAAGCTATGCACGTAATTTCTTAAAATATTCTTAAACTTGATTCATGTGTAAAAGTGAATGGTAACAGAGTAGGTGATATTACTTTGTCCGTATTCGTTTACAAATCTAGATACTCGGGTCAATAATTCGAAATAAACTAGTCTTTACGGATCATAATTAATGGCCGCCATATTGGATTCATAACCGGGCTTGGTCCGACTACTTTGTGCTTCTGGTGAAAGTGGGACTTATGAAGAAAACATCACAAGAGAATAATTTGTTTCGTACAATACAGCATCCACCAGTGTTGTGTTATTACGGTAAATGAACTTTGGTTCGAAATTTGGAAAAATCAATAGACTCAACGTAAATTTTTAAATTGTCATAACTTCGTTGTTTATTAATCAATCTGAATGAACTATACACCAAACGAAAGATAATTTAACGCGCTTTAAAAAGTTATCTGACATTTTTTTCGAAATTCCTAGCCGTTTACTTGTTATTTTAAAAAAATATGAGTAAACTCCATCATAAGAGATGCAAACTTTCAAATTAAATAATTTCTGTAGGTGTTAATTTCAGTGTTAGATTAAATATTTTGCTAATTTATTAGACCCTCCTACCTTCTACGTCGTTTAGTTTTTGAAGCATGAAGATTGTACTATTAGTTAAGGAGATATAGGCCTCTAAAACCAACACTATGAATTCGCAGAGGCGGCTATCTTTGATAGCCACCATATTGGATTCTGGCCAACTGTCGGAGTGGGTCCACTTCGATTCCTGCTTAGTTGGATCAGCAAAACAAGATATCCGAGTGGCACCGTTTTAACACAAAGTGCAGGATACTTCCCGTAAGCTCCCCATCTATCGATGCATGCCAAATGAACACCCTTGCTTAGGGATTCATACTGGCGAGTAGCCAATAGTTTACTTAGCACAAGGACTTGTACGGAGAGTGCAGTGTTTGGTTTCTATATTCTTGCTCAATTACCTTGTTAACCGTTCTCTGGAGTGCTATAATTTTTGATTGAAAAGATTACAACGCATTTTTCACTTGGAGAGAGAAGTTCTTAGCCGAATTTCATGTGGAAATGATCCTGTGGCGATCCGAATGTACTTGGTTAACCAGCTGATTGATTAACTCTCCCATTTTTTGTTATGTAGTTACATAATTATGTAACATACTTTTCGATACGGTGTTAAAACACCACGAGAGAAAGCTTCCTACGAAATCCAAACCTGGTTTGGTTTTATGCGACTGAAACATCGCCAAATCTAAAATCTTGCTTCGTAATAACAAGTCTCTAACCTTTCGAATGTCGATGGTGGATTGAAACAGTACTGAAACAGTCATCTCTTGCTTAGTGGGTAGAACGAAAGTTCTTGTTATATCTGTAGTGTATGGAAGCAACGTTACATCATTTTGCCTCATTTTGCCTCATCGTTACCTCAGTGGAAGTTTCGAAAAAATGAGGTAGGATGTCAGTATCGGTTTGCACGAATAGGTATTGGCTCAGAACTTCGAAGTTAATATAATACCAGATTTCTACGAACGTGCATTTGAATTATATCTACCATTCACCCTTTTTTAATGATTTATGGTGGTGGATCGTTAACGAAGGAATTCCGATTATCCTTGTGACGGACTGCCGAGTGCAATTAGAGTACTCAGTGCGAACCGTATGGAGTAAGACAGACGGAGTGAACACATTGACTCACTTTGACAGCATTATTGAATCGGGTTCAATTTTGGATTTGTTTCATTTTGGTCTGGTGGCTTAACATAACTTTTACCTCTCCTACCTACAAGGCTTTGAAGTAAGATGAGTTGTATTGGAGTCCATATGCTTTTTTGCAAATAGAGAGGAACCAGGCATTATCGAAATGACCCAACTGACCTTGACGGGATACGTTCTTCCAAAACTTCATCCAACTTTACATGTTGGGAAGCAACCCGTAGGTGGAGTGAATTACCGTCCGTGTTCATTACTAGGCATACACATAATCCGAAACCATAGGTCGCATTAACATCTTCCATCCATGAGGTGGTTCGCGAACCAAATGTATGTAGGCAGCCTTTGAATAGCAGTAATATATTGTCCTGTATTATAATATTTCTATACCAGGTTTTGTCGCAGGTAATAGCTGGAAAAGGGTGGCAGCATCTTAGAAGCTCGTCGGGGAGGAATGAAAGAGAAGAGTTTTTCTCATAATTTCCCTTCCCACAATTCTAGATACTCCTATATCCGTAAAGTAATTTTACTGCCTCTATTAATTGTAATATGGGAATTCGGTCTTCCAGATTTGTTTTTCTTGAAGGTATCCCTTTCCTAATAACAACTACAACTACAATTCTTCCGTAGCCATTGATTGACCCTAGACACAGTGCAACCCTTGTATAATCTTCTGTGTTAAGACAATAGGTGAGTGGATGCGTTAGCTGACAGGTTCCTACCAATAAGACTAGTACAAATGGTTTCAAATGCCTCAATAAAATCATGCGATAGGTGAATGTAAACCAGATCCGCCTGGAATTAACGACTTAGTATTGTAATAATTTTAGCAGCAAAAGATTTAAAGAAGCAATGATGATTTGTCATATGCGTGATAAGCTGCATTAATGTGAACAATTTGAAAATTAACTTACATTTTCAGCTTTTATCGAACCTTGTGCTTTCGGAGGGTGGCTGCGGAAAACAAAAGCAAAAGAGTAATAACGGATGACTTCGACAAAGAATGTTATTTCACTAGTTTACTACATACTAGTTTATTACACTAGTAACATACTCTAAAATTCTAATAATTCCATTATAAAATATTTAAACCTTTTTAGTTTTAATCGGTATTCCGATTCTTCGCTAACAATCAACTAAGCAGTTGTTTTGCTTTGTCCCTTTCTAGAATCATGAAGGGGTTTCTTACTTCGTCTCCAGGCCACAACTTTGCATCCATTGTCGACCCTACATTAAAGAGTAACCCTCAAGGTATGAATCATAGAATATTCACATTAAATATCCAGGTTTGTAATGTTTATCCAGGTTTTATGATATGTGTCTTTTATCATGGAATATACCTTTTCCGGTTTTCTCCCCCTTTCATTTTGTTGCATGTCTAAACGCTTATGTCGGGTGTCGAAAAAGCATTCACCCAAACCGGCATTTGTATCTTCCGGTTATATGAGTTTTACAATCGCATCAATTGGTCGGCACTACAACCCTACTGAGCATGCTCATTCGGAGAATGAAGACAGGGGACCATTGGTTCTGGAAGGTCTTCCAATGACACGGTTATATATGGTTTAAGGTCCATAATGAGGAACTGGTGGAACGCTTCGCGCAAAGTAGAGGCCGCCAATTCCCCATAGGTAAATATAATAGAACCGATGGGGATGCGGAGCCTCAACTCAGCAAAGGCTTCGTTCAAATAGCACTCGCCCTGTTCATATCGTACTGAATACAGCTAAACATACATACATTTTCTCACTTGCTGGGAAGTTGTCAATTGATCGTATTCAATGTATGGATTTTAGAAATAATTAATGAGAGGTAAGTCAGGTACATGGTCTCTAAACCGCGGTGGCACCAATAGGACCGACAATTCTTTGAAGATTGACACTCCACGCGCTAGCTAAATGCTTTCTAAAGACATGAAATAACTGGTGCAAGATAGAAGCTTCCTTTCTCAGCCCCGGTTTCTTCTAGGTTCGTGTCAATTTCAATTAACTTGTACACTTCTGCCGGATGTGCCTTTATTATTCGTAGCTTAATCTAAAACTAATGAAAGGAACTACCTCAGATCTTGTGCTTGCTCTGCTCTCAATTTAATCTAGTAAACGAGTAATTCTCACTGTAAGTAAATATAATTCCTATAGGATACTTATCATGTTTAGTTAAGTAATATAGATAGGACTCTGACTATCATTTGGGTTCCCTCTAGCTCTCTTTTGGTTTCAATTACTTTTTTGTTTGTTGAAGAGTTTGGACTTTGACTGGGTTTTCTTGTGAAGTAGGTCTCCCAGACGGTCTAGGGGATTGCTGACCTATCAGTAGTCACTGAGTGTTATTTTGCAGATTTTGCCTAAAGGCCATACGCATGTTATGATTTCCATTAGTTCTGAGGTTTTCCTCTTCAGGACTCTTTGCTGGGGCCTTGTCCGCTAAGGGAGTTCATGAAAAATGAGTGTTAGTCCAACTATTAGATCGTCAATGCTTTGATCTTCCACATCTAAAACATTTCAGGGGGCTATGATTCTTTGATTGTTCCACCGTGAACGTTGGACATTTCCTTTGGGTTGCTTTCCGAGGAAGCAGTGACTTCCGAGGAAGCGAAGTTCTTGTTGTTCGGACTGTGGATTTGATAGCGGGCAAGTTAGAAGTCTGTGCTCGTCGCATGTGCGAGTGAGCGCAAACTTTTTCATAACACTCGAGGGCACTTTTAACCTCATCCGGGGTTTCACATCCCTTTTCGATTACTGAGTGCGTTTGCTAGTAATTCTCGTAATAAGTGTTGGAATTTGTCCTCGTTATTTATGTTAGGGAAAACTCGTTGGAAAAGTTTCATCATAGCAAAATAAATCTGTGAATAAGTTTCCTGATGCTTTTTCGTTTGGCTATGCAATCTAGCGTAACTATCGGAAAGTTTGTCAGTATTACAGAACTCCGCACGCATCTTAATATCGACTTTTTCAAATTTAGTAGAAAATTATAATTAGTCACAATGTAATTCATAAAAATCACGACCCGGCCCATAAGGATAAGGAACTAAATATTTAATATTATCGGCCGCGCTCCCCCTATATAATTTGGCAGCGAGTTTGAATGTCTGGAGAAAATCTGCAAAGGATTCACCCGGAGTTCCACTGTATATGTCAAATTTAATGCTAGGTACTTTCGGTGTCATAGTCATAGTACTTGTCGTGGCCTTCTTAGTTCTGGTTTTGAGTAAGGCAGAAGAAGGAATTGCAAGCATTTCAGGGTATAACTTGACTCACGTGAGTCGTTAACAGACATATCAAGTTCGTAGCTGTTTACCAGAGAGGATCTTTCTGAGAACAAGAACGCAAATCGTTAAAAAAATGTTTTCTTCATCGCATGTTTTCCAAAATTATTACCATCGCCATGTTAGGTAATGAAATTAACCAAATATTAGATATGACATTAATTCCATGTGAATTTGCAAGTTGTACTATGAGAACCAAGCTCTGTGCTTCGTGACCAAAGGAAAATACAACAGACAAACACAAATAGCACATTCATTATTCTTTTATGTACCAGATTACCTGTAATTACCGTAAGGACTAATGTCACGATCATAGTATGAGATTCATAGGGAAAATTATAGATAACGTTTAGAGACGAGTATTATCAGCTTGAGCCTTCTAGATTTTTAAAGATCTCGTTTCACAATCCTTTCTCCCTTATCTTTGGTGTCTTTTACCACGCACATTTAAGCTGTCGAACCTCTTATTTCGACCTCAAAAATAGGGCTCAGAAATTAGCCAAATTGTTTCTATGTGGAAATAAGTTTATGCCTAATTTAAGGCGGTCCCTTCTTTAATTTAGTCTTAACTCTTGCCTAAATTACCTAGTAGTCCTTGAGTATGGTGAGAAAATGGGCTCGTTCAAAATACTCACGGCGACTACACTATTATGTGTAATTTTATCTAATTAGTATGTTCGTCATTTAACCCTCGTCAGTATCGCTCTTTATCTAGTCAATAGAGGGTGAGTTGAAATAATAATATTTCTTTAGTCTTTCCATGGTCACTATTTGCGTTTCACTTAGAGTCTGCTACTAGTTCGATCTTATATGCATTTGTAGGAGAAATATTCCGTAGAATATAGGGTCCTAAGTACTTCGGGGACAACTTAGGACTGACATCCTTTTTCGGCAAATAATCGCTACATAGAACTAAGTCACCAACCTAATAGGTAGTCAAGGTTGGTTTACTCGTATCTTAGTTCGTTTTCGAACTTGCGTCATAGTCTGTTGAGATAGGCGGCAAATGAACCACAATTATTCCTGATCCTGTACCTTGATGTGTTGGTATATTTTCTCGTAAGGAGAATACTTTCTGATAGGAGAAGTAGTGATGTTGTATGCGTAGGCGCAAAGCCGCACATACTCGGCCGAACGGGTTGGCTGTTTTGCCGTATATTTTGCCAGAAAATTGGTAATAAGGGTGTTAAAGTGTTCACATAAGCCGCTTGTAGAGGGTTCAAACGCTGTGGTTCGCACATGCTTCATGTCGAACAAATTATTAAAATCTTTCATTCATGTTGAAGCGCAATTCGAAGCCTGATCTGTCAAAAATAGTTCTTGCCGGACCGTATCGGGTAATTAGCTCGGCAAAAATGGCACAAAACAGTATTAAAATAGAATCCCACATGCTGATATAAAATGTAGAAAATCATCAGTTTGGAAATACAAGATAAATGATGATGAGCTAAATACCAAGGAAAACGTAGGGAAGACAGGTTTTCCAATTTTTCTCATAACCTGTGTCTTTTTTATGCTGTATATTTGGCTTTATGGTCCGATTTATGTTCTGCTTTATGTAAGTATAGTCGTGTTCTCTTAGACTATAGAACTGTTTGTTTCATTGTTTGTTACTCATCACTATCTTCTGTTTATGAATAGCAAATATATAGCATGTATATATGTATAGCAGTTGGTTATTATCATGATGTAGTTAATGTTTTCAATGAATATCTTTCTGCAGCAAATATATAGCACATCTACAGTTATTAATTACGTTTTGGATTAAAGTAATGTTATTAAATGATTTACAGTATTTAATCATATACGTAATTGTATTGTGTTTCATTACAGTATATATATTATACTCTATTATGATATTTATTAGTCTGTTTCTTTGATAACCGTTAGACAAAATAAGCATGATTACTTAGTAGAATTTAGGTGTAGCTCCGTAGAGAGTATTAACTAGTTATTGTTTCGTATTCATTAGTTATTCGTCATTTGTAGATCCTCCAATACATAACAGTGACTGCATTAGTTTGTGTACCACAGCTGAGAAGACGAACCAGATGGCAAAGAACTAAACCGTCGGGCTATAGCATAAGGCGTTTTTTAATCTCTCTCTACGCTCAGGCAGATTTAAAATAGACAATAAAACAAGATAGCAAACGAAAATTGTAATTAAAAATGTAGGGAAATACGTGTAAACTAATGTGAGAGATGTTAAATTATTCTCACAAAGACTATCGCTATTGGACATGTAGTGTTTGAGTACACACATAATTCAATTGAGTTATGAAAATCCAAGAATTTAAATTGATTGAATTTAATGTACTATAAAAATTTTTACATCAAAGAAATATTTACTGGGGTAGTCCCGGGACTAAGCACACTGAATAACAAATCCACTCATACCAAACGTTCTGCATCTAAAAATTATTGCTTCCAAAGCGAATTTTGGTCTTGTACAATGCATTTAAGGTTATCGATCCAAAAATATGTATATATGAAACACTAGACCCACTTTGAAGACTATTAATTGGATTGCTAAACTCACTCGAATGGGACTAATATATTTTTATACCGTAATCACTATCAATGAGAGAATTTGAGTTTAATTTCCCACTTAATATGACAAATACCATTAAGCCACTCACAAAAATGTAGCACATACTCGAAAATGCGAAAAAAAAGTCGTTTCAACAGCATCAAGTAAATTAATAATTCGCATGTAGTAGCCAGTATTATTTTTTCTCCTACTTTCAGAATATGTTTGTTACGGAAAACGTATAGCAATATACGATAAATGGAACGCTATTCATACTTCCATGTCCCCTTTTACATTTCACTTTAACTTTATATATAACTTGAAAAATTTCAACTATATTAATTTTTTACAACACTTGATTCACTAGTATTTGACTGTTTCCACTTTTGCCATCGTTGTCGTAATTATGAGCTTACTGCTACAACCGAGAACAACCTAAGCTTCTAGTACAAATTATTCCCGCTATAAACTCAGAGGCGCTGTATACCATATTAATTGAATATCAATTTTTTTCTATTTAATGAAATTGTTACATACTACAATAAATATCAGGTACGAGCTATATCTTCTCAATCTCCTCTCGCTATATGCGATGAAGAAAAAAAGAATATGGAAATTCATTACTACAGCCACCAATTGATTTAATATTAATTTAAATTTTTTTGTCTTCGGAAGCCCGATATTGAAAATCTTAATTAATGAAGATAAATCGCTTTGCAGTTTAAATTGGCTCACTCGAGTCAGCAACCTCTACAAATGGGTCCCTCGAGCTTACCTCTACACCCTCCCCATGATTTATTTGAATATCTCTATTGACATATTTCCATTGAATTAATGACCGTGTCCCTGAAGATGACTCCCAGTCACGACCACTAGTTCAATAAAAGAGAGTAGATAATGAAATTAGAAGGAAGCAAGAAGAACAAAGAAAGAAAAGAAGAAGAGAGAAGAAAAAGATGTGGGAGAAAGAGAGGAAAAGATAAAGAGGAAACGAGGAAAGGTAGAAATAAAAAGGATTTTCTTTTCCATGTCCTTCTTGTATTGCATACCACTCACACGACTCTGACCTGGATCCAGGTAACTATGTAATTTAAAGTTACCCATTTCATAAGAAGTGGCGATTGTTTATCCTTAAACTATATATAAACCGGTATATTTACAATAAATTCTGGTAATATTTTGAGTTGCTCAAATTAAATAACACAAATAACAAAAAAATGAACAGAATGTTTTACCTGGCTTTAGCTTATTATTCGATGTTGGCATGCCTTTCACAGCCATATCAAACTAGAATTTACATTATCATATTGACTATGTCTATTGTGCATTTTATAAACATTCACACACACACACATATATATATATATATATATATATATATATATATATATATATATATATATATAGTTACTGCGCTTAACAGCCAAGGACTTTCACGAGTTTTATTTCTCCGTCCAGAGATGGAGTTAGCATCGCAGTCGGTCTTGGCCTCCGCTCGCAAAAACGTGTGTGAAAATGTTTGTTGTTTAATTCGATGTTGCCATCTCAATAATGAAAAAGTGTTAAATACAGTCAAATCAGTTGACAAATAATGAACATAAAGAACATAATTGTTTTATATATACACAATTCTTCTGTATATTTATACGTGTATGTTTGTGTGTATTGGTAAAATAAGTCATAGTTTTCGTCTAATAATAAGAAAACAGTCTATAACATGTCATGAAATCTCAAACACCCTCCAATCGCCCCTTTTTGTTCCAAGCCTCGTTTAGAAAGGAAAACGCCTGTGGGGGCGTTAAGCCATTGTTAAGAACCAGTGATCGAAATAATGAAAATAATTTCAAGATTCTCATCATTATTCGGACCCCCTTGAAGTCTCAGAAAAAGGAAAAAAAAAAAGTACTGGAAGTTTTTGATAAATGGGAATTTCTTGTTTTATCTTCATTCTTGTACATTTTCAGAATACGAAATACCAGTAAATTAAATACATTTAAGTAGAGAAAAGGAAGAAATGAAATGATTACTTGTTCTGTATTGCTTGGTATATAATGTGTTTCTATGGAGTATCTGATACGTTTTATTATTATTATTATTATTATTATTATTATTATTATTATTATTATTATTATTATTATTATTATTATTATTATTTCTCTGTGCACGAAAACGCGTACCAATGAGTGCAATATCGCGCTAATACACTTACGTTATTTTTATTTTTGTAAGTAACCCTTTAACTTCTTCCTTCTGTTCCCAATATTTATATATTTTCAACCCATCAAGTCTTTTCTTCTGTTACGAAATAAAATACTAATGTATTTAAAAATAGATTTTGTTCGATTTAGAGATGGAAATTGTACAGTAATTTGGCTGTCCGCAGATGTACATCAAAACCCGATTACCGTACGAAAAAGTGCGATAATTTTAAATCTTGAGCTCTTATTCCTCAATATAGTCCCAAAAACTATTACTGTTTGTAATAAAACAGTAATACTACTTTTTAAAGAAGGAAAACGTTCCGTTTAGCTGATTTTGAGGAAAAAACAAACACTACTCAGCCGAGTAAGGAAGTTTAAAATGTCGGGAGAAACCTATTTTATTACGCTTCCCTAACAGATAGATAAAGGGAGTAAGGCATATGTTTACATCTCCCGTGACTGCAATATTACATAGAATTATTTATTCTTTTATTCATGTTTATTTATACATTATGTTTGGAGGGTTCATTTCACATATACAGTACAAAGAAAATTTATATAGTAACTACTTTATGTACAAAAAGATTCTACCGAAGGCGGACCGTAGTCAGTCAGCGCCGACAAAAGAAATAACTAATATACTTACTTTTTTGTTTGTAATATTGCCTCCTTTTTGTTTTATTGAGGGCTGCAAAATGAATCTTATGTACCTTTGACGCCCCTCAAACTCTATCAGAATTGAGGGAGGGGCACCTCTCTTGGTCCTTCATCTTGTTACGCCACTTATCCTGCTGGACAAAATATTTTCTATTTATGTCACTGAATACTTGTCAGAATCATTTTATTGAATAGTTTATTTCCCAATAGTATATGCCACACATAAGCGTAAATTGCGCCCCCACAAGCCTTGCGGCCCAGGGGGCACATAACCAAGGGCTATGGGGACTCTGAGGCTTCAAGTTACGCTAATGTTGCCACATATGTTATAACGTTTAAAATATGGTGGTATGTTTTTAGCTGAATCTAATATAATATCTTATAAATCAGAAAACAATCTTAACAAATCATGAAATCTGTTATTCAAAAGAGTACAGTAATGTTAAATATGCCTATATAAAATTTTGTTTATATTATTTATTACGAGAAACCGAATTCAGATATAGTCTTCACCAGAGACGTACGCAGGAATTTATGTCGGGAGGGGTCGAAAGTTTTTGGGCGGGTTCAAATACAATTTGAGGCTAAATTATATTAAACTTTGTATTGCCCCTAAAATTAGACTAAATTTACAAAAATGTCGGGATATTGGGGGGTCCGGACCCACTCCCTGAGTACGTCCCTTGTCTTCACAATCCTGATGTGATGTGATGTGAAATTGGTCATCTCAAAATTTTATCTTGTAGAACACGTTATGCTCTCCTGGTCTGTAGTTTGAATACATGTATCAAGTTCGGATACATGAGAACTTATTTGATTTGATGGGAATTTAATCACTATATATTAAGCACTTATCCAGGTTTTCTTTTCGCGGAGGGGTGACAAGGGAAAGACTCGTAAGCACGTAATTCTAATGTTTTAAAATATCAATTTGTTTTCAAAATAATAATAATAATAATAATATAATGCAACAGTTCTATTCTTGCTTAAACTTTTCCTTACTTTTCATTATAAGAACCAGTTTAGTTTGAACAAACTGTATTGTGGCACAAAGAAAGTCAAACAAATATTTCCGAGAGATATGTAACTAAGGAAAATGTCTGCGATAGCATATAACAAGAATAACAAGAAAACACTGAGTGTATACTTCTAGTACATTTAAAGTTGTAAACAGAACAGAAACGAAATTTTAATCCTATTTAAAAGTGTTCTTTTTTATTCCACCAAGGGGCAATGGTATCACGGTATGTTCTTGGACTTAAAAGAAGACGACAACACATTGACCAAAATTTTGACAGACTCGAAGTAATTTGAAACAAAAGAATCTCAAAAACGTAAAAGTATGTTTATTAAAAACGTGCTTCAGTTTCGGAGGGGACATGAGCCCCCAGGTCCCACCTGGATACGTGCCTGTTATATATACTTGCTGTGGTGGAAGCTTCACGTTGATCTGTTTCAATAGTTTAAATGGTTGTTGCCATAATTCATCGATCGATACAGAGAAAAATACATAGCCTTTCATATCACCCCTAAAGATAAAGTATCTGTATTTGCCTCAGAGACGTACGCAGGAATTTATTGTGGAAGGTTTCCAAATCATTTCGGAAGGTCCGAAAACAATTTAAGGTTAAATTATATTAAAATGTGTAAAATTACCCCTAAAGTTAGACTAAATTTAGAAAAAAGTCGGAATTTCGGGGGAGGGGGTTCCGGGCCCCCAGTACCCAACCTCTTCGTACGTCCCTGGATAAATGTATGAAGAAATGTTAGAAACTTTAATTGAAAATTCCAGGGGTACCCTGTAGAGATAGTCAATTCTGAAATAGCCCTCGATCAAGCCATGAAAAGTATTTTTTGGAGAAGGTGTACTTGTTAGAAAATGTTTTTTCTGCCTTATTTTATCACACATGTAATTTCGTTTACGTTATGTTGTTCCTCCATGCATCAATATCCAAACTCCCCCAGCAAAAATACAGAATCCGAGACAAAATTCTGGGAAAACCCCTGGTTGGGGCCGGTGCAGGGCCATACACCGTCGTCTGGTTACTCTGGTTTTATATATATCATTTGTTATTATTTATCAAATTTAATAAAATTTTGAAACGACAATATAACAAAAAAAAAAAGCCATAGAAACCTCTTCTGTCGCCTTGAAATACAAAAGCATCAAATACGAATTGAAAGGATGGGATTTCAAGGAAAAAGAATGGCCCAAAAACTTGTCTTGAGAACCAAGTAATTAGAAGAACATGTTTGGTAGCAGCAGTCTATATCTATAGCACTAACCGTGGCGGGGGAGTTCTTTCAATGGTGGTATACCCATCCTTCTTCTGTTCAACGCGCGATCAGTAACCCTCCCCGTGTAGAAGCTGTCACTCACTCCAAAAAACTCGTCCTATAGAGCGGAGATGTTCATTCTTCCCTGACGTACTTCGCGCTCACTGACCCTACTGGTCGATCTCCCCTTCACACTTCTATCCTCTCTACATAAAGATATACACAAAATACAAATGACAGGAAAAGCAATCGGCAACTGTCGCTCAGCATTCACCGGGCTTGTGACCGCCAAGAATGTGTAACACAGTGATTCTCAAACAATTTACCTCTAGACCCGCTTTAGAAGTCAGTAAAAGTTACGACGTCTCCTCTTTGTATAATACTAATGTCACAAAGTCATTTACGAATGAATATTTTTAAACTTACAAACTCCTTGATATTTTACCGATTTTGGGAGTTGTTACCAAACAGTTTGAGAAACACTGGTACAATGTCTTCTTGGCTGCTTTCCCAGTTACCTGGGGCTAGTCAGACTAGCGATTTCTTTATTTATACTAAAATACAAATAATGGTATGATTGTTTGGTTATTCAGCGCAAGAATACAGTTACTACATTATAAACTACATTTAAAAACTTGGAACTTGGAAATAATGTTAAGTGGTTATTTGAGAGTAACATAAGTACATAAGAGTCTATGTGAATAAAAAATATGTAACAGAATATTTGAGTAAAAATAAAGTGTTGCAATGATAATTTTCATTTTATAAATTATTTACACTATTTAGATCATTCTTAGTTCTCTATTTTGAGTCTTTATATCATATAATAATACCCTAAGTTACTTTATTCAATATTAACAAGTACATCAACATGAACAAATTCAAATACATACACAGCTTAACTATAATACAAAAACAACAAATAAACACACATGGTTATATTTCCTAACCATGATCCAGTAAATCATGGCATTTTCCAGCATTTCGAATAACACGATACAAGCAGTATTATAAAACATTACAAGAGTAATTAACGAACTGCAAATATACAATAATAGTAACAATAATTATATACACATGCTAAACACGATTATTTAGAACACAAATTCGTTGCAGTAAGTATGTACATTATTACACCTATTTCATCTTTGCTCGATCATTGTCTTTTTTCTTGGCGATCTTGCTTTGAGCACTTAGGATATATTCCGGGTCTCTGCAGGGCATCCCACGTTGTACCATAGAATCTACTATCTCAGGAAGAATACACTCTTTAAAAAACCGTATAAGTTTCGGTAGCATAACATTTTCCCATAATTCTTCATCTCTTCTTACCTCCACAATGTGTAAAGGTGACTTATCATCAATGTATACAACTAAAAAGCATTTGTCTAATTTTGTAATATTCAACTGGCCCTGAATTTGGTAGTAGTAGTCGCTGTTAGTATTTAGTCCTATAGTTCCGTCTGGAAGGGCTCTAAGAAAAATGCCCTTTTCTTTTTCTTTATCTCTTCAGTGACATCCTTATTTCTGAGTGAAGGAACACACTTTACTTCCACTAACGCATCATCTTCTACTACATATCCTGAAATATGATTAGGAGGGAATTAATTGATAGACTAGAATGAAAAGATTTTTTTAAAAGTAATATAATAATCTGTCTGTCCCTTTTCCATAAACAAAAAGGAAGTGGTTTGGTTTCGTTCAGATTCAGTTAATACCTCTAATTATAGCACACTGAACAAACAGTACTTATTAGAGTTAAACAATTATTATATTATATCAACAAAGAAGTTGAAAAATATTTCTTACCATCTGGACTAGTAGCTAAGAAACTGTACTTAGAATCAATATATAATCCTCGTTTCTCTACTGTCACATTCTTCTCCTCCGCAAACTTTCGTAGAGCAACATCTTCATGATTTCTTCCGTATTCTATTGATGGTGTCGATAGATTTCTCTTGTGTAAAATGTCTTTCACCAACACATGGCACGAAGTGTGATCTTTACGTTTCACAACTTTACCGAACGTGGATGACGTTAGACGGTTGCGGCGATGTTCTTCATAAATCGAATTCCCATGCTGTCCGCGGGAGGATACTTCAATAAAGTACTTTCATCTGAACTGACCTAATATGAAAAATAATGTAAAGTATTCTTGAAACAGGACAGGGTGAACTGAAATTTGTAAGCGATATTGTAAGCACAAATAGCTACTTTTCCTACAAATATTAAAAGGAATGTTTATTAAACATATCCTTCAAAATTATCTTTGTCGAGGTATATGTTTGCGAAATATGTAAAAATGAAGTTTCGAGACAACCTGGAATCGTAGAGTTGAAACATATTTTATAATTACATGAATCCACAAAACTGATAGGCTCCCAGAAATTCTCGTAATTTTCTCTACTTACTCAATGTGTATCCATCCACACATAAATTATAAGAATTTTAAAAGAATTTCGCTTGATTTCAATTAGTGGAGCATGACATATCAATTCTGCGATTGACGATTGTCTCTGAAAGAAGAAACAAGTGAGTATCGTTCCACAGTGTGAAACTACGGTAGACTTCCAAACTATACAAATTACATAGTAAAACTGAAAATAGTAGAGACCGGAAGTAGTTGATTTCTACCACTTTTGGTTTAAATAGAAGATTGTCGAAGGAGATTGTACCTATTCTTGGAACGATGAATCGATTCTCAGAAACCTCTTGTCGATACCTCTTACCGTTTTTGACTTATGACAAATACTGTTGAAACCGGAATTGGCCGATTTGTATAGCTTCCGTTTTAACTTGAAGATTGGTGAAGGAGATAGGACATATTCTTAGGATGCTGAATCGATTTCTGAAAACTGCTTGTCGATAACTCTTACAGTTTTATGTCAATGAAAATCAATATTGAAACCGGAAGTAGTAGTGAATTTCTACCACTTCCGGTTTTAGTGGAAATACAGAAGTCGAAGTGTTTTGTTTCCTTCACACCTTGAATCGATTTCTGAGAACCGTTTGACGCTAGATATTATCGTTTCTGGGTTATGACTATTACTGTTGAAACAGGAAGTGGTAAAAATCGACCACTTTCGGTTTAAGTAGGAGGTTTTTGAAGGAGATGGAATCTGTTCCTGGGATGCTGAATCGATTCCCGAAAACCACTTGTCGATAGTTTTTACCGCTTAAATTGTATGAAAATAGCTCTTACCGTTTTTGCTGTGATACCTGTTGACAGATTGACAGACGGACGGACACAGCCGTTCTAAAGGACTTCAATTTCTTATGCATAGCATAGTTTGGAAATCTAAAATTAATCCAGAAGTTTCAGAGGCATCATTGTGATACAATGATAGCTACGTGATATATATAGAGACGTGCAGATGGACGGGGGTCTTACCCAACCCATCCCAGAAAATTCTGAGCAAATGAAAAAAAAATACTCCTATAGAAAAATAAATAGCAAATTCCACATTTTAGAAGTTGGAAAAGTCGGATCTCACTGAGGAATGAATTTTTTCTTCTATCATACCACTTTTGTGATGCAATAATCATCAAAGCTGGTAATTGCGCGTCATTTTTTTTTTTTTTTTTTTTTTTTTTTTTTTTGCGAATCACGTTTTCGGAGGTTCAAAATTCTCAGCAATTACATTTTTTTTTTAGTTTCTACCAGGAACGTAGCCAGAGCTCTGATTTGGGTGGGGGGGGGCATATATACTAAACTAGTAGTATAAATAGCAAACTAGTATTTATATACTAGTTTAAATATTTGGAAGGCAAGTCAAGATTTGGACCCCGTGCTCCCCCTAGCTACATCCTTGGTTTCTACACAACTTTTTTCCGCTGTAGAATTAAATAGTAGCCAGTACCCAAGTGAATTAAATAGCTGCATAAATTGCTTGCTATAGTACAACATGTAAATAAATTCTAGAGAAAAAAAAATCATTCAAGTCATAGCCTACGATGCGGGAGCTTGCGAATATGATTCCCGACTGGCGTTTTTACCATGCCTTGAAAGAAAGAAAGCGAAACAGATACCCTACTATGGCACCTGAAATGCCCGCGGCTGAGTCAACACTTACAAGTTAGAAACATTTTGGCGGAACAAAACAGGAAAACCAATCCGGCAGGAGGGGGTGTAGAAATGACATGCCAATTCCAATGTGAAAACCCTCTGTGCAGCACAAATGAAAAAAAAAGTCTTATCAGATCCCCTCGTTTGCTTGCTTGCTTCTCAATTCTTGGAATTCTAACCCGAAGCTAGTCAGTCACGTGATGTGCAAAGCAGAGAAATTCTTCGTTCATCTCTTCCCCAACGTACCGTTTACGAGATAGGATGTACTCATAACTGATAGATGACACTTATTATTATTATTATTCAAACTAATGAAATAAGGAACTTCACACTTACCCGTCCGATTTTCAGATTTTTCACCTCAAATCGTTAGTTTAGGTTAGTTGCTAAAATTATTATTTTCGAAAGAGTTCTTTTATACTAGAAATAATTTAGAGAGAGGAGGGATAGTGTGAAGTTGTCCACCCATGAACAATATCCATATAGTTATACTGCATTATATAACTAGTTGCTCATCAGTTTACGCAGTTCTGAAGCTGCCTATCTCAGTTTTGCAAAAGTAAATATTTTATTTGACAAATATGTTTGAGGACCAAGTGGCATGTAATTATAATCGTACTTCTTCTCTTTAATCAACATCATATTCGTATACATCGCTCATTGTCATGATATGTATCATCATAATTAATTCCACATAATCTCTAGTCCATTAACAATAAATTATTATTATATTGTGCTAAAGATCGAACAAAATGACATGCACAAATTTTATACGTACCATGGAATATTTCAGAACGAAAATGATTCTCACATGTGAATATTATTATATTATTTAATCGTCAACACTATTTATATCTTGCTTACTGTCCGATCCTAATTGACAAATATTATACCTACGTAAACCAAGATTTCGAAGATAGACCCCCCCCTGGTATGGCGTACGGTTCACGGGTATCCTTGCGAGCCACTGTTCTTAGCACTCTAATTTATTGAAATAACTTACAGTACAATGGTACCCTTATTTGGTTCACAGTGAGAGAGTATTAAATGTAATACAATATTCCGTCCCAGTCTAAATAGTGAGTCAATATATTAGATTGTATATAGAAACTGGTAGGTACTGAGAACAGATGCTAAACAACGAAAACAAAACATAATTAAAAACCAGAGACAAAAATAATGTAAATATACATTAAATAATAAGTAAAACGAATATAAAGAGTTATCTACTAACATACTCCAGTAACACGAAGCTTATATATATATATATATATATATATATATATATATATATATATATATATATATATATATATATATATATATATATACAATCTTACCTTTCATCATGCTGTATTGAATCTTCAGCGGTTCCTTGTTCTTGATAACATGGAAAAGAATCATCAACAGAAACAACAATTTCAGTTTTGCGACGTTTAGCTGCGGCTCGAGCAGATTTTGAGCGCTTATTTCGTTTTCTGGTTTTTGATAAAGGTCGTTTACGAGCCATTATGTATTTGCAGTATATCAGCTCACGCCTGATTGGTAACACCTTCAACTCGTTAGCTACACTGCGAAATAGGTGATAGTAGGACCTTGTAGTTGTAGAACATCCCGTCGAAAATGCGAGTGGCGCTAGCGTACAGATGTTCCTTTTAAAATGTTAACACTTTGTGCATTTATTCTCGAAATACATAAAGTACGTTGGTAGTACATGATGAAGTATAATATCGAGAGGAAGAAGACATTTCAGTGCTTAGAACGATATATAAATGTTGAAGATCGCTGGCCTCTTTCGACAAATATAAGTGATCAAAAAACGGATTTGCGCTGTGGTGTGCAGTTTAGTTGCATTTTTTCATTCCAATATCTAGTTCTTAAGATAATTGAAAACAAATCAAGCTTCAAGAAAAATTTAATACCATTTCATTCTAATCAATAATAATCAGGGAATAACATATTCAAGTTTTGGAACGAAATTTTTATTAATTATTGCTCTAAATTGGAACAAATTTTAATTAATTATTAATTAATTATATAAGCGCATATTGATTATATCAACATAAAATTAATCATTACTACTTTTAAATATATTGCTATAATGTCATATACTCAGATCATTTCGATAAATTGCGTTTTTTAGTAATTCTGAGTAGAGTGCCAACGCCCTTAATATCACAAAAAAACCCTTACTTAATAATAAAAAGATTCAAACATCCACATGTACACACACTTACACACAGGACGTTTTTTCTTTCTTTTTTAAAAAAAGAAATATTTTACTTAAAGTTTTTGAGTACATTTATGGTGCAGATCATAGAGAAGAAAAACAGGAAAACATAATCAATGGTAAATAAAGTCGAGGAGTAGACCAAAACCATAAGAATTGGTAATTACAAAATTATATGTTACAATATATTCGGATAAAGTTTCAAAGAAAATAAGGTAGAATAAGAGAATTATATATATAAATATATATATATATCTGACGAAACGAAATAAAAGAAAAAAGAGAAAAAAGGTAAATTTTGCTTGCAATGAGTTCGTCTCTCATATTATCATTAACTTCGCTTCTTAAAGCGCACGTCCAATGCACCATGTTAGGTGTCCTTGCACTAAAGTGCACATCTCTTAGTAAATTAAGTCCTTGCATAGAAATTCACATTAATCTACTCATTGCAGTACAATAGTTGCGAGTATTAATTAAAAGGACAACTTATGTTCGTGTGGTGTCTCTATTACACCTTTCCAAAACTTTTCTACTGGATATTTGTATACATTATCCAGTTTTTCCACTACTTAATTCAAATCGGTTTAATTTTATCTAAAGTTAAATCCAACAGTCACAAATATATGTAGTTTATTATATTATGAAGTTTATTAATTATCATAACGTTATAATCGTTCACCGGAGTTACAGGAACAACGGAGGGAAGTAAGTTTCAAATAATTAATGGAAAACTTAAATTGGTTATATTAATTGAAGAGATTAGAATTTTTTTCAAATTCATTTGTTAGTCTCGCACCTTTAGATCGTAATTTTCGTCGCACTGTGACCACAATTTCACTAAGGCAAAGAAGATTTGGTAGTTTCATATTGGTAAGGTTCTAAAATATGAAGGCTAGGAAATTCCGTTGAACATTCATCACTACTATAACCTGCCCTTTAACATGCTTCAAGCTGTTACATACATATAGGGTTTAGTTTGTGACACAGGGTTTATATTATCCGACAACAAGGATTTACATGTAATATGGCATAGTGCTTATTTTACCTTTAACTGTCAACATCCTTTTAAAAAGACTTTAAGTTAAAAAACTAATGGCCTTCAAAGCTATAAATAAAAAGCATTCTTTTAGGTCTTAGTATATTAACTACTACTCCGGAATTGCAGTCCGATATCATAAATATTGACTATAAAACCTAATAGGAAGTTTATTAACCACAAATAGATTTATAATCTATCACCTAATGCTTCGGCCACCCTTTTAATTTCACTTGCAACGATGATTATTTTCTACAAATCATAAAGACATTGGTACAATATACTTGATCTTTGGGGCTTGAGCAGGGATAGTAGGAACATCACTAAGTCGGCCTGGTGGTAGCTTAATTCGTGATTTATAACGTAATTGTTACTGCTCATGCTTTCATTATAATTTTCTTTATAGTTATGCCAATTATAATTGGAGGCTTTGGTAATTGATTAGTACCTTTAATACTAGGAGCGCCCGACATAGCATTCCCCCGCTTAAACAACATAAGATTCTGATTATTACCGCCCTCACTAACTCTACTATTAACAGGAAGAATTATAAAAAGTGGTGCAGGAACTGGATGAACTGTGTATCCTCCTCTCTCCAGAGCCATTGCTCACGCCGGAGCCTGTGTTGACCTTTCTATTTTCTCTCTCCACCTAGCTGGTGTATCCTCAATTCTCGGGGCCGTAAATTTTATTACAACCGTAAATAATATACGAACTCCTGGAATAACTTTAGAACGAATGCCATTGTTTGTTTGATCTGTAGTAATCACTGCTGTATTACTTCTTCTATCTCTTCCCGTATTGGCGGGAGCTATTGCAATACTTCTAACTGACCGAAATCTTAATATTTCCTTCTTTGATCCTTCAGGAGGAGGAGACCCAATTTTATATCAACATCTATTCTGATTCTTTGGTCATCCTGAAGTTCATATTTTAATTCTTCCGGGATTTGGTATAATTTCACATATCGTAACCCAAGAAAGTGGTAAAAAGGAAACTTTTGGTGTTTTAGGAATAATTTATGCAATACTAGCAATTGGATTCCTAGGTTTCTCTGTCTGGGCCCATCACATATTCACTGTTGGCATAGACGTTAATACTCGTGCATACTTTACCGCAGCCACTATAATCATTGCCGTTCCTACAGGAATTAAGATATTCAGATGAATTGCCACACTTCATGGAGCACAAATAACTTATTCCCCTTCAATCTTATGAACTTTAGGTTTCATTTTCCTGTTTACTGTTGGAGGTCTTACAGGGGTCGTATTAGCAAATTCATCTTTAGATATTGTTCTCCATGACACTTATTACGTAGTGGCACATTTTCATTATGTACTATCTATAGGTGCCGTATTTGCTATCATAAGGGCTTATTCATTGATTCCCCTTATTTAGAGGAACAACGATAAATCCTACATGGCTAAAAATTCAATTCTTAGTAATATTTACAGGAGTAAACATCACATTCTTTCCTCAACATTTCTTAGGTTTAAGAAGAATACCTCGTCGGTATTCAGATTATCCTGATGCCTACACTACATGATATATAGTATCAAGTATTGGTTCATTCCTTTCCTTCGTTGCCGTCCTAGTACTTGTAATTATCATATGAGAAGCCTTTGCAAGAGCTCGGCCAGTAGTCTTTTCAGATCAACAAACAACATCTTTAGAATGATTCCGGAACTTACCGCCTGCAGAACATAGTTATGCAGAACTTCCCTTACTAACAATTTTCTAAGGTGGCAGATAACTGCATTGGGCCTAAGCCCCAAACATAAGAATAACCATCTTCTTTAGAAATGGCCATTTGAAATCAACTAGGTCTCCAAGACGCAGCATTCCCAGTAATAGAACAAATAGTATTTTTTCATGATCATACAATACTCATTGTAACTATAATTACAGTTCTTGTAGGCTATTTACTAGCCTCTCATCTACCAAACACATACATTAATCGCAATTTATTAGAAGGACAAACCCTAGAGACTATTTGAACAATTCTGCCTGCTATTACACAAATCTTTATTGCCCTCCCATCCCTATGACTCCTATATTTACTAAACGAAATTCATCAGCCAGCAATCACTCTTAAAACAATTGGGCATCAATGATACTGAAGCTATGAATATTCTGACTTTTCTTTAACAGAATTTGATTCTTATATGATTCCTATCATTGTAATAACTCCTAATTCATTTCGTCTACTAGATGTAAATAATCGTATTGTATTACCTATTAATATTGACATTCGTATCTTAATTACCGCTGATGATGTTCTTCACTCATGAGCTATACCCGCCTTTGGTATTAAAGCAGATGCTACCCCAGGACGTTTAAATCAAATAGCAGCTAATATTACACGCGAGGCTTATTCTTCGGGCAATGCTCAGAAATTTGTGGTGCAAATCACAATTTCATGCCAATCGTTGTTGAAGCCTGCCCTCATTCAGTATTTATTAACTGAATAACAAAAATAATACAAGAACTCTCATTGGGTAGCTGAAAGTAAACAATGCTCTCTTAAACCAAAAGATAGTAAAGTAACAATTACTTCCAGTGGAAAAATTAGTTAAATTATAACGTAAGCATGTCAAGCTTAAATTACTACTCAATAGTATTTTTCTATTCCACAAATATCTCCCCTAAAATGACTCATATTATTTATTATATTTTCTCTATGTTACCTTCTATTTGCATCTATTATATATTTTAATTCAAATACACCTCATCCTTCCTTAGATAGCACTAATATTAAGAAAACAACAATAAATTGAAAGTGATAACAAACCTTTTTTCAACCTTTGATCCCTCTACTTCAATTATAAACATATCATTTAACTGATTTAGAACAGCAATTGGACTTCTAATTATTCCAATCCCATTTTGATTCTTACCTGGATGACCAAACATCTTCTGAAATAAAATTACCCTAACTCTTCATAATGAATTCAAAACTATTCTTGGCCCCACTAGCCATCAAGGAAGAACCTTCCTATTTATTTCTTTATTCTCCTTCATCTTGTTTAATAATTTTATAGGCCTATTCCCTTACGTATTTACTAGCTCTAGACATCTAACCTTTACATTAACCCTCGACCTCCCCCTTTGAATAAGTTTCATAATCTACGGCTGGGTCAACCACACTCAACATATATTTGCCCATCTCGTTCCTTCTGGAACTCCAGCTCCTCTCATACCATTCATAGTGTGTATTGAAATAATTAGTAACATCATTCGGCCCGGAACCCTAGCTGTTCGGCTAATAGCAAATATAATTGCAGGTCATCTCCTCTTAACCTTATTAGGTAACACAGGCCCTTCCTTATCTTTTTCCATACTTTCATTACTAATAATTGGACAAATTACCCTTCTAATATTAGAATCTGCTGTTGCAGTAATTCAATCATACATATTTGCAGTCCTAGTTACATTATATTCAAGAGAAGTTACTTACGTCATCACCACAAAATCATCCCTACCACCTAGTTGATCAAAGCCCCTGACCACTTACTGGAGCTCTAGGAGCCTTATTTACAACCACAGGTCTCACTAAGTGATTCCACCAATATGACCCCTCTCTATTCTTCCTAGGCATACTTATTACATTATTAACTATAATTCAATGATGACGAGATGTAACTCGAGAAGGAACATATCAAGGATTACACACTATACAAGTTACATTAGGTCTTCGATGAGGTATAATTTTATTTATTATTTCTGAAGTATTCTTTTTTGTTTCATTTTTCTGGGCCTTCTTCCACAGAAGACTAGCACCGACAGTAGAAATTGGATCTTTCTGGCCTCCAGCAGGTATTGTGCCATTCAACCCAATACATATTCCCCTACTCAACACTGCAATTCTACTGGCCTCAGGAGTTACTGTAACATGAGCTCATCACAGATTAATAGAAGGTAACCATACTCAAGCCACACAAGGTCTACTACTCACAATCCTTCTAGGCCTATACTTTACTGCCTTACAAGCATATGAATACTATGAAGCCCCATTCACCATTGCAGATGCTGTTTATGGCTCAACATTCTTTATAGCGACAGGTTTCCATGGTCTTCACGTTATTATTGGTTCTACATTCCTAGCTACTTGTTTACTACGCCATCTTTTATCACATTTTTCTCCTACACACCACTTTGGATTTGAGGCTGCTGCCTGATATTGACACTTTGTAGATGTAGTATGATTATTCCTTTACATTTCTATTTATTGATGAGGAGGTTAGCCTACTTAATATATATAGTATATTTGACTTCCAATCAAAAGGATCACTTAAATGAAATAGGCAATTAATACAATTTTAACAACTGGTCTATCAACTATTATTATTTGCCTAATCGTTATAGCTATTTCAACTCTTCTTTCCTAAAAAGTCATTAATGACCGAGAAAAAAGTTCCCCCTTTGAATGTGGATTCGATCCTAAGTCATCAGCCCGAATCCCCTTCTCTTTACGATTCTTCTTCATTGCCGTAATTTTTCTTAATTTCGATGTGCCCTTCTACTTCCAATAACAATTACTATCAACAACACTAATGCATTATCCTGATCTCTCGTCAGACTAACATTCTTAGTAATTCTCCTAATAGGACTTTATCATGAATGAAATCAAGGATCTCTAACATGAGCTGACTAAATGAAACAGGATAATAGTTAAATATAATATTTGGTTTGCATCCAAAAGGTGTTGCTGTCAACTTATCTCATAAGTAGGAAGCCAACAATTGCACTCCGTTTCGACCTGAACCTTTGGCCTCTCTGTCCCCTACTTCTTAGTTGAAGCCAAAAAGAGGCATTTCACTGTTAATAATACTATTGGGATTTTACCCCAACTAAGGAGATGTGAATAATCAAGAAGAAGCTGCTAACTTTTATCTTTATCGGATTATACCATTAACATCTCTTAATATAAAATGACTATTACCCCCTTAGTATAAATATTACATTACCTTTTCGGGGTAAAAAAGAAAGTGCTCTTCTCAGGGAGTATAATTAGGGAATATATTTTTTTCTTAGTATCTTCAATACTATGTTTTCAATATAAGCTACCTAAATATACAAATATAAAGAAACAAAGGAAAATTGTAAAAATTAAAAAAATAATAAATACATTTTAAATAAATTGTCCTGTGATTGTTGAATCAATATTGAACCATCCTTAAAACTACTTTACATGCCTTTAGCACCAAGACGTCCTCTTCACCCTTGATCAATATTATTATAATAGGCACCTCCTACATATAAAGGTAATTTAATAATATAATTTGTTGATAAATAAGGCAAAAATCATATGCTTTCTATTATTGTAGAGCTAAAATAAAATTTTATACACACTAAAGACTGCCCAATAGAATAACTTGATAATAAAATACCAACCCACAAGCCTACTACACTTACATGCAGGGCACCTATTTTTAGGTGTAAAGGTAAAACAATACAATTAACAGTAGGAAAAATCAATCAACTCAATGTTGCACCTCCTAAAATTGCCATTACTACTAATCCTAATATTCCCTTGCATATAACCCAGCCTTCATTATCACTAATAGAATGAATATTAGCACCCCCAAAGCCCTTGCCTGTTAAATAAAAACTTAAACATACTGAATAACATACAGTTAGGCCTGTAGAAAAAATAATAAGAAAACGCTGACTACATTAATTAAAGAAAAAGAAGAAACCTCCAAAATTAAGTCCTTAGAATAAAACCCGGCTAAAAATGGTATTCCACATAAAGCCAAGTTAGCAACATTTAAACAAGACAAAGTGAGGGGCATCTGACTTACAAGTGCTCCCATTCTACGAATATCTTGTGTGTCCCCCACACCATGAATAATTGCTCCTCCACATAAAAAGTAATGCTTTAAATAAAGCATGCGTCAATAGGTGAAAAAAAGCCAATATAGGGAATGCTATAGACAAAATTATTATTATAAGACCAAGCTGACTTAAAGTAGATAAACCAATAATCTTCTTTAAATCATATTCATAATTAGCACCGATACCAGCTATAAATATTGTCAATCCTGACAATAAAAGCAACACATCTCCCATATAAACACTCAATAAAACGTCTCTGAAACGAATTAACAAGTAAACTACAGCAGTCACAAGTGTAGAAGAGTAAACTAATGCTGATACTGGTGTAGGAGCAGGCATTGCTGCTGGCAGTCATGCAGAAAAAGGAATTTGTGCACTTTTTGTTATTGCCGCCAAAATAATCAAACTAGAAATAATTATTATCTCACTATTATTTAAAACTCTATGCAAATAAAAGACATAATTTCAACTTCCATAATTCAATATTCAAGCAATGGCTAATAAAATTGCTACATATCCAATACGATTAGAAAGGGCAGTCAATATGCCAGCATTATAAGACTGTACATTTTCATAATAAATAACTAAACAATATAATACTAATCCTAATCCATCACAGCCAAGTAGGATTCTAATTAAATTAGGAGAAACAATCAGTAAAACTATCGAAAGAACAAATATTAATACAAGTATAAAAACCGATTAAGATATCGCTCAGATCCTATATATTGTTCACTGTAATAAATTACTATTCTAGAAATATAAAGTACAAATCTTATAAATGTAAATGATATTCAATCAAATAGAAGAGTTATAATAATTTTATTTCTATTAAAAGAAAGAACTTCTCATTCAATAAATACACTATATCTATTGATTAAAAAATTCAAACCTATTATGAATAAAAAGACACTTATTCTATTTAAAAAAGCAAATCTAGTTATACAAATTGAAAAAGGTCAAACCATGGCTTAAGGGCAATTAAGCCTTCTTTAGTTCCACAAACTAAAATTTTATTCTAAACTACTCAAGCAACTACAATCATAAGAATCTCGGCCCTGCAAAAAAGATTAATAAATTTAAAGGCAATCAGTGTAATATCAATAATAAATATTCTCGCACACTTCTCCCTCAACAAGAATATAAATTAGAATAAGGTATTCCATGTTGAGTATATGAATACAAATATAATCTATAGGCAGCTCTAAAAAAGGAAAGTAAAGCTAAGCCTAATATACTCAATCAGATCAACCAACAATTCTATTTAACAGACTAATTTCTCCTAATAAATTTAATGTTGGTCGTGCAGCTATATTAGCAATTCTTAACAAAAACCATCACAGCCCTAAAATCGGTATAAAAGATAATATTCCCCGACTAATTAACAGTCTTCGACTTCCTGAACGTTCATAAGAAATATTTGTAAGAATAAGCAGAGGCCGTGAGCAATTATTAATGTAAGAGCACCTCTAAATCCCCATAATCCCATCGTTAGTAGACCCATCAACACTAAGACCATGTGAGCAACAGAAGAATAAGCGATTAAAGACTTTACATCGACTTTTCGTAAACATACTAATCTAACCGACCAAATGCCCAAAACTTTAATTCCAAATCAAATTAAATTTATACTTACAGCTACATTTTCTATAAAATATAATACGTAATAGCCCATACCCCCTAGCTTCAATAAAACTCCCGCCAAAATTATTGAACCACTTACGGGTGCCTCAACATGTGTCTTAGGTAATCAAAGATGAACCAGAAATATAGGCATTTTAATTAAAAAAGCAACAACTAAAGCAAAATATCATATATAATATGTAATTCCTAAATCTATTACACTTCTCATATTAATCATCAATAAGCTACCTTTAATATATTCCAAATAAAAAATACCAATTAAAAGTGGAAGTGAAGCAAACAAGGTATAAAATAATAAGTATATATCTGCCTGCACTCGTTCGGGCTGATAACCTCAACCCAAAATTATAAAAAAAATGTAGGAATTAAAGAACCCTCAAAAAAATAAAATATAAACAATCTAGAAGAAGAAAATCTGAAGTAAAGTAAAATAAGTAATAATAAAACTAAACTAATAAAACTCGCTCTATAAAATGAACTTCTCAACACACCTTCTCTAGTCACAATTATAAGAATAACAATTCAAATACTTAATAAAATCAATGAATATCTCAAACTATCACTCCACAAATTATAGTCCACTTCCCAAGGAACCAGTCCTATACTATTTCTTATTATAAATAAAAAACAAACCCCAATAAGACAAAACTGAACAACTCACCACAATTTAAAATTAAAGCCTAAAGGTATTAAAAACAGCATAAACATTAAATAATTAAACATCGTAATACAACTAAAGAATTTAAATAGTCACCTCCGTGAGTTCGAACAATAAACACTAAAATCGACAGCCCTAAGCTACCCTGACAAACACTAAAAGTCAGAAATAATAAACAAAAATAATTTTCAACGTACAAACTACCTAAAGAATAAGATAGAAGTAAAAAACTTATCAACATAATGAATTCAAGTCTTAATAAAACCATTAATAAATGCTTACGCTGAATAACAAAACAAGCTATTCCTAAAATAACTAGAAAACAAGAAAACAAAACAAATAATATTTTCATAAGCTTTTATAGTTTAACTAAAACGTTGGTCTTGTAAACCATTAATGAATAAGATTCTAAAAGCATCAAGAGAAAGTATAAACTTATCTTTAGTCTCCAAAACTAATATTTTAATAAACTACCTCTTGAAATTAAAATAACTTGAATATTACTTATAATCTTAGTAGTTTTAAGATTCATTCTAATTCAAATATCCCACCCTCTATCAATAGGACTAATGCTTATTGTTAATACCATTACTACCTGCTTAATTATTTCAACTATAAGAGAATCTCCTTGATTTTCTTACATTCTCTTCCTAGTTTTTCTAGGTGGTATATTAGTTTTATTCATTTATGTTACAAGACTAACATCAAATGAAATATTTACTCTAACACCTAGTCTTTTCCTACTAATTTTCCTAGTTCCACTCCTCTTAATTCTTATAATAATTATTGATCCTCTTATGCTTCCGAACATAACTTCATTACCAGACCCACATCACTATACAACTAATTATCAAGAAATCCCCGGCATAAAATTCTATATAACATCAATCTTAATAAATACTATTATATTAGCAACATATTTATTTATCACATTAATTGCAGTAGTAAGGATCACTTCATTATATCAAGGCCCTCTCCGGGCCTCTAAGTCATATGTCAACACCAATTCGCTTACATCACCCCCTTTTTAAAATTGCTAATAACGCCTTAGTAGATCTCCCAACTCCTATTAACATCTCATATTGATGAAACTTTGTCTCTCTTCTCGGCTTATGTTTGATTATTCAAATTGCTACAGGCCTATTTCTAGCAATACGTTATGTATCAAGTATTGAATTAGCCTTCAACAGAGTAATTCACATCTGTCGAGATGTAAATTTTGGGTGGCCTTTTACGTACTTTGCACGCTAATGGGGCAACCGTTTTCTTCATTTGTCTTTACTTACACGTCAATCGAGGAATATACTATGGTTCTTATCTCTATCTTCACACCTGTAGAGTAGGGGTCGCCATTCTACTACTAGTAATAGCAACTGCTTTCGTGGGTTACGTCCTAACTTGAGGTCAAATATCTTTCTGAGGTGCAACAGTTATTACAAACTTACTATCACCCATCCCCTACCTAGGAACAATATTAGTACAATGAATTTGGGGTGGATTTGCCGTAGATAATGCTACTTTAAACCGTTTCTTTGCCTTCCATTTTCTCTTACCTTTCATCGTGGCTGCCATGTCAATAGTACATCTCCTATTCCTCCACCAAACAGGATCTAACAACCCTCTAGGCCTTAACAGAAACCAAGATAAAATTCCCTTTCACCCCTATTTCTCAACTAAGGACACTATTGGATTTCTAACAATAATAACAGCATTAATATTACTTACCCTTTGAAATCCTTATATACTAGGAGATCCTGAAAATTTCACCCCGGCGAACCCGTTAGTCACACCAGTTCATATTCAACCAGAATGATACTTCCTATTTGCCATTGCCATTCTTCGTTCCATTCCTAATAAACTTGGGGGAGTTATTGCCTTAGTAATGTCAATCCTCATTTTAATAAATATACCATTTTTTCATACTAGAAAAATACGAGGTTTACAATTCTATCCTATTAACCAAATTATATTCTGAATTATAGTTAGCACAGTAATCCTTTTAACTTGAATCGGAGCTCGGCCAGTCGAAGACCCTTATATTCTAACAGGCCAATTTCTCACAGTTATCTACTTCGCCTACTTCCTATTTGTGCCATATCTCTCCTCCCTATGAGATCTCATTTTAAATAAAACTTAGTTCTTTGGCTGAGAATAAGCATATGTTTCGAAAACATACAACAGAGCAAAGCTCTAAGAACTTATTCTCAATTTAATACACTTAAATTAAAAGAGAAATAAAAAGAAGCTTTATGCCCCCTAAAAATAAAAGATAATTAAGAGATAAAGGGAAAAAACTCTTACAAGCAAGATAGATTAAATTATCATACCGAAATCGTGGTAACGTTCATCGTACTCAAATAAACCCAAAAGAAATAAATACTACCCTACAAAAAAACAAAACAGAAAAAATATCATATCCTAAAAACAAAATACTAAATAAAGCTCTTATAAACAAAATACTAGCATATTCAGCCATAAAAATAAGAGCAAATCCCCCTGCTCTATACTCAATATTAAACCCAGAAACAAGCTCTGATTCGCCTTCTGCAAAATCAAAAGGAGTTCGATTAGTTTCAGCTAAACAAGAAGCAAATCAAACTAATGCTAAAGGAAACATGATTCACAAAAAACATAACTCTTCCTGATTATAACCAAAATTCAACAATCTATATCTCTCAGCTAAAAATAAAAAAGACAACAAAATCAAAGCCAAACTAACCTCATAAGAAATAGTTTGTGCTACTGCTCGAAGGCCTCCTAGCAAAGAATATGAAGAATTAGAAGATCAACCAGCAATTATTACAGTGTATACACCCATGCTTGTACAACACAAAAAGAACAATAAACCTAAAGAAAAAGTCAGTATAACACTTAAATAAGCGATTCTTAATCATACTAAAAACGATAAAAATAAACTAAAAACAGGAGCTAGATAATAAGGATAATAATTAGATATAGTAGGAAAAACTTGCTCCTTAGTAAATAACTTAATTGCATCTGCAAAAGGCTAAGGTAAACCACAAATGCCTACCTTATTGCGCCCCCGACGAATCTGAATATACCCTAAAACCTTCCGTTCTAATAAAGTTAAAAATGCGACCCCAATTAAAACACAAATAATCAAAATCAAATAGGAATCTACACCTATAACATAGTCATAATACATTATTACCTGGACTCAAACATCCATTATTAGATCCTAAATCTAATGCACTTATCTGCCAAAGTAATGCTCATTTACTTTTATTCCCTAATAATAAATATTATTAGTACTCGGTCCTTTCGTACTAAAGTACAATTGGCAATAAAGGATAGAAACCGATCTGGCTCACGCCGATCTGAACTCAGATCATGTAAGATTTCAAAGGTCGAACAGACCTATACACTAAGCTTCTGCACCTAGATAAAATCTTAATCCAACATCGAGGTCTCAATCTCTCTTGTCGATATGAACTCTCAAAAAAAAAACGCTGTTATCCCTGAGGTAACTTAGTCTAACAATCATCAATAAAGGATCATAAAAATACCTAAAAGTAATTATACAAAAAAGAGTTTATTTTATCTTCTCGTCCCCCCAACGCAACAATTAAATAATAAATTTATTTATTACCAACTACAAAAATTACTACTTAAATATAAAGATCTACAGGGTCTTATCGTCCTCTTAAATCATTTAAGCCTTTTCACTCAAAAGTAAAATTCAACGTTACGAATAAAGACAGTCTTCCAATCGTCCAACCTTTCATACAAGCCCACAATTAAAGGACTAATGATTATGCTACCTTCGCACAGTCAAGATACCGCGGCCGTTTAAAACCTCACTGGGCGGGTCAGACCTTCTATTTTAACAAAAGGACATGTTTTTGATAAACAGGCGGAGGAAATCTTTGCCGAATTCCTTTATCATTCTCTCCAATATACTAATAACACCATTATAAATTACCTTAACTAATTTAAAGCAAAAGTACAGTAACAAATTAAATGCAATAAAATATGATAAACAATTCAAATAAGTTATAACAAAATTACGAATGATGGCTACTTCTAAGCCCACATCTTTCATTTAATATAAAACCACATTATAAATAATAAAAGTAAAGAGCAAATCCCCCTTACAATTTCGCGACAGAACTACGAAAACCAAATCCACAACAAGTCTAGCCGCGGCTGAATTAAATTCAATTCCTGCACAACCAGATATAATGGAAACCGAAAGGCATTTCACCACTAAAATAAAATTCATAAGTAATATACTACCTATAATATCATAATATTTTAGCTCTTTCCATTTCGGGAAATAATTATGTAATAATATTATTTAGTGTCCCCTGATACAAAGGTACAACATTTCAAGTTTTCTTTACCTTAAACAAAATTTCACTTATTTAAACATTCACTTACGGTACTAATTAACTATAACATCAACTAATTAATTCTATACCCCATACAATAACATCAATTAAAGTTGATTCACCTAGTCTCATTATAAAAATATATATATATATATATATATATATATATATATATATATATATATATATATATATAAGTCAATTCTTCAATCAAAATAATCTGAATCGCACAGAAACCTCCTCGATGTAAACGAATAGCTCAACTAACAAGCTCTATTTTGTATTAATTCAACCTAGGCACACCTTCCGGTACACCCACTATGTTACGACTTATCTCACCTAAACAAGTGAGAGCGACGGGCGATGTGTACATATCCTAGAGCCCTACTCATAATAGCAATGTAACTAATATTACATTCAAATCCACCTTCATTTAAATGATTTCATAATAAAATCCGTATAAACATTCCATTGTAATCCATCTCCTCTTACTGATAAGCTGCACCTTGACCTGAAGTTCTCCTCAATAAAGATAATGAAGGTGTCTAGCCTCTCCTTAATACCTTCAACTACGGCGGTATACAAACTGCCAACTACAGTAAGTAAAATATATCGTGGATTGTCGATTACGGGACAGATTCCTCTGAACAGTCTAAAATACTGTCAAATCCTTTGAGTTTCAAGAATATAACTACTATTACCCAGGTATTACATTTTACATTAAAAATAATAGGGTATCTAATCCTAGTTTAACAAATAATTTCATAGCCTCAAACATAGAACTCACTATTTTAAATAATAATTTCACCTAAAAATAAAAAGACAAAATCCTACAATTTAAATTTATAACTTCTCCCCCCAAAAATGGCACCTTATTATTGTTCTGTCTTTCTATTTATTTTAATTACATGGTGAGCGTGAAATGTGTTATTTATTTTCGACGCATAAGCCGGGAACTAACTACCTATCTATCTTTCTTTTCCTCTTTTAAAAATTAATAAAATCACTTATGTTCTGTCTGCTAATTTATTTATAATAATTATTATTATTTTCAAAGTGTACAGAGAATATTTTAAATACATATTTTAAACATTCTATATAGAAGAAATCGCTACTGCAAGGTTTGGTTGAACGAGATTTTAGGTGGCTAAGTTTTATCCCGCGAGGATCTAGCCAGGCTAGATTTCATCCGGCAAGATTTTCTTTATGTGAGATTTTCGCCAGACGAGCCAGGCCCGTACCCAGCCTAAAACTGTAGGGGGAGGCAGGGCGAAGTTAGGGGAGCCCGACCCGACCAATTGGTACTTTTTTACCACATTTGCAAGCCTACCGTCAAAATTTTAGGGGGGCAGCAAAAATTAAGTGGGGCCCGGCCCCCCATAGAGCCCCCTGGATACGGGCCAGTGTGGGCGTAAGATTTTGGTTGTGATGTTTCATCCGCAAGTCATCAACAAATCTGGGTGGATATATGGACCAATATAGCTTTCTGTGGATATATTTTTATTGATTAAATGCAATTTGTGATCATTCCACTTTGCGACAAGGCCATTACTTTTCATGTGTCGGCCAAATTTGATGGAGAGTTTGATAAAATTCCTCAGCGGAAATTAATAATTCCAAGTTGCGAATAAGCGGTAATTGGTTCTTTATATAAATCAGCAGAGTAGAAGTGATACACATTACAGGTATTTTTCTCTAAAATTATGAAGTGTTATGAACTAGGTAGTGAAAACAAGAATAAACCTCTCTTTGTTCAAAAGTAACGCAATTGTAGACTCCTAAGAAGTAACGTAACGTTGATCAGTAAACTGAGTCAAAATATGATATAACACACATACACGCACACAAACACACAAACACACACACTCACAAAGACATATATATATATATATATATATATATATATATATATATATATATATATATATATATATATATATATATATATATTCTGTAAATCACGCTTTCAGTTAAAAGTTAAAAAAATCATTTGTTTACCTTTGGAATACCAATAGTTGGTCTAACTTATCTACACCCTCAAAAGTAATGTAATAGGCCTACTTATTTATTTATTTATTTTATATATTACTGTTACGCACACGAATAAAATACCATGATTTGTTCTTTCATTTTCCCAAATATTTTTTTAAAGTTATAATATTTTAAAGTAACATTTTTTATTTTAAAATGCCAAATATTGATGATAATACTTTTACAAAAATTTTATGTTCCTTCTGTCGTGTCTTCTGTTTTCACCTCGCAAAATTCAAGATTTAGGATCAAAAATGGTTGGAATATGAAAATAGGGAAAATTCACCCTGTTTGACAAGTCTTGTTATAAAATACAAGTAAAGAGTTGTGTAGATAGATAACGTTGTCTGAATTCTGACTGCGGACAGTCTTGCCTTCCGCAACCCTTTCTTTTTCCGAATCATATAACCAGATTGTCAACTAACATAATTTTAAAGATATCTATTTTCCACATTATTAGATGACGATCGTTTCTCATTTCGTAACTTGTTTCCCTCCCCTAGCAACTTTTTGAATATCAATGAGGAACAATGGTGTGAATGAACCAGGAGAGATTGTATCTGTAACTTCACGAGCAGGGAAAGAAACCCTGTTGATTCTCCAACACCTGAATTTGTGTTTATTTTTATAGTATTTCCAGCATTGTCACATTTATTATTAAAATGTAATGTTAATGAACTATAAGAGCTAATTTAAAAATAAAAAAGTGAACATGTAGTATTGGGGTAGGTTGACATCTGGAGAAAGTTTGAACTGCATAATACAAACATTTTCCATAATATTTTGGAAAGAAGTTCTCCATGTTATTATATAGGGACTAATGATCTCAGCTCAAAACGTTAGACACGCACTTAGTTGTTCTTTGAATAAAACTACCCAAAATTTACGGCAGGTATTACAGAGATGTCTAGATTCCCATGGTACTCGTGGAAACAAAAGTGAAATTATGAACAGAAAAAAAGACGAACTTTTTAATAAACAATTGACAGACCTGTACTATGTAGGAGAAAAAAGAAACAAAAGGTCTCATACCGTGCGATAGGCCTGTACTATGTAGGAGAAGAAAAAAGAAAGAAAAGGTCTCATACCGTGCGATCGCTCTCAAACACAACTGGCCAAAACTCGTAGCATAAAACTTCGTTGGCATTCGATAACAGC
Organism: Thermobia domestica; assembly: GCF_964235325.1. NCBI lineage: Eukaryota > Metazoa > Arthropoda > Insecta > Zygentoma > Lepismatidae > Thermobia > Thermobia domestica. The sequence goes on from NC_137457.1 coordinate 145,705,199, forward strand.
AAATAACCTTACAATTAATGTCTGTCAATTTCTCAATTGAATGTTTCAAGTTAACTCTGCGTATGAACGATTTCAGAATCAAATACAAGAATGTGAAATAAAAAAAGAAATATAAAATAAAATAAAAAAGATGAGGAGAGAATTGAAAAAATAACACGTAAATAGAAAAGTGCAGGAAAATACAGAGAAGAAAACGAAAGAGAGAAGGCTCGTTAAGAGATAAACGAACCACAAATAAATGTAGGACAAGTGTCGATTTTAGGGCGAAATGTATCTCAATTTTTCGAAACGGGGCGGGCTTAAATAACGCCACACTGGGGTGTCTTCTGATGGGAAAGTTTCGCAAGTCCGTGCCCAGATCAATATATTTATAGGGAGAGAATAGTCCCCATAAATGAATTAATACTCACTGTATCTGGCCCAATCAATCAGAATTCTTAACGGTCTAGCTGTAAGGTCGGTTAGATCTACGTTTTTGGAAATTTCTAAAACATCAAAAACTCTTCGATATCCCGACGACAAAAGTATGAGTTGAGGTAAAAGAGATTTTAAAGGGACTATATTAAGACGGCGATAACCAGAACGGATAAAAAAATGTTCTAAGAAGTTGTTTGTCAAATTCTTGTTAGTGGCTCCCAGTACAGAAGGACGCCAACCTTGAAGTCTCGTGTGAATTTCCATGCTATCTAATATTAAATTAAGGAAATTGAAGATATAAGTGGGGAGGGGAGAACGACACTCTGGTACGGAATTACATATCATACTAAAAGAAGGATTTCTTTACAATGTTATTCACTCTTGCCCCATTCTTTACTTGTGAACCTTTAAAAAAATTAAATTCGACAAACGACTGATAAGGAAAAACCGAAATTTAAAAAAAATCCGAGGGGACTAAATCACATTAATTCAGATTTTCAAGATTAATTAGACATTCTTCGGTCGTATTACTTTCATGAATTAGCTACTTTAATCCGTAGCTAAATATAAGCTATCCAAAATGTAACGGTGTTTGAAATTAATTTTCCTGAGAAAACAAATTCGTCGCCTGCTTGAACCTTTCACAGATATTTCTATTTAGTCACGCTTTGATTTCTTAGTCTTTGTCATTCATAACTCGAGTCAACAAATATTATGAATTAATTAGTACAAGGCAAACTCTATAGCCTAACTGAATACTACATTTGTTTCATGTGAGTATGCAATGTGAGAGCCAGTGGTCAACTGTTTTCAATCTAACGATAAATATTTAATAGGACATTATGTAGCACAAGTATATCTCTACTGGCGAAAATCTTTTGGCACTAGTATACTTTGGGGTGGCCATTTACATAAACAACAATGACTTATTTTAAAATTCTATTTACTTATTATCGCGACGACTCACATTTAAAGCACACCCAATCATAATTATAGCCATTTACACCATTATCAATCAATGTATTAACTACTCCTAACCTACATTCACACTACTCTAATAAATCCTCTACTCAAGTCAACATATTAGAGAAAACACAATTGACCAGTGGCTAGTACAAATCAAACTCGCATGATCCCAAACACTTGTATTCGTAACATACCGAGTTCGTGTTTACATTAAGTAAATTTTAGTAATACGAAAATTTTAGCTATTTGGTTGATTAATTTTATACGCATATTTTACTAGAATTCAATCCTAATTATTCTTAACAGGTGGGTAGATAAAAGAACATGAGAGAATATCTGCTTATAAAGTGATTGAAATAGTTTTTATGCTGGTAAGGTGCTAAAGTACGGAGGCTAGGATGTTCTCTTAAAGTCAAACGCGAAGTTGAAATTTTACGATTACATAATTATTTCAAATTGGAAAAGGTAACCATTGCAAATACCGGTTCGTCTAAATAGAACCTACTAACCTGAAACATTGGATTTAGTCCGGTTATTATCATTTTTTGTAACTATAACAAAATATGCTCATTTTGCCAATATCCATTTCATTAACTAGACAACAATTGACTAACGCTTGTGCGAACGGTCTTTCCCTATTAGAGGGCGCTGTGACTGCATAAACTAACCTTGCGCTGATAAAAGTTTAATCATCTGAATACTGAATTTTGTACTAAAGCAAGAATAAATTAATGTTTGTGGTTAAGGTTTCTGTCTCTAATGTAACAAAATAAATAATTAATTGCATAAATATAACACTAAATCGTCCTCAATAATCCACTTACTCACACAACTATTAAACTGCTACACTATAATGACATCAATTACAATAGGTTACACAAAATATAAATACGAATCACTAACCAGAATGTACAAGTATAAAGCAAATATTTCAATCCCAATAATATGGCTCTGAATACATAACGTAAATATTGAAAATAAATTTACGAAGGAAAATGTTTTGGGACCAATTGGCCCTGAAATTGCCACTAAATCATTGCTAGGTTCGAAAGGACCTATCAAATTGTCCTGAGAAGATTCCCCCCTGAAGGGAGAGGAATCTTAGCACAATTAACCTATATTGTGGAAATATCCTACATTATGGGAGCGACAAATCAAGATGGATAGTAACCCGGTTCGAATTTTTAACTAACATAGTGCTGACGAACTTAGCACGCCTCAAATTTTAATGCATCATGTTGGGAAACAATCTTTCGAACAAACATAACCTACTGTACAGGCTGGGGATAGGGACAGGTTATTCCTAGTCCAAAAACAGAAAATTTTGATAAAAATGTAAAAAGAATGATGATGACAAACTCCTAAACCTCCCAATCTTGTTTGTAATAACTAACACTTTTACTCACTGCTTGAAGACTGAAGGTTGAAATATCCAAGTTTAGTAGAAATCAATTCCACTTATCCATCATGGTGACTGAATTCCTTCAAAATCATTAGTTTCTTTGAAAATCAAATTTTGCATTCTAAATATTGTTCACAGATGACTGAAATATGTTATCTTGAACTAGTAAAGTCTAGGATTACAACTGTTTCTGAACTGCAAAATCTATTACCGAAGTAGGCATACCAAATTTTAAAAGTCACTGCGTCGGAATTCAAAAGATGTTGATCTTTCGATGGTTGACGATAGAAGACACGATCCTACCTCTGGACAAAGATGAGCTGAGACTTCTCAGCCAAACACAGCCAAGGAAAACACTCTCGTGACTAACGCTAACACGCTGCTAACATCTGGCACAATTTCTGATTTTTGGGAGTCTCAGAAGGGCGAGGGGGTTATATACCTATTATAGGTATAATAGGTGTAATATACCTATTATATCTAACTGTAATAGGTATATTGCAAGGGTCCTAGCCCCTTAGGCCCCTTCGGTTCATTGGATGACATCAATAAATGAAAAGTCTGTATGACATATTTTCAAGTATTGCATTCGGTAGATCACACTAACAGCACCGATTGAGAACAAATTATTATAGAAGTTTTGGTTTGATTAACCGATATTAATAGTCATAATGACATTTAACCAAAGGTAGGGACCAACAGACTCAATTAATCGTAGCATTTTTCATTCCGGATGCTGGGATTGCTACTGAGTACATAATTAGGGACTATCATATTGCGGTAACATTTCAAAATCAAAACTATTCAGCAAATCGTTCATCAAGTTCATACATAATCTAAGATTCATAAACATAGAGTGTTTTGAGAAGTGATAGATAATTGCTTGTTTTACAGCGAAGTGACATATGACAAGAAATAGAAGAAACAAGTAAACAGATAAAAGGTCCATAAAATAATATAGGATGCCCTTGCAAGCTGCTTTAACAAGTAGCAGCAATATTCGAAAAACACTACTTAGGAAAAGAATCGAATTATGGCTTTAGCTACTGAGTTGTCAATAGTTGACCATATCTCAATGTCGTTACAAGCGCAAGTGTCAAATACCAAATCAAAATTTTCTTAAAAAAAGAAAAGGAAGGAGTCGCCAAACCCAGGTCCTGCTCGCCTCACAGCACATGAACACTCCACCACAGTAAATTGACCTAGAAACTTCCCGACAGAAACGAAGAAGAACCGGTGACGTGTAACAACTAATTCATTAGCAAACATGCCCCCCGTATGTTCCAGTGTACAGCTCTTGAAGAAGTTTCCTTCTTATTAAGTACTTTCCACTTGCCGTCAATGTTAACGATATTAGACCCTGCGTACTCATGGTAGTATTTATAGTAATTGATTATGTAATCAACGTTAGGACCAATCAGCCCAATTTTAAAAAAGAAACAAAATAAATAAATAAATAATTAGGAAAGCCCACTCAAACACTTCAATGTACGAAATGAAAAACAAAATACGTGATTCATAATTCTAGCATATGTATTCTGAGACACTCCATATCACCTAGTCAACTGTATTTGTATAGATCACGAATCAATATTTACATTTGTTACATTCTTTTACGTTGAGACGTTGACAAGATAACCAGCAGAAGGTAAGAACTCTGGATCACGCAGTGCTATTTTAGCACCATATTCCAGAACATTCCACAGAAAATATCATAATGATTGTCCATTAATTTTTTGCTCAGGACGAAATGTTCAGACCCGAAAGAACGTTACTACATTTGGCCATTAGTCACACACCTCGTTATTTCCATCTATGAAGTTTCGAGTTCGACTCCAGTTCTCTTATGGGCACGCTGTCTCAGTGGTAGAGCCTTCACCTCCGGTGCTTGTAGTCTCTGGTTCCATCCCAGCTCGCGCCGTGTGGACTTTGTGGTGGACAAACAGCGTGCTCGTGGGTTTTCTCGAGGTTCTTCCGTTTCCTCCCACTTTCTTCATTCCACCATTTCACTCATCTCTCATCATCATCATCTCCTTTAGCCTAATCAGCATAACCATTGGACGCAAATTAAAAGATTTCATTTCATTTCATTTTTCAGTTCTCTTGCTAAGTAGTTGAAAGAATTTGCTAAGAAATTAAATAGAATTCTCCAAACCCTCGTGATAATTCACTATCGCTATAAGCACTAGGATTGAGTTTCAGACGTATCACATGAACGGGGCAATGGTTAAAGAGTCACTCGATTGGTAAATACACTGTACTTCGAATTCCGGCGCACACCACGATAGCAGTATTTGAGCCCATAGGCATTTATAATTATAGTCCCTCACATCGTACTAGAATCCAGCACTAGAATTGTAATACTTAAATATAAATGTCCGTTTTTCAAAGAAGACCATTAGAACGCACTAGGATTTTGAACAATTTGCTTCAGTAATCACAGCTAAGCTTAGGAAGTATGGACAGAATAGGAAGAAATCTTCAGATTTTCATTTTTCCCTAACGATTATCACTCGCTTCACAACATAGCAAGGCTATACAAAGATTTTAAGACACGCACAGCAAAACAACATCCACGAATGCTATTCACACTAACTCACACATGTCTACATTGATAATGAACGTTATTTGATAACACTTAGTCAGTTCTTTGACTCCTATGGTGGACACTGAAAACCCTGCCGGATAAAGAAACAACGACTTTGAAATAAAAATAAAATTTAAGGAAATAATACACGCACTTTATTGTGTGCTCTCTTTTTGATTCACTGGCAATAATTCACTCTTCACTTATTCACGCGAGAATATTGCCACTGATAGGAAAATGATTAAGTGAATATTTGAAAAAAACAGAAGTCATTTATACTCACCTTATCCCTCCGAAATATTTGAAGTAACAGCTGATCGGGCGGCCGAAATCCATTGGAAATTACACCGCCAGGAGGCTCAGTCAAGGCATGAACCGGGAACTCACGGAAAAGAGCTGATATGGACAGAAATGATTTAATCTTTTATAAACACAATATGATCCTTATAAATATAAGAGTAAAAGATCACCTCATCAGACGAAACGCCTAATCAGATAAGAATTAATAACAAAGCGTATTGCCTGATGCTCATCAGCTCTATGATTAGAAAAGAGAAAAACAAACTACGGTTATTTTGCAATAATCTAAAGGAAATGTAGTAAGCAAAAAATGATTAACAGCACTAACGATAATCATAATGACAAATCTTAATTGATGTTTTGTTTAGTGTTTCTTCATAATGAATGGCCTTCTTATTCTCTGATTTTGAGCATCAGAAAAATAGAAACTAATACTCTCTAGCACACACACGGAACGGAAACTTCTCAGTAACATGACTTAATGACACTCAAAAGGAGTAGCAATGACCTTATTAATAAGACTAAAATGTCAAATCTTTATCCGTTGGACTGTTGCGGTGGAGGAGACACTATTATTTTAAGCATTATGAATGTTGAAAACAAAATTTTGAATAGTGCGATATCATACAATTTCGTTTAATTATGAAAGAAAACCAAAAACATTTATCGCAAGTATAATGCGACACTCAGGAAAGATAACTTTAACGGTTTAAATTTAAAAAAAAGTGAGAAACAAATTCACCACATCATTAAATATAGTTAAGAATCAGGAAGTTTTAGGAAGGTTCATTATGGAATATGATAACCCCCTAGCTAGTAAGTATCTGTTTTCAACCGAGAAGGACCGCCTACTACTTACGAGTGAGGATGATCTGGGCAAGAAAGCTGACGCCGAGCAGGATATTTGAAAGGAGACTCCAAACAAATAATTAGTAGCCTGTGAATGTTTTGTCTTTCTTTCTTTGTGTCCTTAGAATGGTGAAGAATTTAAAAACAAAGTTAACAAGAAAATTTCCGTTTCTTGGTAGTCTTGATAGTATTACTGTGCTTAGAATATCACCATTTAAAAAGGATAGATTTGCTCAAAGAAAAACAGAATCAAGTTCTTTTCTTTATAGAGTTAATAACAATCATCGTAATAGAATAATTGGAAATTGGTTTTAAGATTAGTTGAAACTTTTGCTATAATATATTGGTGTGGAATATGCTGGTACATGTCAGCATATGTCTTCTCATGTTTTAAATTAGAGATGTAATTGTGAGAACGAAAGAGCTAGATGACGTGATTGGTAACTTGAATCGTGTTAAGAAGAATGTGGGTAGAATAGTATCGTTCTGCTTCATTCTCCCTTACCAGAAATGAGTACAATTGAAGACAGGTATTATATGGCAATTAAGTTATGACAATATTTGTAGCATTCATTTACTTCTGTTTGTTTTAAAAAAAAGATATAGACGAATTTAAAATCTTCAAGAAGACTTAGATCACCTGAGCATTAGAAATTTAAGTTAAAATAAAATAACTTGTACTTGTCTGAGAGCGCAAGATCGTCCACTCTGCACGCTGTTCGTCGCGATCTACAGAATTCAAATAAAGAATGAATTAAATGAAATTAATTCTCATCACTATTTTCGTCCACTACTGGAACAATTTCGGTTTTCGTGAACATTTTACTGAGTATTTCAGCTGGTCGAATGATTTTCGATAAGTATTTCGAATATCATAAATAATACACAAATAGCAGCAACGTGAGAACATCAGCCAACTGTTCTGTTCACGAAACCAAAATTGTTCCAGTGGTGGAGGAAAACAGTGGTGATAATTAATTTGTTTTCATTCATTCTTTATTTGAGCATATTAAACACACATTGTAACGCCCCTGTCCCCATGGCCAAAAAGCGAAATGAATTCAGATAAAAAAAACTGACTTCAACCCAGTAAACCCAGGAAGACGGAACTAGTCTCGTAAAGACCTCAACCGTCCTCTAGTGGTGTGAACAATAGTTAAATTAATCTATTGACCCAATACTCCTCTTCAAGAAGAACACAAGATTTACAATATACTATTAAAGAAAATAATAACAGAATAATTCTATTTTCAATAATAATTTTATTAACAACAAATAAAGGGTCGTGTATATGCACCAATACGTTAGATTGATGTATATACATAATCTTAAAAATCAACAGTTAATCATATAAAATTCAAAAAATAACCGAATATAGATATATGTAAATATATATATTTTTGAAGTCTCCATTGAAAAGAAAAAAATATAATAATAAAAATAATGAATAATAATATATTATACACCTTAATTCTTCTCTACAATTTTTTCACAATTCTTATTATCTTCTTTAAAAATATTATTTTTATTTTATTGCGCTTCAATTTCACAAATTAGTTCTACAATCCAAATTCACAAACTATCACACAGTAGTCTTTATCGAAAGAAATTTACTTGGTATTTAGATTTCTAATTTTAAAAAAAAATTCAAAAACAGCAATCTTTGCTTCAATTGGCATCTAATTTTTTACACCATCTAAAATTCTTTGTTTCCATTTATAATTCCAATTTCCTAACCTAATTCCATAATTTCATTCAAAGTCTATTCAATATTTCTTGCCTGAATTTAATAAGTCTTCGCAATGTCTTCAGGAACAAAAAAGTTACTTCCTATACACCCTATTAATATCAGCACAAATACTGTTTTCATAAAAATACTCAAACGTATTAAGATCTGAATTTAATACTCAGTTAAATTAAATTTCAGAAAATGTCAATGCAAGATTTGTCGTTGTCGATTCTGATTAATTAATCTTTTGACGGCCAAAAAACTCGAAGTATCTAGCCACGCAACTTAAAATACTAGGAAGAGGAAAAAATATAAGAAAAAAATTAGAATGAAAATATTTCTTTTGAGAGGAATACTGGATTCTTATTATGCATTCATTTCCAAAAATTTATAAATAAGTTTCAGTTAAAAGAATTAAAATAAAAATGTGGGATAATAATTTAAGTATAGCTAGGAGAATAACACAAGTCTCTAACGGACAGATTGTTGAGACCAACTCTGAGATTTACCAATACAAAGCGGAATAAAATACGATTTCCAAAAAGGACAACCTTCACAAACGTAAATTGAACACAACACAATTACTATTAATAAAAAGATATCTTCACTCACCTCTCACACTTATTCCTTCTGTTTTATTTGTTTTACCTCCTCTTATACTACTTCGGCAGCGCCTTTGGAATTTTATCTGCCTTTACTCCGCATACATGCTCACAGAACAAACTGATTCGAATGCCTCCAATTACTAATCTAAATAAGGAGTGACCTAAAGATCCGGAAAATTAAAGTAGTCTATCTAACGGTCTAAATGAACGGAAATGTAAATTTAAGAATTTAAGAAAGGAACCCTAAATGAAGATTACAATTAATGACTACTTCATCTTGTTTTTTCCAAGTATAAAAGATATTAACTCTTATAAGCATGGTACCACTGGGTAACAAAGCAAATGCCTTATTAAAGGAAAAATTCACGAAAGGCAAAAGACCATTCAACTGATCTTTAAAAAATTTATTAATAAAACATTTACAAGCATTCTGAACAGGCCCCTTTTTCTCCTCTCAAATCTAGCATGCAACCACTGAGACACGATGAAATTAGAATATAAAGAAAAAGTTAGAAAGGCAATAACCACTCAATAGGCCTTTTGAAACCGATTTAACCAAGGATTAACGAGCCTTCTGAACAGGAGTTTTTGTCCTCTCAAATCCAGCCTGCAACCACTGCGCCACGATGAAATTAGAATGTAAAAAAAAAAGTTGCAGCTGGCAGTAGTCATTCAACAGGCCTTTAAAAACTAATTCAAATTAGCATTTACGAGCCCTCTGAACAGGATATTTGTCCAAATATCTACCATGGACCACTGAACCACGATGTAATTAGAATATTAAAAAATTACAAAACGTAATAGTTATTCAACAGTCCCTTAAAACTAAATTAAAGAATCATTTACGAGCTTTCTCAATAGGACCTTTTTTGTCCTCATTTCTAGCTTGCAACCACTGAGCCACGATATAATTAGAATATTAAAGAAAATGTTACAGAAGGCTATAGGCATTCGAAAGGTCTTAGAAATTAAAGATTAATTAAAGATTGAAAACCCTTTTGATGACGAACCCATTTGTCCCACTATTTAGTAACTCCTCAAGCATTACTTTTAACACTTTTAAAGAAAGTTGCACTATCAGATTCACTCCCGAGCACCAAAAACCAATCCTTTAATGTTATAAGGGTAGATATTCTTTCCCTTATTCTGCGGAATTCAAAATCTTTTTTTTCACTTTCACTCTCACTCCACAAAACATGCACAGCAAATACTAAGCCAGCGAAAACGAAACGGACCAACTCAACCACATGAAGACGGGAGTTCTTCACTCGACGTAGTTCCTAAACCGTAAGACGTGGCCGATCCCCAGCATACCAAGCAGGTAAGCACAAAGTAGAACAACCACGCCTATTACGAAGCGCACGCAATATCCCACAACTCTTACATTGGTGCTCTCTCAAATCGTTTTATATTTTCTTTTCTTTTAAAAAAAGCAGCAGATTAATTTTACATAATTTTTAGAAGAAACTTCGTCAAAATCTTCTTGTAAGAATATTATCCCTATACACAAAAGAATATTTTTATTTTTTGTTTTGTTATTCTTGTGAAAAACCATCCTGCAAAGGAGAGTGAAGGAAACAACCTCCGTAGGATGGTTTCTTTACAACATATACAGTAATACCATCGAGGGGGCCACGATGGCTCAATGGTAGAGCGTTCACCTCTGGTGCTTGAGGTTTTGCGTTCGATCCCAGCTCCCGCCAAGTAAACTTTGTGGTGAACAAACACCGTGTGCCTGGGTTTTCTCGCGGTTCTCCCGTTTCCTCCCACTTTCTTCATTCCAACCATTTCATTCATTACTCATCATCCCCGTCTCCTTTAGCCTAGCCGGCAAAACCGTCGGACGTAAAACTCAAGATTTCATTTCAGTAATACAATCGAAAAAAAGTAAACACACAAATATTTATAACAACAGGCATATTATTAACCAACTGTACAAACCATGAGCAATTACTAAAGAAAGATCTATATATGTCACAGAACATTAATTATGTGCAACATTAACACAAAATGGGGGAGTGTATAATTTCAGTTGATGTACAGCAGTGGTGTAGCGATGGGATGCGCGGACATGGTCGAGAACCCCCTTCATCCTCAGAAACCAATTACCATTAATACAAAAAATATATGTTATCATCAGATTAGAATGTTATAACAACTTCATCCTTCCATTCAAAGGTAATGGTTATCTTAGGGGTGTAAAGTATGTATCATATGTATACCACATAGATGCTGACCTATGTACATATGCCTTTTTCACTATGAGGTACACTTGCAAACAAAATGAAAAAAAATATTTGTTGTTAGGGAACCTCTTAAGATAAAACTGGCAAAAAATTGTGGGTGTCCCAGTTAGTCTTCCACTATTTTTTTTTTTTTGAAAATATAAAAAAAATGACTTCAATTTTCAACGTCAACAAACATTTTCCGCCTTTTCTCTTGTTGAGAATACCTATCATCGTTTTTCATGCAGGGTGCGCGGTGGCTCAGCGGTAGACTGTTCACCTTCGGTGCTTGTGGTCTCTGGTTTGATCCTAGCTCGTGCCGTGTGGACTTTGTAGTGGACAAACACCGTGCTCCCTTTTTTCTCGCGGTTCTCCCGTTTCCTTCCACTTTCTTCATTCCACCATTTCACTTAACTCTCACCATCACCGTCTCCTTTAGCCTAACCTGCATAACCGTGGGACGTAAAACTTAAAGATTTCATTTTATTTCATTTTTTTATGCAAGTTGGTTCAGGCGTTTAGGAGAAAAAAATATTTTCACTTTTCCTTTCCCCCTCCTAGCACCCCTCTAAAAGCGCTTAGGGGCTGATACTTTTGGAAATTGAGTTTCTCAGAAAATTATTACAAACAGTTATTTATAAAGTGGAGTATAGGAATAATGGTTCCTTATAACAATAAGCCCCCAGTGTTTGCGCCATCTTATGTGTTAATATATATATCCAGAGACTATAGCTTATTCTTTGATGGTCCAGTTTGATGACTGTGTCATTTCTGCTGATTGTTGCCTTCCCAAACTGGTCTCCCAGGGTTTCTGACCACTATGTCACCAGAGCTGAAGCGCCAGCAATGACCATCTTCACTTGGTGTTTAGCGTTGTATACCAGCATTGCTCTAGTCTTGACTAAAGAAACCTATTCATTGGTCAAGCACTATATCACCTGCTGTACACCATTCTTGCTGGCCTAGACCTAGTGACAGGCCAGTCTACTTACCTAATGAAAAATGTCAAATATGAAAAGAGAAAGAAAGTGTAAACTTGTCGTGTCGTGATTGGGGGAAGTGCAGTAAAGTGGGGAGAAGTTGCTATACTAATTTTTTCGAATTTTAAACTGTCGTAAAATTCTTGGTTGGAATATAATCTAATTTAAGTATGAATAAAATAAATTTATTTTATAATTCTAATTTCAACGCTTGTTCTTGTGTTGACTAATTCATATCAAACTTCCGAAGAAATATCAAAACAATTTTAACGACCGTATGAGTAGTGACAACTCCCAGTCACCACCCCTCTTTTCAGGTTTTAGGAGAAATAGAGAAAGAAAGAGTAAGAAAGAGGGAGAAAAAGGTAGTAAAATAGAGGGAAGGAGAAGAAGGAAAGGAAGAAGAAGATAGGAAACCTGAGGAGAACGAATCACTGGATAATTATGGGAATATGGTGAAGAAACATGAATAATTTCTGAAAGGTAATCTGTATTCAAAATATTAATGCTCAAGGATTGATATTGTAGGCATCCGGAATAGACACATGTTTACTCAGACAACCCCGACCTGGATCCAGTCAACTATGCCAGTGGAAGTTGCCCCGACGCAGCCCGGTTGACGAGACAGTTTAGTTCTATTGGTTATCCTTTCTTTTAGCAGGAAGGTTATCTAGTATCCAGCCTCGGAACTCCAAGATTCAGAGATGGATCACACATTTTAAATCAGCCAGGAAAAAAATATTTCGAGTAATGCAAACATTTGTCAAAAATGAAAATTTTGATATTTCTGAAATATCTTTGTTTATTCAGGCATATCCTGTTACTTTGGCGTTTCTCCCAGAGCCGATTATAATTCGTTTTAGACTTTATCGTTTATAACCTTAGTCATGCATTATGAAATCAATTACAGTTAACCAACGTCAATGTTACGACTTAAAACTAAAAATTATCACTCAGTCACCCACACATACACACGGGACAGTGTACAAACATGGATTCCAATGGAAACTATCTAACTACATTGTTGTATACAATTCACTACATAAAAAAATAAAAGTATTAGACATTAATGACATATTCAACATATATCGAAAAAACGGCAATATGCATGCTAGATAAAACAGAAATGTCTGAGAACGTATGAATGTATATATATATATATATATATATATATATATATATATATATATATATATATATATATATATATATATATATATATATATATATATATACATATATCTTTATATTCACATATATTAACAAGAAGATTAGTAGGAAAATATTTATGGTACACGAAAATTAATTTACGTAAACGAATATGTTCTTATATTTCGTAATATTAAAAAAACAACGTAAAGGATTTGATGAGTCCTTTCTCATATATAAAATTGACGTTTCATTCGTTCATTACTCTTTTTTATTAGTTAGTTTACGAGTCCTATCTCGTAACAAGCGACGAGTGTCAATAACACACAGACCATTAGACACTTTTACTGTGTCCATTCATTTTGCAATCATATTCCGGATTTCCTTCTTAAGAGCATTTGGGACACTTTCAGCTATTTAGGTTGTAAGAAAAAAAGTTTTATCTTTCGAATGATGGAAGTTATATTATATCCTGAATTAGTCAGTGACTAGTTGTTTTAGAAATCATTATATCCTTCACTAGACGCACGCACTACTAAGCTTAAACTGTGAATTTCTCATTCGTGTGATATTCAAAATTGTATTAACATTATTCGTTCCCTCTTTCGTTCGGAGATAGTGTATATCGACACACAGAAGTTAGGGTAAAACACGCTGATTAGGTTGTAAAGGGTGGAATAAGAGGAAAGGATTTTAGACGAAAGATTGATACAAGGATGTTATGTTGGTGATCTTAAAAACTGACTTGATGGTACTTTGGGGTTATTAAATACGACCTGCACTCATCACATTTCCTCATATACGTGTATTTTCAATAATAATCTATACATTATTCTTAAAAATAAACCCCGACAAATAATTCACTAATAGGTTGCATCACTTTCAACAAATGAGAATATCCGACATCCCTTTCAATCGACGGATTTTTCCGCGCATAAACATAACATTCATATTTCCACATATTTCGTTTAAACAGTAGACCTTTGATGTATAAGGCAGGCACGTACACATAATTTTAAAAATAGAATATTAATTTCACTATTGGACCCAAACTACTACAAAGTTAACATTTATTAAACCTTATAGTAGAAAAGTAGAAATAACTGGTAGTTTGACATAGAATTTCAAACTGACAATGACGAAAGGATGAGAATAACATTATGGAGAACCGGACCATCATTCACCCCGCGGTGGGTCAAATACGTTAAGAAAAATAAACCCAGTCCCTAGATACTTCACGTCGACTAATATATACACGAAACATGTCCCCCGACGTCTCAGTTATTAAATTAGGTTCAAAAATTATATATTGAATGATCAATACAGCAGCGTCAAAGGGACAAGCTAGAACACTACGACTACAAAGATAAGTGGTCGAATTTCGTACGGTAGTTTCGGAAATAGTTCCAATCACAGCATAGATTTTGTGCGGCGGAGAGTATAAAATGAATAGGAAATGGTAAAATCTGGATCAAACCGGATTGCAGAAAGGATATGGGCTTCTCAAGAAGGACGAGGGGGACCCAAAATATTCTGCCAAAATTTAGATTGGAAGATTTTTCTAAGAATTCCTGCCCAATAGCGGGCCTAGTTTTTGTATAGCATTAAGATTATGATTTCAATGTTTCCCTATTTGAAATACCCATATGCTAATTATTATCATGAAATAACGTGTTAATAAAGATTTGTTCCCCAAAGTATAGTTACTACGAAATTATTGCGAATTTCCACATTAATTCCAAGAATAATTATAAGTAAATTGAATATCATAAATAAATCGAAACTTATTTCGAAAAAAAAATTGCATGGTACAGTAGGTGATAATATTAGTGGGCCCCTACGAGCAGAGACCACATTACTTAATTGTAATGGGACATTACAAATACACCGCCAGTGACCAGAAAAAGTGCTACCACAGTACGAAATACCCAGTCATAAAGAACGGTTCCACATGCCAAACAAGCAAAAGTCTCCTTCATACCTGAAACGCAACATGTATTGGTGGCGATAAACATGAACATGAACGCTATAACTCTATAATCATATGAACATAACATGAATATATGTGTTTTGAAGGAACATATCAATGTCATTTCTCGACCATATTAAATGATAGAGAGAACCATATTACCGCCCTTGAAAAGATACTTAAACCGATGAGGTCTATGCCCATTTTAGGAGGACTGAAACTAAATAGCAGTGTCACGTCTTATATAGCCCCACAAGGAAACTAGTGTCAATACAAACCACTGTGAACCAAATATTCCAAACTGTGATTCGACAAACATTACCCGCGAAATAGCATTCCAGTTCATTAAAGAAACTTTCTCATTCTCGTCCTCAAATCAAGGGTCATTCACCAGAGAACGTCGTAAACTTGCTGCTATCTTTAGAAAATCATATTTCCTACCTGTTCCAGACAACAGCGCACTAGGCGAGAAACCTTACAACCCAGTGATAGCGAACTCGATTACTTGCAATGACAAGTTACCAGCAGTTTTCTGCCACACTTAGCCTTAGCGTTCCACTAAACATTGAACTGTGAAATATTCAACAGTCATGACATTGTAACATCTTTGTAATTATCTGAAACAACTACCATGTTTCAAAGTAAAAGTGATAGTGTATTTGAATAAACTGAATGCTACATTGCACTCTTGAGTTGTGTTTCGATGCTGAGCGTCGATGTTGAAACAGACATTGAACAGTAAAAGTTAGTTGGATTTTTGGTGTTCCCTGACTATTATTAAGAATATCTTGTAATAAATTCAAACTGTCTATGTAATTTCAGATGGTGTGGTTCAAATGTAACTTAATGAATTAATTTGTGTAATCTATATATCATAATTAATCGTCCACAGTAAAAACATACATTCCTTCTTAGCAAATTTATAACAGAACAAGAAGTGTTTTAAAAATAACTCCTTAGTTCATAATTGTTGTATCTGAGTGCCGCCGGTAGTTGCCCGAACAGGAAACATGGATAACCACTTCCATTAAACATGATGTTTTTGTTCTGTGTTTTATTCTACAATGTACGTAGCATGTAACAAAACTCTATATGCAGACATCTAAATCTCTTTTGAGAATAAAATTTATAACGTAGTTTAAGAGAGAAAATGAGGAACTAGAACATCCTTCACGTCTCGTCTAAATTAATACTACCTTTATGGTTTCAGTCCTGTCTCTGTTGCTTTCTCTTACATTATTCAAAATCCAGTAAGAGAATGCAATCAAATCTTTTCGGCGCATCCAAATGAGGGTAACTGGATACTCTCGTTCCCTTCGACCCAAATTTCTCTTTAATATTTGAAGATACTTATCACGTTAAAATGTGAGTATGGATTCGACGCATTGACTTACTAATGTTTAAACGTCTATGGAGATTTTATTTTGAAATAAACGTTATTCAAAGTTCACTAACCTGAATTACAATAAGCCAAGTGCCTTCAGCATTGACTATCTACTAATGTAACACTAGTCCAATGTTTTCAGCGTTGATTATTGTCTATTGTAACTTCGAACCTTCAGGATTCAATAGTTCATCTTGGAATTACTGTGTTTCATTTACTTAATATTCATTTTATCCACTATTGTAAACCTTTAATTTGGAATAATTAACGTTAATACGTAAAAGGCGTCTCCTTTATATCAGTTTGTAATCACGGACAAGTTGGTATTAGTTCGTAATAATGGTCCATAGCTGAATTATCCTAAGACTAAAGTTTTGTAATGGATAATGGTCAATGCGAGGAAGGTTAGGTAGCTTTCAGTCAATACGACTGTAGTAAAATGTATCGCAGAATAGCGGTAGAAAAAGCAGATATATTAACCATCCGTTGGTATCAGGGGTGATGCGTAACCCCATCTCAGATTTCTCTGTTCTTTAATACTAGAAACATTATTCTCAGATTTGTGCTGCTTTATGTATACTTCAGAAACAAAAGTGTTTATTAGCGTGTATGTATTTTACGTTCATACCACCCTTCTTTAGTGAATTATGAGAGTGTTCGGGTGGCTGGCCTCCCCTGTTACCATTTGCGTTCGTGAACTTCTTTTATAAAATCATTGAACATTTTTATGTATAATTGTACCTGTGACCCTATCCGATCTTGCTCTGAAAAACCTATTTCTTCTGAGTTGGAATACGATTCTGAGTGCAATACTGAAAGCGTTCCTAGGAATGAACAGAACAATATTGAATTCAGTTTCAGTCAGTGCGGAAATATAGCTATTGGATTTCGAGGTTGAAGTAAGCAATCATTCTGACAATATCGTAAAAAGGTAGAGCCTGACACACTTGGTCCAACAAAAAAGAGAAGAACAACTGTTTGTGTTATTGTACATATACAGGGTGCGGCAGCGTTCATAGCGTAATTTGACTTGCGTAGTACAATGTCATACTGCATGAATGCGCGCCAGCTCGTGCCGCATTCGTGTACTAATAAGCTGCCATTTCGAGTGTAACAGTGATATGGAGCGGTGGAGTGCACAGCATCGTGTCTTTGCTGTTGAAAGTTATTTCAAGAATAACGACTCTGTTATTGCTACCGAACGTCTATTTCAGCAACATGTCAACTTGGGACGTCATGCTAAAGTCCAGATGGACGAACCATTGTGAGGTGGGTATGTGCATTTCGATTAACAGGTTCTGATTGCAATGGCAAACCGGGAAGAAGTGAAAGAACTGTGCGGACACCAGAAGCCGTGGAAAATGGTCGTGTTGCAATATTGCGTAGCCCAAAAAGATCTGCTCGTCGTTATTTGCAAACTGTGCATATTTCCGATCGCTCATTCTGGAGCATATTGCACAAAAATATACATTTTTACCCATGTAAGCTGCATTGTTCAGGAAATTTGGCCTCGCGATTAGGTTTCACGAGAAACATTCTTCTTAAACATTCTTCTTAACATTCTCCTTCACCAAAATCCATAAATTTTGCACACCATCCTGTCAGATGAAAGTCATTTCGAATTATGTGGTTCAGTGAGTAAACAAAATGTGTTATTTGAGTGATGCAAACCTGCATGACTGCACATCAAGCTCTTGCACAGTTCTCGTGTCACAGTGTGGTGTGGAGTTGCTTCCTTTCTTATTATGAGGATGTCAGCGATATGGACTGTAACTGTCACCACTGAACGCTACCTTAAGATGCTGCAAGACTTCATTCTTCCCCAACTAGGTATGGTCTATGTGGATGTGGAACACTTCTGATTTGAACAAGACAGAGCGACCTCGCATAAAGCCAGAATTTGTATGGATTTCTTGCGACAAACATTTCCATAGAGTAATTTCCCGTTTTGGTGGTATTTCCTGGCCGCCTTGCTCATCTGATCTTTTGCTTTAGGGCTACCTGAAGCAAGAAATGTTCCGCCACCATTGCTGAGTTGAATGCTCCGCCACCATTGAATGTTCCGCCACCATCAGAACTGCCGTCGCCAATGTTCCCGAGAATACGTTACGCCGAGTTATGGAAAGCCTTCAACGCCGACTAGATGAATGTGTTGCGCAGAGGGGATATCATTTGGCAGTAGTCATATTCAAAAAGTAATCCACCCAATGGACAATGACTTACACATTAGTAAATGTCATGCCTTTAACTATTAATTGACATAAGAGGTAATAAATAAATTGCAGTTACTGCCTGATGGTGTGTTTTTAATATTCTAGTATGAACGTTGCCGCACCCTGTACTTCATGTTAACAGAACTTGCACTTATAGTGTTTGGGTTATCAGTATCCCTATGTTGCCATCAAACGGTATATAATATATGTTACCAACGGAAGGTTCATCATAATTTCACTAATATTTCCATAACAATTAAGATTTGACTCGGTAGAATGCCCAATGAACGATTGAGATATAAAAAGGTTCGAAATTGAACCATAAAGTATCCGCGACTCCGTTCATACTTTCCCGAGTGTGAGGATCCGGATGCAAACCCCTAACATGGTGTTCTTTATATCCCAATGTTCCCCCTCGAGTATTGTAGAGAGCTCAAACATCAGGACCTAAATGATTGTGTTAATTAACTAGTTCTTAGTTTTTTCAATTATTGTTGATCAAATATGGTTCAATTATTCTCGATGGTTTATTTCCCATGTATAACCGGAATAACTGTAGGCAAATTTGACAAAAATAATGAAGATGGCGGAAAAAATCATAAAGAGATAAAATTGGCAGAGATGTGTGGAATAGTGGTAAAATCAACGTACTAAAAGTAAAGGGAAATCCGAGTGAAGCTTCAGCCGCCATATTGGAAAATGGGCGAAGCCGGTACCGTAAAAATACATGGTTTCGTCATCAGCAAACAAAACGCCAGAAAATCACCATAGAGAAATAAAAGTCGGTACGGGTACGTGGAATAATGGTCCAATTTACACCTACATGTCCTGGGAAATTCGAGTAGAGATTCAGCTACCATCTTGGAAAACGGCAGCTGCTGATGCCGTGATATGACGTTTTTCGTTAGTCTGCACACAAAAGTTTAGAAAATCGTCAGAGAAAGAGAGAGAGAGAGAGAGAAAGAGAGAGAAATTGGTAGTGTTTCAATCAACATACTAAAACTTCGAGAAATCCGAGTTTATCTTTAGCCATCTTGGAGAATGGCCGCCGCCAGTATATTAAAACGGTATCTTCTGAAACGAGTATGGTAGATTGTATTCTAGCCGAGGTAATAAAGACCTAGTAAATTAGCTTTAACAATCGTATATGTTGAACCTTCAGTTATTACCATATGTACACTTTTACACTATAAATTTGTGAACCAGCAGGAATGTATACAAACGAATAACAATATTATGTCATATAATTATTTATGATTTTGAAAACGTTAGTACAAACATTTGAAAATTGGTAGTAATTTCATCTGTTTAAAAAGATAAATGCACCTGTCTCACTTGTATATTCAAATTACAACTTTCGTCTTTTTTCAATCCATGTATGGATACATTCATCTTCAAAATCATGAAGTTCCTCCAGATACTCGAATTCTCCAGTATTCAGCAGTAGGTCAACATTTACATAACCCTTATCTTTATAGGAACTGTTAATGCAGCCAGTGCCGCAACAGTATCCTCATAGGGCAGAACTCGAGGTGCTCACAACTCTGCTGCAACCTTCCTCGCAACCAGATTTGCAATTGCAGAAAATGAGCCCTCCCTCCAGATGCAGCAATCGAAGTTTTAATTCGTTATGAGCTGCAAATACGCTTACACACTTCAGCTAATTTTTTCGGCTCTGTAAAGATATTTTAAAAAATATATTATTTCCTTGTTGATAGTGGGATGAAGTGGTATCGCAACCACTTATGGAGTGTATGAAAAGATATTCATTCATTTCACCTGGGCTGGACAGTAGTCTTTCAATGCTGTGTACTTTGTTTTCTATTTTTATAGAGGCTTCTTTCACGAATGAAAAATTCCCATGTTGACCTCAAATGTCACTAGAAGGAAAAGAAAATCAACATTCTATCCGATAACAAATAAGTGCTCAAATCTGGAAACATATAATTCAACAGCAGTCTTCACTATAAGCGAGTCTGCATCAATTAGTGTTATCAGTACAGAGAATCCAGCTGTGGATTAATGACGAGAAAAATGGGAATGGAGTGACTCTTGATGCAATTGTTAACAAATATTTTTTCTTGAAGCGTAACCACTAGCGTTGAAGCTTTCAATCTCCTGACGGAATGGATCGCACTTTTTCCCGCCCATAATGTCGATTGAGGTAAGTGATGTAACAATCGATATCACCAAACGTTCCTTGCTGAGACCATGCGAAAAATATACACCATCTGTGACATTGACACCTTGTTTTGAACGATTGTAACTTCCTGGATTTTCCCTCGACGATGAAATAAAGAAAATGAAAAATACCGACTTCTTCGTTTTTCATAAAGTAACAACATAAGCAAAAATAATGTTGATGCATGTTGGTAGGAGAAGCATTCTTCATAATCTGCATCACATTTAAAGACTAACTATTTGATGAAACCGTAGTATAGTGTTTAAAGGTACAGTTACGTCGTGTATGAGCACACCACTTGTCACTGCTGCTTGTTACCTTATAGCGTAGTTTTAGTTGTACATCTTTGAAATTACTTCCAAATATTACTTCGTACTGATATCATCTCACTCTGAAAAGCCACATCACAATTGATTTTATCATCACCTGTGGAGGTGATAGTGTTCGTCTGAAGTTTGCTCTATTCAGGAAAATGTTTGTAACATCAGAGCCAGTCGACCAGCTTCTTAACATCCTCATCGTTACGAGCTTTCCTTGAATGTTTAAGTTCTACGTAAGGCTCCCACGATTTGTGTCTACATCACAAAAGTTTCCGAAGCAGTCGGTAATTCCAGTTGTATCTGAGATTCTTAAAATTCATTTGCTGACAGCACTGTCTGACACCCCGTGACGGTGAGACAGAGTTCCAATACTCTTAACGTACGAGAGTTTGTTATATAGTCAGACCGATCAACAAATCAGTTCTTCTGATGGTAAAATGCGCACTATCACGGTATTTTCCATACTTATCTCTGGACATTTTGCTTTGGAGAGCACACATTTCATGAACGTACAAGAGGCATGACTTAGCATAATCTAAATATCATACATCGTGTAAAAAGGGAGTAATGGAATTAACACACTGGAGATGTAATGCCCAGTCTCCACCTCTATGAACGCATGCAACAGTTAAACTTGACGAAAATACTGGTTCCAAAAGTATGCCATTCGCTTGTTCGTCTGTACTTAATCTAGAAACAGCATGAATCTCTCCTATAGCGTCATCAGCTCAGGTTTATTTTCAATATCTTTGCCTGTTATGACGACTCTGTGTAGTTCTGGCGTTTTGTGTGCGGAATAACGAAAATAATGTAGATTTACGCAGCGGAAGTGGGCATTTCCAAGATAGCGACTGAAACTCCATCAGATTTCCCAGAACTTTTATTATGTGTATTGGACCCACCAGTGCGACTTTCATCTCTGTCTGCTATTATCTAGCGTTTTGTGTGCGGATAACGAAAAAGAGTATATTTACGGCATCGGCTGCGGCCATTTTCTAATATGGGGCCGAAGCTCCACTTGGATTTCCTCCGACTTTTATTATGCTGATTTGACCACTATTCCACACATCTCTTCCGATGTTTATATATTTATAAATTTTTTCCACCATTTTGTCTAATTTGCGTACACTACATCTGAAACTTTTCCAAAAGAATTAAACACCATTAGACCACTATCAGATATGTAAAACTAACGTGAACTCAGTAGACAAGTGTTAATGTTGTAACAAATAAGGAAGTATTACTTTAATTATAAATTCCTCGTTTGAGGGATCCATAGGTTGCTTCCTGATTTATATGATACTGGGTACATACCAAACCTTGATACCTATGATCATTACTTAGTGTTTGTGACCAGTTAACTAACTAACTAATCTATGGCCTATGAAACCCAGAGGTTCAATGTGGCTTCACAAAAGCTATTCACTGACTTCTATATTTAGCTAACTGCATACAGTTCCTACTTTGTATCTTATCTCTGCGAGATCAGTCTTAATATTGTGCTACCATCTCCGCCTAGGTCTTCCTAATGGTCGTTTCCCGATTGGTCTTGCAGTCAAGACTTTGAAAGTGTTTCTATTTTCTTCCATTCTTATAGATGACCTGCCCACCTAAGCCTCCTAGATTTGACAACCCTAACATTGTTGGGTAAACCGTATATATTATGTAGTTCCCCGTTATGAAGTATCCGGCATTCCCCATTCCCGTTCCTCTTGGGTCCGAATATTCGTTTCAGGATCTTGTTTTCAAATATTTTCAGTCTATGTTCTTCCCTCAGAGTAAGTGACCATGTTTCCCAACCATACATAATAACAGTCATAATTATCATTTTATATTTTTTGAGCTTCAAATTAATCGGCATAATTCGCGACGACAAGAGATTGGGAACGGAATAGTTACACGAATTCCCTGCCTTAAATCAATATTTAATTTTTCGTAAATATGATTTTTGTCTGTTAATATTGATCGTAAATATTTGAAAGTATCCACTTTATCAAAAGTATTATTTAATATTTTAACCCCTCCGTAACTTGTCGTATTGCGGTCCCGACACTCTTTCATGTATTTAGTTTTCTCTGCATTTACTTCTAGACCCAGGTCCCTGCAAGCGTTTAATAAGATCGCTGCATTTTTTTATTGTTCCCCTCTCACGCCCTATTAAATTTACATCATCAGCATATACCATTACCTGGTGAATACCGTTCAACTCTAGGCCCTGGTTGCTATCTTTGAGTTTCCTTATAGCGCATTCCAGAACAAAGTTAAATAATAAATGTGAAAAAGCATCTTGTTTAAGGCCATTTTCGACGTGAAAGCTCATGACCAAAAATTTTCGTACCCGGACATATCTTTGGGATTCATTTAAACATATGTTTATTAAACTAACTAGCTTTCTCTTCATTCCAACTTCTGTAAAACGTTAAAATAATGTTTCTCTCTAACCGCCTCGTACGCCTTTCTAATATCAATAAATAGTTGATGTACCGAAGTATTGAATTCCCACTTTTTTCGAGTATTTGGCGAATGCTAAATATCGATCTCTTATAAATCCGCACTGATAATCTCGAATAATTTCATCTGCATACTTTGTCAACCTTGCTAATAGAATATTGTAAAGGATTTTATAGGATGTTGACAAGAGAGAAATACCTCGATAATTATTACGTACAGTTTTGTCGCCTTTTTTGTAAATTGGGACAGTGATTGATTCTTTCCACTATTGTGGCAATTCTTCCTTGTAGCAGATAAGGAGAATGGGTTTGTGTATCTTGTTCTAAAATTTTTCGCCTCCATCTAAAATTAACTCAGCCGAAATTCCATCTACACCAGGACACTTGCGTTTCCTTAATTTCTCATAGCAGTTTCTACTTCTATTCGGTTGGATTCTAAAATATACGGTTCTGCGGTGTGTATCTTCTTTTCTCCAGGCACATTAGGCTTTGGCTACGTGTTCAGCAAATCGCCAAAGAAATCTTTCCATCTATTTAAGATGCTATCCGTATCATTGAGAACTGTTCCGTTAGATTTCTTTAATATATAAAGACGAGGTTAATAGCCTTTCTGAAATTCGCTAATCCCCTTGTACATGTTCCGAATATTTTTACTCTTACTATTATCTTCGAATTTCTTAATGTTAGCTTTCAGAAAATCGTGTTTCTTATATCTGCGAAATTTTGTGTAGTTATTTCATTCGGATTTTGTAGCCAACGTAATTTTGCCTGTTTTCTCTTCTATACTAGTTTAATGCATTCCTGGTCGGACCATGGTTTGTTCCAATTTTTTCGTGGGTCCGAATTTTTCTTTTGCTTAAAGGATAATGCTATCTCTAATTTCAATCTAAGTATCCTCAACACTAGTGTACTCCGAATCTTCTCAAACCGAGTATATATTCGAAACTTCAATCTGGTATTCCTCTCTTACCTGGCTCTCTTTTGATTTCTTCAAATTAAATCTCTCCATTTTCGGACATATAATATTACCTTTATTCAACGATTATCTCTCTCGCATTATCGCTGCTACCAGGTAGTGATCAGTGTCAAAATAACCCCCTATAAGCGACCGGACATCAATTGTACTAGATTGCCTTCTTCTATCCACTAAAACGTGATCAATTTGATCATGTGTTTTTCCGTGTGGTGATGTCCAAGTGTATTTATGAACGTCGCGATGTGGGAATCTTTTGCTCTTTAAGATTAGATTTTTGGATGTTACAAAGTTCGCGAGTCTAGGACCGTTGTCATTACTATCCTTATGCAGACTTTCGTTCCTTTCAGTAGGTTTGAAAATATCCTATCCTCCTACCATTGTATTGAAATCCCCTAATAGAGTTTTCATATGCTATCGCGGGGGTCTTTTATATCGTCATCCTTTACCTTTATTTGGGGCATGTACATTTAAAAGAATAATAAAATTCAATTCGTTTAATTTCTGGTAATATTCATTTGTGAATGAAAAACCCTGTCCCTAAGTGGTAAGAGAACATAAAATTTCCGGAATTCACAGATCCGTTTCATTCCTACCTAACTCCCTGAGCTACTACTAGGTCCATCCTGTATCTCTCTAAGTCACTCGTTACGAATTTTAACGCGCCTGCCCTCTAAATACTTCAAATATTCCATGTTCCAAATCTCATGTCCATTTTCTTTTTCTGAGGTTGTTCCAAGTTATCAGTCCTTGACCAAGCCTCTTATGAATGTTTCTGAACAAGTGCCTTTTTTTTTTACAGAATGAGGTTGTTATCCCTACCCAAACCCCCAAGCTGGAGGACCACTCCTAGTCGTCTGTCTGCGACTGCTTATTCAGTCTATTAGCAGCTAACCTCTATATCTAGAGGCCTTCTCCTCGATCCGCAACCTGAGGACGCCCAATGCTGTGATGAAAGGAACCCATGTTAGTTTCTGGCCAGTTATTAATAGTTTATTAATAGCTACTTATATCATAACCAGCTATTAACCATACGTTGCACTATTAACCAGCTGTTATTCATGCGTTGTACTAGTATTACTGTAAATTAGCATGCTTGTCTACGTTTGGGCAGACACACCTTGATATTCCTTTCTCTAATTTAGTAATAATATTGAACATTGGTAATTAATGCACAACTAATAATACTCATAACGGGTAATAATATCTTTTGTTGTAACGTAATATTATAAACGGAAGCATTCCCGTCATTATTCGATCGGCTAGCCAGGATAAGGGGACGGCCTGTACTTTACTCTGGTACCTTACTGTTTTGTAAATTTAGCTGGTATGCGAAGAAGGTATTATGATGAAAGTTCGCTTACATTAATAATGAGTAACACATGTCGTACTTCTCCACAATTCGTTTCAATTATGGTATAATAGGTAAATTTATTTTAAATTTTTACTGTCTGCAAGTGGAACATTTGTAACGAAAATTTTGTTGTTCTTGTTGTAATGATCACTATAGGATGTATTAATATGGGTAAATGTAGGTCTTTCTTCAAGAAGACTATTCCAAACGATCATATCCATCCTTCAAGGATTGGTTATTTTTTCTAGAACTCCGTCGAAACTTTAACCAGAGATTTGGTCTTGAACAGTTGATAATGCGTACTGATACTAGCAGCAATGATACCTATCAATTGATGTTCGTTTTTTAATTAAATTTACTTTTTCCTTCCGCGTGATTACGGAAAGCAAGAAGTAAGTCCTCTTGACCTTGCAGAAAATACAGTTTCAGAATGGAATGTAGCGTTTCTGCTCCGTTCTTTAGTATTTTCTCTTGCTTTACCTGGAGTTTCCTTCAACAGTCTGTTTGGCAATTCATCTTTTTCTGCAAAGATCAACCATAAGTAATACACCTCTTTTTCTAGCAAAATATAACTTTTGACATTTTTCATTTTATTCTTTTCTTTTTTTAAGTGTATCAAGAAAAATTGTTAGATAAGGTGCCTGAGCCTAATAGCCAACTTTCGATTCCTGTCTTGTGCACTCTGCGCTATTTGTGGGCAATGTGGAGGCATTAAAAAAATACGGAGGAAAATGGAAATGGTCGAGAAACGAATTATTTAGTCATATTAACCTAGTTAAAGCACGCCTCCGGCTGGCTGAAGTACATGAGGGGCTTAAGTGCCTAAGAATGTTAGTAATTAAATAAAACAACGAAGTTCTTGTGCAAAAAAGTGGTTACAAAGAAGGAAGTTAAAAAGAAAGAAAACAGAAGGAAAGAAAGACAATTATATAAAATGTATTGTTTCCAAAACTTTATTGGGCAGTCATTTCTGTAGCTAGTAAGCTACCTGCAATTGCTTAGCTGTCCGCTAGGTGAAATCGTGACGCTGGTGTAGCTTGCTTGAAACATTCACCCACCTGCCTCACACATGCAATCCTTTTGTGGTTTCCCCCATTTCCCCTCTACCTGTGTTATGCGTTGGAATCTTTCCATCTACCCCTCCACTAATTCTTGCTCAATGACGATCTTGGACAGGTGCTATCTAAGGAGTCGGAAACACTTGTTGAATTCCGGTCACCAGAAATTGTTCTCAAGCTTAACAGACACTCAAGCTGAACAGACGTGCTTGCAGCAGTCTACGATACAAGTCAGGTATGATAGGTCTTAGCCTCTGTGCTGAGTTCTTCTGTAATATGTAAAGTTTTTCTTAGAGTCGGTAAGCGGCGTCGCTCTTCACATAGCCTGGTTTAAACAGACTACTATGTCCCCTCTGTCTAGTTTGAAACCACTCGGCCTTTTTTAATTGTTTTTCTTTTTCTTCTCTTTTTCATTATTTTCCTCTCCTTTGCGATTTTTTAACAACGAGTGAAAGGAACACCTGAAGCGTAGTCGCATAATGGAACTTAATCATTTGGAATAAATAAAGGGCAAACGATAGACTCTAACGGTAACACCCAAAGTAATCTTGACACTTGTATCAATCTAGTGTTAACATCATTATGTTTCCTCTCTTGAATTTGCTCTTTTTAACTATCCTATTATTGTAATAAACACTACTATTTTGAAATTCCTCTCCTTATTGAACCTCTACTATAGAAAGGATACTGAGTAGATCTAGGTACAATCAATAAATCTCTGAGCTACTACTTCGATACGTGTTTTTCTTTCAGCTTTACTTCATACCTGCGAATCAAAGAAGACAGGAATATCTGAGATTCAATACGGGATATTAACTAATTACAGAAACGTTTGGCTGGTAGAAGAGACAGAGATTGAACGATTTCCAACTCCATACAAGACAAGGTTCTTTGATAAAACTTGTCTTAAATGAAATAGTGTGTGCTTCCTACTTGCCACGAATACACACTGTGTGGTTTCTTTAACACCCCTCAGTTACGGTGGAGTCTCCAAAGTGTTAGTGATCGGCTACGGGGTAACAACCGGTAGGACGCGCCATCTTCAGTCACCAACACATCACGGTTGATAAAGTCTCTCTAAGTATGATCTTTGGACTCTACACCGTAACCCTAATAGCCCGTACGTAGGATGGGGAAACTTGGTGGCGTTTTTGTAACCAGATACACGATTTTTTGTAACCAGATTTAGTAACTTTTTGTAGTCTTTTATGACCCCTTTTTTGAATGTCGAGAAATGAGTATGGGTGTGTGTGCTCGTTCTCTTTTACAACCCCCACTATTGAATATACCAGTGGGGTGTGTATTCGTTCTATATAACAGTAGAGATTACATAAGACTACGAATGCATATTTTAGTACCACTCCTATGTAGCATAGCAAAGACTACTTACATAATTGGATGCACTCCTTCCCTTTTGTCAGCACTTTTTCAACCCGTATATAACATAGCAAAAATTAATAAGACTATGAACATATTTCCAACCCCTATATAACAATAAACTACGAACACACAACTATGTAGCATAGCAGAAAGGCTACTCACATAATAAAGGTGTACTAGTTCTCATTTATAACCCCATTTTAATATAGCAGAAATTGTACAAGACTTAGTAACATAGAAGAAATTCTACTAACACAATAGGTGTGTACTCGTTCTCTTTTATAACTCCTATTTTAACATAACAGAGCTGAGGAAAGAGTAAGAGTTATTTTTCAACCCCTATGTAACATAGCAGGAAATTACATGAGACCACGAACACGTAGCATAACTAATAAAGGAGTTTAGCTTATTTTCCACCCCTCTTTTAACATAGGAAAAAATCATAACACTATGAGCACAGAGACTAAGAACGCATATTTTAGACGCTCTCCGATGTAACAGAGTAAAGGCTACTAACACAACAGCGAATAATGGAATGTACTAGTTCCCTTTTATAAGCACTTTTTAACCCTATGTAACACAGCGGAAATTACTTAAGACAATGAACACATGCAATCAGAAATTACTCAGAGACCACGGACACCTATTTTACAAAACTAAATAAACAACTCAGATTATCTTCAGTTCATTTAAATGGAACAAAAAAGTAAAAAAATCTGAGTTAGCTAAAATAAATCTTCGCTTTTTTCTAGTTGTTACAAAAGTAGAACATGAAACTTTATAGCTTCTTTTATTTGAATAGCAAAAAATGGTACAGAAATACTGAGCTAGTTAAAACGGTCCTTCTTCGCTTTTTCTGGTTAGTACAGATATATTCTTTCGCTTATTTTAGTACTACAAACGGTACAGATATTTTGAGTTAGTTAAAATTGTGCTTCTTTGCTTGCTTCCGGTTGGTACAAAATTAAATAACCCTTTCAAATTATCATTAGATTATTTAAATTGTGCAAACGTATAAAATGCGGAACTAGTTAAAATGGCTTTTCTTCGCTTTTTCTCTTTAATACAAAAGTAAATAATCCACTCAAATTTATTGTTTGTTCACATTTTCCACTCGGTACAAAATTGAATAGGTCACAGAAATTTTTGCGTCGCTCCGTTTACAAATTATTAGGGTTTATGTATTTGACCTATGACGTCCATAATCAGTATTTTTGGGAAATGTAGTAGTTGATGACCTGCTACTAAATGTGGAATCAGCACCTCAATGCGTGATTCTGTTTAAGAGTTATTCTGGTTTAAACATTTGCACTTTGATCTCGATAGTCAGTACTTTTGTGACATGTAGTAGTTGGTGACCTATTCCTAATGTGGAAATAGCAACTCAATATGTTGCTCCGTTTACGACTTACTCGAGTTTACATTTTGACCTCTGACCTCGATGGTCTGTACTTTTGAGACATGTAGTATTGATGATATATTACTAAATGTGGAAATACTACCTCAATTTGTTGCTCCGTTTACGAGTTATTCGAGTTTAAATATTTGACCATTTGAGACATGTAGTAGTTGATGACCTATTACCAAATGTGGAAACAGCACCTGTATGTGTAGTTCCTTTTTCGAGTTTTTCGGGTTTAAATTTTTGTCCTTTGACCTCGATGGTTAGTACTTTTGGGACATGCAGTAGTTGATGAATGCTTGTGTAATTTCTGCTATGTTACATAGGGGTTTCCTACTTAACAGGTACCCTCAAATCACCGCTGCAGTCAAGCTGTTAAACCGGAAGTGATTGAAATCGGATATTTTCGATTTCAAATTAAAGACCACGAGTAAAAAACAGTAATAGCGTTCGGCAAACGGTTTTCGGAAATAGGTGGATATGAAAGGAACCACCTTAACTCCTGAATTTCTACTAAAACTGGAAGTGGTAGCATCCACTACTACTTCAGGTTTCAATATTTATTTTCATAAACTTAAAGGGGTAAGAGCTATCTACAAACGGTTTTGCATTACCAGAATAGGTTCCATCTCTTTCAACAATCTTCTTTAAATGGGAAGGTCGACCATATCTGCGTTCAACAAACATATTCATAACTCATAGACGAATATAAAACATAGCTAGCGATAAAGAGTTTTCAGAAATCGATGTAAGGTCTTAACGGGACAAACCACCTATACTCTTGTATTTCCACTAAAATCGGAAGTGGTATAAATTCACTACTACTTCTGGTTTCATATTGGTTTTCCTGGACCTAAAACGGTAAGGCTATCGACAAGCGGTTTTCGGGAATCGATTCAGGATCCCAAGAACAGGTTCCATTTCTTTCACCAATCTTCGAGTTAAACCAGAAGCTATGTTGAACAACTTCTGCTTTGAACAATATTAGTCATAACTTAAAAACTGTAAGAACTATTGAGAAACGGTTTTCGGGAAACGATTCGTCGTTACAATAATAGGTCCCATCTCCTCTGACAACCTAATGTTTGAACTGTAAGAGGTAGAAATGAACTACTTCCGGTTTCTACTATTTCCAGTTTTACTATTGAATTTGTATAGTTTCGAAGTTTACCGTAGTTTCATACTGTAAACCGATACTCGCTTGTTTTATCATATAATTCTTGTGTTATCAAATACTAGGTTTATTACCAGGTACTCAACAATATTTATATATTTTCCCATTATAGGACCTAGAAAGTTGGAGGATTATAATTTGCTGTAATGCCATATTTCTATTCATGGATTCAATTAATATCATGGCTTAAAGTGGAGTTAATACTTAATAGTGAATATTTGTTTAGAATGGAAAATTTTCAGAAATGGGAAGTTTTAAGCGGAAAATTCTCCACTTCGCATCATTAGTTGCAGGGATGGTTTCAGTAGAGCAATTCTTAATATGTACATTTAATGGACGGAACAACGTAAAGAGATTTTTTCATCTAGGGAAGAAAATGTTTTATTTGTAGCTGTATTTTATTTGAAGGAGCGCCAAGTGAACTTTGTGCTGGACAAACATCGTATGCGGTGGTATTCTCGGGGTTCTTCTGTTCCCTCCCACTTTTTTCATTCCACCATTTGATTCATTTCTCATTATCATCGTCTCTCTTAGCCTCGGAGCATAATCGTGAGCCGTTAACCTGAATATTTCATTTTATTTTATTTGAAGGAGAGCATTTCTAACCAGCGATTATCTGAAGCACAGATCCTTGGGTTATCCGGGTTCGATTCCGTGCCGGACATAAGTTCCGCAATAGGGAGAAGAGCTAAATTAAATATAAAACCTAATTGTATTTCTAATGATTTTCATATACAATTATAGTCCTAAATTTACACAGTTCAACTTTTTTAATATTATAAATTAAATATTTCCGTTTGTCTTTCGTGACTGGTGACTTGTTGGTAGTGGTGTCACTAGGTCTAATTTGGGGTGTTTAAGCCTCCCCAATTTCTTACAAGCCCACCTAAGTTTCACTATGTTACATACTTTTAGAAAAGAATATACTAGGAAAATCTAGAGAAATTACAGTATTGACGAATTTGCACCCAAATGTAACAGAAGGTGCACACACACCTTAAAATTCAGCATCTTCACAGAGTAATTGATCGTTGATTATTAACATTCTGTTACTATAAGAATAGCCCCCTTAAAATATGAACTATTTCACGGGGCAAATTTTAAATAAGTGACTTTTAAGGTTTTATTACTTTATAAGGTAATTAATATTTTCTTTTTTCTAATGTTATTTCGTGCTAATAGGGATGCGCACGAGACAAGATCAGAGATGGTCATCCTCCCTCATTTTGCCCTCATGAGGGCCGCCCTCATCCTCATTTTAGTAGTTGAGGGTGGGGGCGAGTCTGGGGGAAAGTGAGTGTGAGGGCGTGAATGATGGGTGAGTGTGAGGGAAGCTGAGTGTGAGGGCGTTAATGGAGGGTGATTGTGAGGGAGGGTGTATGTGGGGCGTGAATGGAGGGTGAGTGTATGGGAGGGTGAGGGGAGTGCGTCAATGGAGGGTGATGAGTGAGGGAAAGTGACTGTGAGGACGTCAATGGAGGGTGAGGGGAGGGTGGCAATGGAGGGTGAGGGTGAGGGGCGTCAATTGCGGTGAGGGTGAGGGAGGATTTGGAAAAATTACCGTCTCTGACCAGAAGTACTGCATTTCGTATAGTATGAGAAGAACAATAAACTAAAAATTACATTTGATGACTTGGTAGAATAAAATGATATAGCGCTGACATTTCAACAACTTTCGGGCCGTCGGGTCTGTCTGAATCGGGTGTATTTGAGTCGCTGGATCTATCCGCAACTCATACCTTAGCGGATCTGAAAAGGAATTCGACTTGAGTGACTTGTACACAAGCCGTGACCACTAAGATATGAGTTGCGCCAGTAATAAGTAATTTACGAACAAATAAGGGTAGCGATATTGAAAGAAAGAAACTTTGGCAAGATGAAGAAATTAACATGATATTGTATATAATCAGTTTAATTTTCCTTTTCATCAGAAGTACTTTTCAGATAAGTTGCTATTGGGATTTTATTATTGGAACAATTTTCAATACTAAAACGTTACTAAGAAATATATGTAACAAAATCTGAGAAAGTCGTGACAGGAAAATATTACAGAATATGTACGCAAAAAGTCTGGTACAAGTGTTTAGTAAGCTTTTGTCAAAACAGTGGCTGGACAGGAAAGAAAATCTCTTGCAAAATGAAACTGAAGAATGTTTTAATAATCAAGACTAAATTAATATTATAGCGATACTTATATTTAACGAAAGATATATCATACAGACAAAATTCACTGCGCGGCTATTGATTATATAGAAAGTGTTGTCATGTATTGTTCATCATTTTAAAAATAACAACTTATGTATGATATCAAGAAATAACATACGCATGCAAAACAGAAGCAATACTATTAATCTACGTTTCTATTATACAAATGAAAACACATTTTTTTAATATTAAGGAAATGTTTAGACCGTTCGAGAGGAAGTTTCTAACATAGCTAACACCTACCACAAACTTTGTTGTTGTTACGCCATATTTATTAAAATAGAGGAGAATCATAAAAGTACATAAGAAATACAGTACTTTAGATTAGTGAGATGACAGTATGTAAAATCTTCTCTTGGCTAGAGTAGGAATCTAAGAAAACCCGTGACAATGGACCACGTTGTCACAGATTTGTAAGGGTGAGTTTAAATTCCGAGTTTCATCTTCCTCTGATAAGAGATTATATAAAATCTCTAATACTTGAAGTGTATTTTTAAAATTTGTTTTCTCGCCTACAACATGTATTGCATGAAAGAAACATGAGAAAAGCCCGGCCAGACTTAACTATTTTTCGGAAAGCTGATTTTGGTAAATGAACTTGTGACCCATCCTCGCGAAGCAGTAGTACCCCTTTTTAAAATATTAATATTTCAAACTATAGGAGCGCAATTGACAGATATAATGGGGAAAAAGAGTTTGAAAGATTACAACTCACTACATTTATGACAGGACGCGTAAAGGTATCAAATGACGGCGTGGCAAAGGTCGGAGGATACTTTTCTCCCGTGGAAAGGGACCTGCGTTTGATTTCTGCTGGAGTCACTTTTTTCTTTTTCCTTTAACCATTAAAGTACCCAATTGTAAGTACAAGTAAAATGTTAATTCATTATATATTTATAATACATAAAACAATAAAAATCTTCAAACCAGTTGTAAATACTTTGAAGATTCCAAGCTCATTAGCAATAGAATACAACATATTCCTCGATTGTATTTATACCTCTCGTTTTAAATAAACTTTTTATACTTCAAGTTTCATCTCAAAAACGTTAGATATTCTATTTTTGGTATACTTTTTTAACGCCCTCTCCTCTGTTAGGATACGCAATGCAATAAAAATAGCGTGACAACATACCAATAACCACGTACGATTTCTCGCGCGCTAACCCAGGTAGCACTTTTAAGTTGGTCACAAAAGTTACATCCTGGAGTCAAGGTGGAACAAAGCGAACTTGGAGCTTTTTACCTGTTCCTACTCTTCCAACTCCAACTACTCTTACTACTCCTACTACTATTACTACTATTACTACTACTATTAATAATCTGTACACAAGTAAGTAAATTGTGCCGGCAGCCAAAATATCTGAATTCTTTTAAATGTATACTACATGGCAAAACATTTATAACCCAACCAATCAGAACCGTGTATAAAGTTATTACTTCTGGGACTATTACTCTCCCGAGCTAGTCCTCAATAACCCAGTCCGCGGTAGGTGTTAACTATGTTAATAAAATTATCTTAAATAGTTCAGCCAATTTTCATTATGATAGACAATGTATTTTTCATTTATATACTATGTAGATAAACATAGTATGTATATAAAATGTATTAATAGTATTGTTACTGTCTTATTTATTTATTTCAGTTATTTATTGATATAAAAATGAGGTATTATGTTGACTGTAAAGCAGGGAATGTTTTGTGTAATATTTATATTCTATTGAATTTATTGTCTCAGGTTAGTTTCAAAATAAGCATGAATGCTAAAGCTGCATTGTTCAGTTTCAATTCTCAAGATTTTTTCTATCCTGTTTTTCTTATAATTTGTCAATAACTTTCAAAATACTATGACCTGACTTTTGCATAAAAAGTCCTTAATACTTTCCCATATAATTTTCTCAACGTTTAAGTCCTTTAAGCTAAAGGACACGGATGATTAATGAAAGTAAATTGTAGTTAAAGTAAAATTTTAATTGACAGTAAACGGAAACCGAACACGAGACTACAAGAGAAAAAACGCACTAGCACTAGACCAGCAGAAAGCATGAGTTTTACTAAGAGTATCATACAAATTCGTTGTGTGTATGACGACGTTTCGCCATCTCCAGGTCTGTTCCGGTTATACCGGGACACGAGTCTTATTGTTTCCAGGTCACGAAATTTGTAACCGGTTTCACCATTGCTTCCCAATACAACTTTAATAATAGGGTCTTTTCTTACCCAAATAGGAAAGAACTGACTGTGTTAAGATACTTTTTTTTCTGAAAACTTTGTTAGATTTTAGACAGGATCCCATTTGTTTGGTATCCAACATTAACGTGTAAGTAAATATCTCATATAGGCTCGCTGCTGAACGGGACGCTAAAACCATAAATTCTACAACTAATACCATACATCCTAGAGAGAGCTCTGCAGATCATTTTCTTCATAAGAACCCTTATTTTTGTATCAAACAGGACAAACAAAAATGTATAATAACAAGCATTCTGTTAAAATCCTCAGAAGTATTCAGGAACATAACCTAACAAAAAATGATTTGATGCAAGAAGGTAAGAGATATTTATTTCCAGTAATAGAAATGAAGGAAGGCAATGTTCTGATCTGAAACAAAATAGCTGAAATCCATTTCCACGACCATAAGTTAATTATGGACTTCAACTGAGGAGAATTTAATTTCTTTTTGAGCTGTAAACTTATTCACAGTTTTTTATTAATAGTCAAATCTGAAACTGTCTTATGGTTGTAAAATTCTACTTCGTCTTTTCGCTTGACAATAAATAAACACTTGCAGAATATCAAATCACACCTTGAACTGTAACCATATGTTCCTTTTTACTGTAGGTCTACCTGACCTATGAAAAAATAAAAATAAGAAAGTAGTAGGACGACGATTCGAACCCAGATCAAGAAAATTGAAATTCTGTACGAATCCAAGGAACTACGGAATAAGATACACATGAAATCTACGCTATAAATATATTGCAATAACGTAAGCTTCACGCTGTGAAAGAGCATTGCTTTTTTTCTCATTATTAAGTTTTACGATATTTCCATAATCTCTTGTGTGAACTGCAAAGAGAGAGATCATGCAGTTATCGATATGATTATGGATTGAGCTTTTAAAACCCTTTAAAAAATTTTATTAAATCGCCAAGTGGTAGCAAGAAATGTGTTGTGTACCGATTTCATTATCATACTAAGGGGCAAAATATACTATCTCGCGGAAAACATACATTTTCTTAAGTCCTAAAAAATATATCATTTGTTAGCGCACTCGTACCCAGGATTTGATTTCCGGTGGCTCAGTGGTAGAGCGTTCATCATCGATCCCAGCCCTCGCGAAGTGAAGTTTGTGTTGCACAAACAACGTGTGCGTGACTTTCCTCGGGGTTCTCCCGTTTGCTCCCACTTTCTTCATTCCACCATTTCATTCATTACTCATCATTACCATCCTTTAGCCTAACCGGCATAACTGTGGGACGTAAAACTCAAATATTTCACTTCATTTTTCTAAATAGTCTACCATTGTTGAGAATTGAAATCAGTGGATCACGATCTACTGCAATTCTCCTTGTCAAGGTTTGATAATCGCGCAAAAAAAGTTTTTTAAGAAAAATGTAAAATTGTAATAAAAAAAGAAAAGGGAAAAATTGCTCGGAACAACAGAAAAATTACACGCACCACAAATCTTATTAATATTTGTGCTACTTGTAATTTGGGGCTTAACAAGGGACCAGTGCGTTTCATCTCTTTTCAAGACTATCTCACTTAAACATAATTAAAATTTATAAAGTTCTTAGAATTATTCTTAAATTCTTGGGTTTTCTGGAAATCTAATTAAAATCACACATTTCGCTGAACTATGGTTAGAATATGTGATTTAGTTAGTTTCTTCAAATTATAATTCGTTCACTACAGCATTAAGTCAGGCTATTTCCGTCTAACAGTTTGAATTCATATACACTTTTAAACCGTGTCCAGCTCGGCTGGGTTCAGCTTTGGCTTCCTGATACGACCGATCTACGCGGCCAAAATAATGGGGAGGAACTTTAGATTTCTTTGGTATACCATGGAGAACCTGAGACTAACTTCACTCTTAAAATCATTTAACTGGTAAACATTTCTAAGTTGGGCAAAATTAACTTCAGAACTCCTTTTTTTGGAACGGAGGAGAAGGTTATGTACTCTAAGTCTTGTTCATAAGTTGGCGGACATGGGTGTATGTCAACTAGCTTAATGTCTTTAACAACCGTAAGCGAGTTTTAATATTTCCATATGTTTTTGATAACATACTCACTGCGTGGTGTGTACTCCTAGCGAGTCGATAACTACTGAGAGAAGTTCCGACCGACCCCCGCCGGGTTACCAACTCGCGTTTATATATATCCTGGAAAAAAGGTATCTGTAACCTTGAGACCTACTTCAACAACTGGAGATTAACCTCGGACACACCCCTTTACATTGGTAGGGAAAGAAAACACAACGGGAGAGATAAAATGTTAACTTCGTATAGATGTTAACTTCGTAACTTAGTGTGGATGCCCGAAATCGCATGTTCACGAATTCCTGCGAAATCCCAATTTTTCATCAACATGAAGTTTTATATGAGAAAACAAAAGCAATTTGCTAAAGAGAACACTAATTAAGTTTCATGTATTAAAGTAAATTTAATGAGAGAATATTAAACATGTTGGGTAATTATCGTTCACAACAGCGTTTTCCCTCCCTACCTCGGTTAAACATCAGAGATCGCCGTTAATTCTGCTTTCCATCACTCACATACCGATATCTCTTTACTTGACACATCATCTATTTATCATTCATTACACTCCTAACGCACAATCCAGCACCTCAATTCTAGACCGGTTCAAAGTAAGTTTACTTCCTTTTACGACTTCTCCAGTAACTTATTTCGAACCAAGATTAGTACTCCCACACATTAGAAGTGATCATTCACAAAGTCGGCCAAGGTTCCTGTTTCATTCTGCCAACCAAATACAACTCAGTCTGTATCTGTATCAGCTTTCCTCTGTTTTATTAAATAACTCTTTGGGGGTGTATCGAACTCGACTGGAAGTCGAACCTAGCTCCATTTAATGCTGAATGTGAAAATCGTAGTCTCCTACCCACGGGCTTTGTTGTGCAAGGAGGGTTTTCAGGATCAATTTTGGTCATCCTTGGCAGGTTGTCTATGATACATAGTTGGACATCCCTCGGCTATCATCTCTGTGGAAGAAAAAAAAGATGATTCTGGACATTAACCCATTATTTACCACATTTTCTAAGAACTTCAGCTGTCGACTCAGTTATCTTGAACTGGAATCTCTGAACTATAGTAAATAAAAAACCAGCACGGGTACGGTCGGATGCTTTGCGCATGTTTTGCGTTTCAAAATCTAGATCAATAAAAATGAAGAAAAGGTTAAGTGAACAGAAAGAAAAAGTGTTTCAGTCCACCGTTAAGACGGTAATATTACAGTTATCTGACGTTACTTACCATCCATGAACTGAAATCGAATTCAAACATTATTATTAGTATGGATACCGAGTTCATTCTCTATACTTTCATTATCTCTTTTAATTCTCTTTTATTCTCTTTTAAAATTATCTAACAAGTTCATATTACTCACGAGGCGAGACCAGACACTCCAATCTCAAAACAAGACAGCGTTTTCTCTTGCCAATAGTGTTTTGATTTGCAATCTTATTACATGTATTATTATTATTATTATTATTATTATTATTATTATTATTATTATTATTACTGTAAATTACTTATAATTTTAAAATTGCACTTAATTATGCAGTGTATATGAAATATGAAATGGTCTACTTTAGATGTACGGGATATAAGACGTGTCTAGTTCTCACTTATTACACAGTTATGATTATATACAACTGGCTATAATTCTAATATTCTTAGTATGACAACTAATTATTTATGTGCTCACTCCTGATCATACAAATAATTTGAAGAATGTTTTGTTATACTTCGTGATTATTGTTTCTGCTCAATACTCTTTTTGGTTGCCTTCTTTTCCCCATCGTAAGTAGTAACCTTTCCTTCCATATTTTCTTCTGTGGAATTTTCTGCCTAGACATGGTTAGGATGTATCCAGAAAGAAATTCTCAGCACAAAAAATATAGACATAACATACCAAATATTACCTACAGTTTACCAGTATGGAATTAATTAATTACTGCAGATCAATACTAAGAGAGTATTCTTGAAAGGGGGTTATTTGTGAGGGAGCAGTGCTTATTGTAAACTTCATGGGCTTCAATTATTTCAGTCGTCCAAGAAATATGAAGGGGAGGCTAGGCCTGTTGCCTTCGTACCAAATCCGCGTCAAAGTGGTACTGTTTTAATGTGAAGTTCTGTTTCAATTAAAGCGAGATTAATGCTTTATATGTACATTTCTTTTTGTAACGACCAAAATTATTATTTTTTATATTTATTCTGGTTTCCTTTATTTGGATTTGTTGCATTCTTACTCTTTATTGTGTTGTCAGTTATACGGTGTTTACTTCTGGTAAATTACACCCTATCTGGTTGCTAGTTGTTAACTTTATAACTTTTTGGTGGACGATTAACCCTGTAACTAAAGACAAAATTTTATAGCTTTCAGTACCAACTGAGTACAATGTAGCCATGGCGATTATTCCCGTTTCTCCTAGCTAATAATGTACATCTTTGAAGAGAGAAATAACTAAACAATAAATGGCTACCATCTTACTTTCTATTAACTTGAAGATCAATGAAACACAGGTTTAATGTTTTTTTCTCTTTTTTAGGAAAGATCGAGTTCTTTTTATTTATGAAGTAACACATACTAAGATACACTTTAATATTGTAATTTATATTTTATACGTGAGAAGTGTATTCCTATGTAACAATATATATATATATATATATATATATATATATATATATATATATATATATATATATAGGATGCGGCAGCTAATTGAGAATAAAATTACATCCAGGGAAAAAGGAGCAGAGACGGAATTAATGACTATTGAAATTATGCATACGTCAAGAAAAAAAAAACAATACAGGATACCATTCTATGATCCACCATCTGCCACAATAAAAGCCTCTAAACGATGTCCAAACCGTCGGCAGGCATGATTCAGGTGGATCTTGTAAATGTTTGTCATGACATCCGCAATGGCTGCCCTGACAGTAGCAACGGTGTTGTGTGGAGCAACGGTATTGGAGGCCCTCCTAACCACGCCCCAGGCGTAAAAGTCCAAAGGGTTGACATCAATGCAGCTGGGGGCCATATGTTTGGGGTGCCGTTGTCATGAAAGTTTGTGGAGAAGCATTGTTGGGTTGAGTGGGCTGTATGTATGGGAGCGAAGTTTGCTGAAAAACATATGGCTGCAGCGTGCTGTCAATAATCCAGGTCTGGACAACCATCTTCAACAAATCTGGTTTAAGCAATGGCATTGACTCTGAAACATGACTAAAATGTGAAGGCACGTCTCCATCACTGCTCACGAACCCGAGAATCATCACGGAAAAGGGAAAGTTGGTTTGCATGATTGTCAGAACATCCTCGTACGTTTTACATACCCACCGATCATTTGTGTGGTTCGCCTTCTGGTCCAGGATGAAGATTTTCTCATCCGAGAAGAACCAGAGTATTTAAGGCTGCTCGGGATGTTTCAGTTTCTTCAATGGACTTCTGTTCAATAGGAGTTTGTTCAATGGTGCGAGTAATTCTATTTTCCCCGGTTCTAAAGTAAAGGAACTGACATTTCCGCATCACGTACGACTTGTATTGGAAGTCTTCATACAAAAGCACGTGGAATGGTGGTCTCATCAACCTGATTCTCTCTTGCGAATGCCCTCATGGACCTCCTTGGGTCCTCTTCGGGAGTCCTGGTCCTGTCCAAGTGCTGACAATGTCCTATCCTCTGGAAAAACTGTTTCGACATCAACAATGGCGGCCAAAAGTTATCTCCGAACTTTAAATAGGAATGATGGGACGGTCTCAGAATCAGCGTGTCCTGCAGCCAAGGGGACGATGACTGCATGCCTTTTCATTTCCTGGGTTAGCGTAGTGTTTTGCCATGTTTACCTACAATAAAAAAGGATTTATTACAATGACATACAGGACACTGTGTCACTTATACTATAAGTTCTCAAATAGCTGCCACACCCTGTATATATATTCACTAGGTTACATATACTTTCATAGTTTTTCTTTATTCTAGTTCTTCTTTTCTAGGAAAAAAAACAATTATTTTTCTTTGAAGTAACAAGTATTCAATGATATAATATGGAAACATTCAAGTTAACAATAT
Organism: Thermobia domestica; assembly: GCF_964235325.1. Taxonomy (NCBI): domain Eukaryota; kingdom Metazoa; phylum Arthropoda; class Insecta; order Zygentoma; family Lepismatidae; genus Thermobia; species Thermobia domestica. The sequence continues at coordinate 145,746,789 of NC_137457.1, forward strand.
GTTCCTTTGTAACAAAATATGAAACTAATTTCGGTATATTTTTTCCACTATATTACACATACATGTGTAGTTTTTTTTTTTTCAAGAAAATCATGCCTTTTCTTTACGAATTAAATCATATTCAAAGATATAATATTCAAACTGACATGTAACAAACACATACTTATACAAAAGTAAAAAATAAATTTATTAGTTACTCTTGGTTTTTGACGATATAACAAGTTGCTTGTTAGTTTGGTAAAGTTTTCCCAAACCCGCAGTAGTTCTTTCATCTTAGAGCACAAATAAAAGTCACATGGACTCATATCTGTTAAATGGATTGGGTGCTATAGACCACCCCGCACCGCGTCATGCAGACTGGTTCCTTACAGCAACTGCATTGTGGCAACGAGCTTTGCAATTAGAACAAGGGGCGGATCCCTTATGAATTTGGGTCATTTCTTGTGCAGTGCCGGACGAATATGTTGTTCCAGAAACCTGCGATAATACACTGCATTTATGGTCTGGTAACGGAGGAATTGCATGTCTTAACGTTACACCACTACATCATATAACACTATCAGCATTACTTTTACATTCCCCGGTTCCTGACGCAACTTCTTAGCTCCGAGAAGTGATAGGTTGTGCCATTCATTGGATTGGCACTTAAGTTCTGGTTCATAGGAACACGCACATGTTTCATCAAGTGTTATGATATTGTCCCGGAATACGCGATCTTCCTGTCTGTACAGTGTCAAATGATCACCGACGAGGGCGTATCTATGCACTTTATGAAGATCTCTAATGTAGTGCGGTAAACACCTGAATGAATTATTTTGGCAACCAAGAACATTGTGTAACACACTCAAAATTGTAGTATGGGATATTCCTACTTCCTTGGTTAATTCTCGATCAGCCCACCTACTGCACACATGCAGCAAAGATTGAAGGAATTCAATGACTGTTTCCTAGCATATAACGACCTCCGCATTGCTCCTGTTGCACACTATCACGTCCTGCACGAAACGCTTCAACCTAAAGTTTCGCAACATGATACCAAATGCTTCACGTAGTCCAGAGTGACATACTGCGAAAACACTAACAATATACCGTTGGATTTGACAACCTACATTCAATACTCCGCTACTATCATTGCAGCATCCACACTGCATCCGAGTTGTATAGGTCACCGTCTACATGTAACTCAACTCGAAGAAAACTCCTTGTTCGGGAATAAAATTGTGTTGCCAGTTATTTCTTTGAAACCCGCCTACTTATTTCCAGCATCAACATGATAGCTAGAATATAAAAATGTTAATACTGCCATCTACAATGCACAATTCTAACTGAAGCTGAAATTTGAATAATATGCTTGCACTGAATAAAGGTGAGGGTCCAATTTACTCAGTTGGAACTTAATGGTATACATTAGTAAATCTACCACATGATTTACAAAAAAAAAATAACATTTAAGTAATTTAAAACAAGAATGAAAACAGGAAAAAGTCAGTTAATCTCAATACCTGACAGAGCAGAGTACCATTATAATTACGGTCAAAATAATCCATGTGGTTCAATGAACCCAATTTTTTTCTGTAGAGTTAAGAAATGTTGTTTACATAATTAAGCAATTATCACTTCACAAAGTTATCGCTTAATTATTCGAACAATACACGTCTTATTTAAATTTTACGTTTAGTGTTTTGGAGTAACAGTGTATGATATGCTCCAGTTTATACTAATCGTCATCAGTTAGAAATTACCCTGCATCAGGGAGTCGTTCTACACTAACTTTGTCTTCCTTTCCCGAAATATATTCTCAACACACATTTACTTCTTTAAACTAAAGGGTACTCCCGTGTTTATTTCGGTCCTCTAGTCGCTCGTTCTGACGAGACCCAAAAAAAATTTGTTCTTTGACATTTGTTAATCGGAGCTTTATAATGTTATTTAGAGGCTTAAACCGTGCACAAAGATTCTTCTATAAATAAACTGATATATGGTTGCTGGTTTGTGATTCATTCATGTAACAGAAGTCCTAAAGATTCAATTATGAGTTATCTTAGTCTTCCTTCGGATTTTGTATGCTTGCAGTGGTAACATCCCGAAGAAAATATTCGTATCGGAATTTCAACTCCGAGAATATAAGTGACATGCACTAGTATTCTTAAAATCATTCGGGGAAATGGTTTCGGATTTCCTTACGGCACCAATCACTATACGGAGTGAGTGATATAGTTTGCGACTTTCGACATATGGAAGGCTAGACATTATTTTGGGGAATAGGATTCCACCAAATGCCAATCGTGGACCATGCCTTGTTTTGTAATCAACTAAGAGTAGGTTTCACTGTACCAAATTCCATCTTATTTGTCTTGTTCATTATCTTCTACAGGTCGTCTATCCACCATCTGTCTGTATACTATTGTTATCTGCGCATTCGTCGAGGGGCCATCTTGGGTAACTCATTTCCGTTTTTCCAACTCTTTCCATAGAACCACTCAGTGGGTGTCTTTGCGTTGCATTCTTACTCCCAACACCAAGGGTACTTTGCAAAAGGGAGAAAAACGCGATTTTGTGTATAATGCCCCTAACCACTTTATCTATTTCCCCAAAACCAATGCTCCATAATTAACCCATAGAACATTTCTAAAAAGTTTGGTAAGGAGTAGTTTATGCTAAGATCAACCGATCTTGCATACTGACGAAATGTCGCATATTCTTTGACTATTAATTACGTAAGTTCTAATCTGGGTTAGTAAAAAGTTGGGTTTCTAGTCTGCTAATAAAGAATGCATAGCTGATTGCATGTGACATTGTTACATTAAACAACTTGAGACTGGCATACATGATTATTTCACCGCTTAGGACTTGCGGATTCCTACCCTTCAGATGCTATAAATGTCCGCCTGTCTCACTGTGAACAACAACATTGTCCTCTTTCTACCATACTGGTAGTATATTTCTTTACATTATTACAAAATGAGATGTATATGGATTTATATTCTTTTTCCCTACTCTGCTCAACTATATTGACTTATTACTAGTAACTGTAAAAACTAATTAATCACATTCATCGATAGTACTAATATTATGAATTTTACTCAACTAAAATTACTAATTCCGTGGAGTACGGTTTATGATTGGACGTGGAGTACCGTCAAATATTTACTGTCGAACTTACGGTACAATTCCGTCGTTTCCTCCGTTCTTCAAAGAAATCACATACATATACGGAGATGGATTACTAAGAACTTGCTATTAGAGCAGTGTGTTATTTCATAAGCATTTCGCTTCGGTTTATATTAGAATAAGGCATCATCGCACCATTCGTTGCTTGTAGGAAATTTGCGACTGAGCGCTACACCGGAATGGATATTCTAAGCAGGGTATAATTGATAGCTAGTAGTCACCATTGAATCATACCATATGACACGTTAATTCGTTTCGAATACAAGTTTTTGTATTGTACACCAGGGAAGAAAAACGAGTTCGGAATATTTCGATGGTTATATCTCCCCACACTCATTTTCTTTCCACTTTCTATCATTCTTTCAGAATTGCCTTATAATCACAGTGTACACTCCTCCACATTTCACTATTAATTTTGATGTCGCTTGCAGGCGGCCTTTAAGAAGTATTATACTATTTGAATGGAACATACAACAGAACAACACTCACAGTTTCTCTTATGGCTTTGAACCTACAACCTCTTTCATTGTGACATTCCCTACTTCCGTTAACAATATCTTAATCATACTATCGTATGTTCATGGGAGCTAGTGTTACGTCATTAACAAGTGATGTGAGCTTTATTTTACGTCGGGTCAAAGGAAAAAAGGAAAAAACAGTGTTATCTTGTCCTTGATAAGCCTGTACTTGGTTTCAGAAGATGAAAGCTATTTTGTTTTAGATGGCATACGCTTTGGACCCTACCACGTTATACTTGCTGCCCCGGGTGTATCACTCTTCACTTTATAACAGCTTCCCTTAGGTTGTCAATCTCCTTAACTTTGTCTCGCTTCGCACGCTAAAAGGAGCAATATTTTCCTGTTTCGTTTATTAAATGTTACATGTAGTGTAATTCACAGTAGTAAATGACGTTTTGTATTACATTATAGAATTTAAATACCAGTCCAAAAACTCAAGGTATATATCTTCGGTCTCTGTTAGGCGTTCGTTTGAGGAGGATGGAGCGAACGTTTTGTTTTCATATCCCTACCTTTTTACTCAAGTTATACTAAATACTGTGGACTTTACTTTCTTTACGTCTCAGAAATAGAGGTATGTGTTTTCGTGTTACCTAAGGATGTTGCTCGGTACCATTTATTATTATTAAGACAAATACATCCTCCATTCTTCATGCCGAATATTTTTTAAGCTTGCCCTCTTTCGTTAAGCTGTTTCCATTTCTCACTTTGGTTTTAATGTCACTGCTTTGTTCGTCATTCTCCTACTTTAACTAATACGCTACACTAAATACTCCGTGTTGTCTTGCTTCTTATTTTTCCCTACCCTGTTAAGCACACCTGCATTATTCTTTCACTTTTATCTCTTCTTAGTGTTTTTGTCTATGTCGATTGCATTTATTCTGTATATTAACTAAACTGGAGGTAAATTAGGGGGGTTTCTCTCTTACGCTGGCAGCTAGCGCCCTTTCCAAGGAGGTCGCATGAATTTCGTATTTTCTTTTTCTTTTCTCAGAACATTTATCGACTAACGCCAGTGCCTGTCGGACACAGTCCACTGTTTCTCCGTCGCTTATCCGTAATTCCACACATGTTAGTCATATTCGGTGTAATTATTTTCTGATACACTTTCTGTGATCCAATCGTCATCATATCCTTCAAAGTCAATATCCAACACCACAACTATCTCCGATCCTTATGAGATGTCACTATCATCATCATCATCCAAGACAGATCCAAGCCACATTCATCGTTTTAATATTTGATCCGTGTTGTTAAACAACGTTATTGCAATTTCTCAGTTATCATTATATACAATCAGACGCGACGACAACTTTCGAGATCCTGATCGTAACTCTGGAGTAGGATTGAACCCACACATAAGTGTCGAGTTTGGGGGTCGTAAATATCACGTTCCGCCAAGAGTGGGGTGGAATACGCGAAGTCTGTGGTACAAATATCATAAGTTACTTCATCTTCACTCGATTCACTTTCTTTCCAAGATGTATACTTATGTAGTTTTGTCTGAGAGAAATGAGGCTGTATCACTGTACACAAATATCTCTCCTTTACGTTCTCCCCTTCTCTGCGAGAAATCTCAGCCAAAAAATGCTGACTTGTACTGGGAATTGCAAGGCAATTACTTTCTGCAAACTTCTCGCTACTGCACGACGGTTCAAATACTTTATTCGTGTCTTCCCCATCAGACGCTTCAGCTTTTGTTGTAGCATTTGATAATCGAGTGGGAGTAGCTGGGAAGGAAGGTAATTACGGATACACTTCGCCTTCATTGGGCGGAGGATTGTTTCCGCCAGTCTGGACCTCTGACCGTTCTTCCCTCGACTTGACAGGATCTTGTTTGTCTGAACCATGGGTTAATGTGTCAGATTGAGTATGCAAAACTTGAGTTTGAATTTCATTTTGTGTACTCCGTCTATGTATCGTTGTTTTACATAGTCGTGATCGTAGCTTACGTCTTCGCTTCGAGTTTTTCACCATGTACGATAGTTGACTGGAACTGGGCACTGACCCAACCACAGTTTCATTATGTTTCGTGGGTTCAGTTGCTCTAGTGTGTTTTTCTGCATTAGTGCGTGGGACTTGTTTTAAAAAGGTAGTATACCGGGATACCTTTTTACTATTTCGTCATTGCTGTGTTAGCCGAGGGTTGTACTACTTCGATTTAACGTATCATTGTTATAACTGTGCGATATGTCTATTCAGGGGTTTCAAGACCATATGCGACATTTCTACTGTTTTTATGGGAAAATATCACTAGCAAGCGAGGGTTCGAAATACACCATAATTAGAATATCTCCCTTTTTATCTGTCGCTTCAATATGATCTTTCTGTACAAAGCGCTCATATAAATTTAAAAAATGTGCTCCTAGGATCAAATCTTACGGGGACTTGGGATCTAACAAAGCCATGTTAACGAACCTGCGTATTCTGGTCCTAGTCGTTCTTTTAAGTAGAACAGCATCGAATCACAGGTAGCTTATCTGGCAACTGTGAGCCAACACCTCGTGTTGTGACGTATCCTTTGAAATAAACGTGCATTAGAAATTTTTGGTAAGAAAGCTTGCTTCAGAATAGGCATCTGTGCTCCACTACATAGTAAGGCAACGCCCGTTCGACTCCGGTATTCGTATCCGAACGGTGGGTAACAACCCGTACCCAAAACCCAATAATCCTCGTTTCGTTCTTGTTTAAATAGGATTTCATTTTCCCCCGGTTAAGACATGACTTTAACTTTTTCTTTCATGTGCACCTCTGACTTGATCCCGTCTTTCATCTGAGTGACGAGTCCTAACCTCCCTCCCTTAATTCTACGAAACATCCAGAAATCACTCTTTCGCAACTGACTCAGAGTTTCAGCTCTTTCGAAGTTCTTCAAAAGAGGTATCCAGTCTCTCCAACTAGCTGTGTCTTTGTCCACGCTTTGTGCTGCCGTCAAGGGTACCGTTACCGCATTACTTCCCTCTAGGCATAATATCTATTACCGAAGCTTTTATCCACTTATTATCATTATTACGTGGGTTAGAAGCGGAGGTAAGGGACTTCCGGACGTAGTAAGTGAACAATTCAATGTCTGTAGCTTTTCCCGAAATGGGCGTATCAAAAAACTAGCTACAGCATTGTCTTTCTGATTAAATTTTAGCCCTAAATTGTATATCATATTACCGTATCCTCATTTAAGAAATTTGACCTTAATTCAAAATGGCGGATTTCAATACGGCTGCTGTGTAGGTCATACCTACCGTTCAACTTCCCTCTAAAACTTATATGTATCTACATGGTTGTTATTTCATTAACGCTCCGTAAAGGATAGTAAGGAACTTCTGTAGTAATCTCTAATAACCATATCACAACTCTTAAAAATTATTTAAAAAATAGAAAATATGCACCATGGCAAAAATTTCCGTCATCACAAATAATACATATATGTCCTCTATCAGCTAGCAAAAATCATTGAAATCGGAGCCGGACAATTGGGTGATGTCCCTTGTTAGAATTAACAGTTCTGTTCACTCGCATAACCACCCAGTTGAAAATGGGCTTTGTCGGAAATGATCTAGGACGTTGTAGAAATTCATGAGTTTTACTGGTAGCCAACCATTGAATATGATTCATTGAATCTTGTATTTTTTGGAATAACACATTCACAATCTGTAGGTAGTATTGGTACAATTATATTTCTAAGTATTCGTCTCTACAAGCAGTATATAATGGACAACACAATTGACGAGTTGACTTATTTTGACTTTTGTCTCTGTCATGCATACGAGTTCAAACTTATTTGCCCGACAGAGACACCAATGCTTTGCAGAAGACAATCAATTACTCATGTTTGCAGTACCTCAAAATCTGTGATAAACAAGCAATATTAAATGTTAATATTGCGACGTTTCTTAAAATAATATTCTATACAATTTTTCGCAGTGATGATATATCTGCTAAAAGTTAAAGCTGTCTCGCCCACTTAGGAAATTTTAAAGCAGCTGAAAGAAACAGCATTATTCCCAGCAACAATGCAAACAACATCCACAATTACACTTGTTATTATGCTATATGAAAATCACACATTACTATTGCTCGGAATATTAAAAATATAAATAATCCTATCAGTATGGCCTACAATTGATGTATTTACCAATAATTTCAGATGAATATCCAGAACAAGAAGTAAAAGGTGAGTACTTTCCTATTTCATTTAGTCTTTCCTTTGCAATTCCTCGTTCTTTACATAATAATAACTTAAGTCGAGAAGCAAATTTAGATTGATCCTCCTAGTACTACTTAACTTGGTAAATCGACGGAAAGTTTTTTTTTTTCATCGGTACGTACATAATATAGTATTCTCCAATGTTATTCTTAATCTAGAATGTCAGTGTAAAATATTTTCCTTATTCTAATGCAAGAAAAGTTAGCACAAAATGGAACAATACTAATATTTAATACTCGTTTTATTTTATATCTAAAGTTAACACAAACATTCAAGTTGTCCTTAGGCGATTGAAAATTTTTAATAGTAAATAAAGTGCCAAAAAAATTATAACACAGCGGGAAGTATATTTCCCTTAAAATTTGTCCTACCTTAACTTATTTTTTAAGGTGTTTATTAGTTGATTCTGTTTATTTTATTTTAATATTAGCTTTTGCCTTTCTCGAGCAAGTTCTGGATTTGGTGAACTGCGGAAAATGCTTTTCTCCATTACTTGATTTCGTACCTTACACATTTCAACATTACTTAACTAAGAGTATAGGTTTATAGAATTCCTAAATCTTACTCTCAGTTTGTACAAATTAAAGGCTTTTGGCCAAATGGTATTGATAACTTTTCTCCATGATGGCGATATCATTTTTTTAATCTTCACCTTTGTGCTGAACAAAATTTATTTATCTGGATTTTAACGGCACAAAATACGTTGGGAAAAATTCGTTCACATAGATTTTTCTTTACAAAAAAATCAAATTTTCAAATCCTTCTTTAATCGAAATAACATAGAAATGAATTTGAATATCTGTTTAAAAGTTGAAATACTGCACTTTCAAATATTGTTATACATAACCAGAAGCAACACAAAGCAGTTATCTCAAACCGGTATCTGAAGTAAGATAAGACGTTATGTATATGTATAGTTCGTGCGTGTAAGTGTAATGATTTTGGAAGTCTTTATAGTCATTCCCATCTCTTTATCACCCATTGTTACCAAACAGATGTGAATCTATACCTACCCTTTATTAGAGGAATTCAAATGAGCGTGGAACAAAACCTGAAGAACAAAGAAAAAAAATTGGCTTGAGAATCAATATCATTTCTATCTCTTCATCCCTTAAGTAGGGGCGTCACATTTTGTAATGTGAGTAGGCGCGTGGGGGTAAAATAAGTTATACACCCATTAAGTATTTTATTTCCTCACTTGCTAATGTCAATTTTCATTTGATCTTTCTTAATTGCTATCCTTATAACCTTCTCTTTATAATGGAGGATTAAGAATTCTACAAACTTCTGTGAAAATGAAAATGTTAATATGTAGTATTTTCACATGTTTTCATAGCGGTAACAAAGGTGAGATACTTATTGGATATATACATAACAGTCAGATACATATAACTCAGAAAAACTATAAAAACTATACTTTAATATCCTTTTATAACAGATTAGTTTACATTAATTTCAATATCAGGATACGGAATTTTTCTCAATATTTCAGTTTTTCAGTAAATTTCAGGTTATTTTAAAGTACAAACTTCAACTTCTAAATTTAATGAAAGTTTTGTTCGTAATACTATAATTAAGATTATTAATATTAGTAGTAGTAGTGGTTGTAATGATAGTACTAATAGTGATATAATAATCATTACGAATTTATATTTGTTGAGCATTTCGTAATTTCAATATAGATCTTACTATAGTTATACTCTTCAAGAGGTATCATTTTTAAGAAATAAACTAAAAATATTAACATGTAAAAGTTACAAATAAAATTAATATGTTAATAATTAAGTTGTAGACTTACAAACTTACAAGTATATACATAGGGGTTTTCTTTTCACTCTTTCATACACATTACTGAGACATAATCATGTGAAATGAACACGTAGTTTTTCGACATTTACTGGAAAATGAACTTACTTTCATGTCCTTCTTTTATGGACAAAAAGACAACGTCTTTCTTCTGAACTCTCTCCCGTAGAGATCTTGGAATAGATACTTCAGCATCTTTTTCTAATTGTGGCTTCAGCTGACTCATTCCAACGTCACGTAAATAAAGACGTTTTAAGACATTACTTCCTGGATGGTTTGAAAGGATTGTTCTCGGCTAGAACTGAACAAAATTCTGGACTCTTTGCAGAGTTTTCCCATCAAATATGTTTCCCATCTCTAACAACCATAATGTAAAAAAATGTCTTCTTTGACGCGTTATTCCGAACTTGTGCATTTTCCGATTCACGTAATGATTATTTTCATAATCATGACACTCCTCGTCTTAAATATCATACAGATTTGATAGTTCCAGTGATTGAGTGTGTCAAAGGGGGTTGTGGGTCAGTGGGGCAAGTTTCTGAGTGAGTCAGTGGGTCAACAGAACGAGAGCCACTGTGACCCACCACCCACCGCGACCCATCACCCACCGTGACCCACTGCAACTCACCACTAACCATGACCAACTGCGACCCACCGACTCAGTGTGATCTACCAACTCTCTCTACGCATTGCATTTACAGTATCTCCTGAAGACTGGTAAATTTGTCTGCGTTTTACATTCAACACTTTCATTTCCCTTGCTTTTCCGTTTGTTTTGCCTACTTACCTGAGGTAAGTGTGTCTAACAAAGTGAAAAAAAGAACTTCAGGCTCTTTTGGATACTGATATTTGTAATTGTAATAATAGCAATAAGACTTGGCTTGGTACTACTTGGCTTTTGAGATATGTTAGTTTTTAGAGAAGGTAACTACTGGGAAAAATACATTTTTGAATCATTGTAATATATAAATTATTAGATAAAAAATGAATGTAACTATGTGTGCCTGATCATCACGGTCAAGCAAAGTCAAATGAAAATACGTTTAGTATATACTTATGCTTTAATCCAAACAGGGATGTTATATTGCTTTTATTATAATGCATAATATCCTAAGGAGGTAGTGAGGATCCGTGTATTTGCGAAAAAAATGAGTATCTCGCAAGCCGTTAAATTTAGATGTTAATACACTACAATTGGGGAAGATGAGTGTAAACCTCCAATTTTGAATATAATTATTTACTAACATAATAAGAAAATGGTAATTAAGTAGTGATTTTTTAAAAATTTTCATGTCGATTCCACACTACAAGGACAGGTGTAATATTTGACTTTCTATGTAACCGAATGTGGTACGAAGCCTTTCAAATACTGATTGATGTGACAGGAACATGATTTATATTCTATATTTATTGTTATCATTCTACTAATACAGTGAAACATCCCTTAGCAAACACCTCTCAATAACGGGCACCTCTATAATACGGACAGATTTTTTTTATGCTGGCAAAAATACGTTCTCTTACGGAACAAAACTCTACCTTTTACGGTCACTCTCAGATACAGACGCAGACAGTCATCTCCCCAAAAACGTCTTTATAGCCTCTTCATAACGGACAGAAATTGTTCCCTGTTCTGCGACATATTACAGTATACAGAAAAGTCTTTCTCCTTCAAGTGTATCCCTCATGAGTCTAGATCTGGTGAACCATCAAACAGAACAGCTGAACTGGAAATTCTTCTCTCGTTTTTCCCCGCAATAAACTGATTTCTGGCGAAAAACCTAATAAATTTTCAATAAACAATAACACTTACGCAGGGTTAGTCGTATGGCCAGGAATTGTATGCGAAAAATCTTCCCTTCTGTAACAAATGTAGTCCTTTTTCTCTGGACCTTGCATTTTTACTGACAATTTCATAGATATCAACACAGACATTGTTTGGTTTACAATAGCATTTCATTGAGCAATGTTTCTTCTCTTACTTGTTTGGAAAAGAAACATTTCTCTTTTACTCATGATACTGGAACAAGTCTGGGTTTGAGTTTCCTGGCTTCCTTTTTCGCTTTCTCAAAAAGGATATTCTTTGTGTTTGGGGTGGGTCAATAAACATAGACACCCCAAATAGCTTGCCTTTTCAACCATTCTGCCAACGAAGATACCGCGCCATTACAGAAGCACACACACACACACACACATGTTTCTCCTCACTCATATTGAGGATTTTTAGAAGACACTTGCGAATGAATTTAGAGGAAAAGGCATGCCTTTTACATTAAACATTGTCCAGCTATAATATGAATTAACAAAAATTAATTCTCCTTCATTTCTCCCAGTAATTCAAGTATGTACTAAATAAGAGTATTTTCATATTGAATTTTACGTATTTGTGCTCATACATAATATATTTACCTTATATTACTGCATACAATTATCGTTGTGAGAAATTAAATTTCTGTAATCTTTCTATAACGGGCACAACTCAGTAACTGACAAAACTTGATGTCCCACTAGCGTCCGCTATTAAGAAGATTCACTGTACCAGTATTCATTTTATTCCTCTTAATATAGCGAGTAATATTAAATATGTAATTTACAAGAGTTTATGATTCTAATAGATTTGAATAATTTTGCATGTCTCTTCAGTATTGAAGTTACGTTTTTTTCTGAGTGGAGTTTTCTGTCAAAAAGTAAATTTAATTTTTTTCTTTTCTGACGTCGAATTTAAACAATGCCATATTTTTTTTGTACCAAATGTTTCAAGGGATGATTCCTTTAAGGATGTAACTTTGTTTTTAATTTTTTTAGTCAGTGCCTAGACTAACATAAATATAGGCCTATTCTAATTTTCCTTCATATTACTAAACGAAACCATGGGCTTTCTCACAGGCGTTATGGGCAGCGAACAGATAAAGTCTCCACTGATGAGACACACAGATATACGAAGAATACCCGTTAAACTCCGCCTCAGAAGACTGGCTATAAAAATAGACACCTAGAGATACAAGGTATTACCTGGTAACTCACCATCTCCCACCTATCTCTGAGCTATAACTGGTGAGAGGTAATCCATTTTGTAAAAGTTGTTAGAGTCTGGAGAGACTAATCTAACCATACCATTCATCTGCAACTGGCAAGGTTCAATTTCAAGCTTCAACGATCAAAAATTATCCTCATCCATCTCAGAGCTGCAACGGGCAGATCATACTCTACCTCTGAGAGGTAATGGTCAGGGAACAGGAACCCCGAAACGTCCGAGATTCGGCGGGCAGTAGATGGAATTCTAGAGGAAAAATGTAACAATGTCTACTAACTGAATAAAGAACTTTATAATAAGGAAGCTAAGATAAAAACTTGTGTTTTGTTACCGACATATTACATGGTGATGTTCCACGGTTTGCCGAGATCTTACACTGCAGGTTTTTTAATAACTAAAACCAGGATTTTGAACATTTAACAGGCACATTCCTCAACTAGTAAAGTTGATGACTTCAGTCAGGTGAATGTTCATTCCTATTACTTGTAAGAGGAAGAATACTTAGCAAGGCGGAAATAGAAAAATACAAAAATCATTATACTATGATTAAAATTCCGCTTAAAGAGCCACATTTAACTAGCTGTTCTCACCGCATAACTTGACAATCTACCTACTTTACAATCTTGGACCCTAGAAAGATAAAGGAGGTATTGGTAATATATATCGAAGAGGTAGCCTTAGAATTAGTACTAAAATTACAACAAAAAATCGGTAAAATGGACGGTTTAACTTTCAACCAGTATTCAGTATGTAGGTCAGAACATCCAATACACAAAGTCGAACTCGCGTTATTATATATTCAGCAGGGGAAGGAGAAGACGACTATCCCCTACTTTTAAAGAAAATTACTTGCAATCAACAGAATATGCTGATTTCGTGTTTCCCAAATAGGCTTAAACGCTATTAGCTACAGAAAACTGACGTCACAGAAAACAGTACACACCATAAAATTTATCTGAATACTTTAGAAGCTGCATAAGTCTTAAGGAAAAAAGAGATTATGTTGATGATAGCAGACATATATTTCCTTTAAGGCAAATATTCTAACATACTATGATAATTCATAAATGAAACTAATAATATCGTTATCGTAACTTCGTAATTGCAGCAAAATATTTCTCTCATGCAAGAATCTATTTCCTCATTGGAAGTAATCCATTTCTTTAATAAAAGCAATATTTTCCTCTATACAGTTATCTTAAGTTACATCAAATTTTACTTTTACTTTGTCAACCCTGCACCGTCGATGTGGAAAATGTTTCCCTTTTTATTCAACTTGCTCTTAACCACAGCGACTATTCCAACCTTCAGTTCAAATTCCAACTCAAAACCCTTCTTCTCAACAAATTAATAATACATGTGCTAATATTACAATAGCTGATAAAAACGACTTTGTTTCTTTGATGAACGCACAAAATGAAATGTGACAAAAAAAAAACGATCGTGATAGGATGAACATAAATCAGAGAGGAAATTCGATAACTGAACAAATAAAAATAACAATATTAAAATAAATACAGAACCGACAATAATGGAGGAAATAAGAAATATTTTCTAAAGCGTGTATGATATCTGAATTTTTTACTTTCCTCAAGCAACGACATGGTGATTCATCCTGCTGAAATAATCAGCTACAAGAAGAGAGAAACTGCTGCGCAAAGGTGCCTTCTGAGCTTAAAAACCCATTGCGGGCCACTCTTGATTAACAAGCTGGGAATGACCATCGTTCCGGCAATTCGAAATTATTGGATCTTCATGGATCTCACAACCCGATAAGTCACAGAAAAGAATACGCCGATTTAAATTCTATAGACAACAATTATTACTCAATCTAATAGTGTACTTATATATGCTGTCTGATATACTCGTACTTCATACAAAACACTGTTTCCCTCCCGAATAACTAGGACTTGTCTCCCCAATGCAATATATATAATTCAAAAGAAGCACAGCATTAAATTCTACACCGAATATTACATTTCAATATATTACTTTCATTATATTTGTAATCGGAAGCACCAGTTTTTCAAATTACTTAAGGATTTTCGTTTTAGCATCCATTTTTGCTCTTTTCGGTAAATATTTATTATTTCATTTACAAACGAAAATAGATTTTAGAAGGAATATAAATTCACTATACAAAATCACTCGTATTGTTGCATAACAGACGGGAGCAGAAACGAGTATTGAATCATTACAATGCTTTACCCCTTCACTCCACTAACACGGCAGAGCAAATACAGTCACAGATCGCAAATAATCATGCCGACAAATAACACATTCCTTTACTGAAAAGTGAGAAAAATAAAATATAACTTAGTAGTCTACTAGATGTATATATATAAATCGGTTTTAACTACCTCACCTTAGAAGCAATACCATTAAAGTTTCAGTTTGTGAAGACACTCTCATTGTTTCAAATCCAAATATTAATCCCCTCGTTTTGGACAAAAATGTTCCCCATTCCGAAAAAGTTATTCTTTATATTAATCAACATTTAAATACCCAATCCAGAAAATAGAAATGCATACAAAACCGAAAACTTAAGCTGAAGGTACTAATATATACAGCAGAACTCTTTAATATCGATATTTGAAACAAGTAGCAAATTGTTTCAATGATCGTTCATAATTTACTTTACAGGGACGTTTTCACTTACTCAGCTGTAGACAGTGGAAAATGTATAGAATGGGCACATAAGAGTAGAATAAATAAAGCTGCCAGCTTTTACAACATATCTCTCATATATCGATAGGGATATGAGAGCAAACATATAAAAATCAACACATTAGCTGTTTCTGATTCATACTCATAAACATTTTTATCTCTTCGTAATTATAAATCAATTCCAATGAATTTTATATCGTATTAAGTTTGCAAAATTACAATTTTATACTAAATATATTAGCGTTTCTTTTCAATAAGCAGAATATGTATTACATGTGTTGAAAGGAAGGAAACTGACCACCACCATGGGTATTTTGCAAAGTAATTTCAAATTTATTTTCATCCTAAGATTACATAATGCACCACGTTAGAAGTGAAATACAGGAGGCACTGTAAACATTTCCAACGCTGTACGTTGAGCTTTAAAGCTCATTCCTCTTCAACGTGGTTAATTTTACACAACATAATTAAATGATAACATCATTCGCCGCCAATATCTGTATAGCATTATTTCAATTAAATCGAAATCTTAGAGACTTTAAATTATTATTTTAGAATCTTCAAAGAGAATTTCAATGAAGTTGCGAGAAGAATAGATAAGTAGTTTCGTAGGCAAATATGGTTTGATCACTGATCATCTTAATAATCCAGTTGCATTTAGTTTCTTGCCTCTGGTGACCCGAAATTGTTCCTCAACTTTATTTTTACTTTTTCGTGTTACAATCTTCTGTTCAGAATTCGAAGCAAAATCTTTGCTGCATGAGATATGAGAGTATCAGTAATATATTCCTCATATGTCTCTGGATTCAATCTCGTAGTATCAAAATAGTGTTCAGGAAGTCTTTTGGTTAGTCGACGTTACATATATTTCATTGCAGAGTTGGAATAATTCTTTCATGCGTTCTGTACTGTATTCTTAATGAATTCGAATGATATATTATTTATTTCGTTTGCCTTTCCATTCCTAATCTCGGATATAACATTTTATATCTCATCTCAAAGAACACTTAACTGCTTTCTTTCTATTTTCCTAATACTTTTCTTTTTCATTTCTACTATCATGGTAATACCTGTAAGTTCTCTTCGCAGTTTATAGATTCCACTTCCTTTTACATTTCCTCATATTTCAGCAGTCTGTGTAATTATTTCTCGCATGTTCTTTTGTAAAACTGTCCCTTGCTCTGACTCTTTCCTTTTAAACTTGGTGCATAACCTCACGTTCATATTTCTGTCGTCTTTTGTATCAACCTTTCCTCATGTGTTCCATTTCCTTATTTCCTGCTGCATCTATTGTGTAAGCCATGGTTTCTTAACCATTTCGTATTCACGGTAACCTAATACATCTTTTCAAGACTTCTCAATGCAAATCTTAATATGTTCTTATTGTCTGTTACTACCCGCACCTATCCTTTCCACGTTTCATATTTATCATATAAATTTTCAACGAAAAATTTTCTACTTTCTTGCTTTTCAACTTTGCAGTATTCAACATGTTGTTACCTACTTCCCTTGTACATATGCTTTCAGTTAACTATCAACCTTGACCATCACAAGGTCATGATCTCAAATAATGACAGTTCGGGAAGGGTTTCCGATACCTGTCTTGAAATTAGGAGATAGTGTATCTAGTATTCCACTCCGTCTACTGAGGATTTTCATGACTATCTTCTCTTACCCTGATATAACCATCTGATGCCAATTACGTGCGCTTTCCGTCTGCAGAAAGATCTCCTGTCTTATTTCATGCAAATTATCTGCAAATTATCTTTCCCCACCTGGGTGTGTGAGTGTCTTATAATTAAACATAACTACATACTTAAAGACAAACACCAACAGACAGCCAACGAGTGCTTTCACAAACCATGAAATATTAATAGGGTACACAGACATACCAGGAATAGCTCTTACACTCCTTTACAGACTCCGCCTTCTAACAAGGGAACCTTCCGAAAATCATAGTTGCAGTGAAAGATGTGGCCTATGCCAATTGAAAGAGCTGCAACAGAGATGTTCATTCCAAAAAAATTAGCTGCCCATAGCAATAGGTTCAAGAAATATAAGGGGTGGAAGTTCGGGAAACAGCCAGGTTGGACAAGGGAGAAAAGTGCAAATTCCGCAAGAAAGAGGGGCACGGCAAAACACAATGCTGAAAAGTGATGTATGGAAAGTGACTTGCAAACAATAGGGAACAAATGAAGGCCACCAGTGGGGTTAACAGTGTTGCCAACTGCAATGAAAATACATGTTTTGCAAAGAGCACTATATGAAGTGAGTGCAATATTCAGTGTTAACCTGTCATGTAGAACATAAGATATGGCGTGTATAATCAGTGGTACAATCTAACAAAAGAGAATAGAAAAAACAGAAGTATGAAAAATACCCAAAAGACGAAGTTGGCCATAATGCGCCACATTTGATCACAAGCTGTGCATATTAGAATGAACAAAACAAGAAAGCACCCACTATGCAGGAAACCGACGTACCTAGAGTCGAAAAGAAAAACGACTTCCAAAGTTGGCAACACTGGTCATGAAAATCCAGACAATTCTAATATAGTTAGGCTACTCGCTTCACAAAAAGAAAATTCCGGCAAGAGGCATTAGCCTTCGCATCATTTGTACATGCTCGTCAACATAGTACGTGCAATTGTTCGATGAGACAATGGTCCAAACAAAAAAAAAACATTTGCAGCGAGTACAGCGGAATACTGCCAATCCGTCACACATAGTACAATGATCGCCTGTGAATGTCTCGAAACAGTACTCTAGAGGTGTCGAAACTTTTGGTGGTCTTTCTATCACATATCCACACCTGTATAAAGTAAACATAATCAAAGGCTTGATCTGCTGTGTGTTGCTGTCTGCAGTACTATCACCGCCTATATGATATATCCAGTGTGTCCCACCTAACTCTGCGACTGAAATAGTTTCAAAGCGAAAAAAATGTGTCTTATTCAGTTGTGCAGGAATGTACCCATGTCAGCGGGGGACAAACTTCTGTGAGACGCAAGTCCCCCATCATAGGTTCCCGGGGCCAACTTCAAAATTTCAAATAGCACCATCGGTCGAGATATATTTCTTTCGATAAATCTTGGAATATGCAACAACGTATATCAGAAATATTTATTTGCTATATGGGATTTCAAAATGGCCGCCAAAATATCTGCTCGGTGACAAGAACAACGTGCATTTTTGGCGGCCACTTTGATACCCGTGCTTTATATAGCAAATGTTTCTTGTAGGCGGTGTTGTATCTATCCAGAGTAATATCATCCAGCCCCTGTTCCCATTTGAAATGTTGCGGTTGCCCCCTCGAGAATTATGATGGGGGCCTTGGGGGACTTGCTTCTTACAAAGTTTTCTTGGCCCTCGACATGAATGCATTCCTGTGCAATTGGATTTGCAACATCTCTTTTCCCTTCGCAGCAATTTGACATCACAATGTTCGATGCCATGTTAAGACACAACATATATTTGTGGCGGCCATTTTGAAAAACATGCTTCATATAGCAAATGTTTATTATAGGTGTTGTTGCACATTCCATGATCTATCGAGAGAGGTACCACTCGGTCCCTGTTGCCATTTAAAAGTTTGAAGTTGGCTCCTGGGGCCCTGTGATGGGGATCCTGGGGGAACTTGCTTCTCACAGACTTCTGACATTGGTACATTCATGCACAACTGGATCCGTCACATTTTTGTTCGTTTCGCAAATCTTTCAGGTCACAAAGTTTGGTGGGACACCCTGTATATTCCCACATACGACCCAACCATGACATAATGTTTACTTATATTATCGGTTGTTGGCTCAACCCAACCATTTCATGTTCCCCGACTTGACATTGCCTCAATCACTCTAGCATTGATGCATTCTGAGTGATTCCTGTTGCCGGAATTTTCCTTTTGTGAAGCGAGTGGCCTAACTATATTAGACTTGTCTGGATGTTCATGGCCAGTGTTGCCGACTTTGGAACTCGTTTTTCTTTTCGACTGTAGGTACGTCGGTTTCCTGCATAGTTAGTGCTTCTTGTTTTGTTCATTCTAATATGCACAGCTCGTGATCAAATGTGGCGCATTATGGCCAACTTCGTCTTTTGGGTATTTTTCATACTTCTGTTTTTTCTATTCTCTTTTGTTAGATTCTACCACTGATTATACACGCCATATCTTATGTTCTACATGACAGGTTGACACTGAATATTGCACTCACTTCATATAGTGCTTTTTGCAAAACATGTACTTTTCATTGCAGTTGGCAACACTGTTAACCCCACTGGTAGCCTTCATTTGTTCCCTATTGTTTGCAAGTATCTTTCTATACATCACTTGTCAGCATTGTGTTTTGCCGTGCCCCTCTTTCTTGCAGAATTTGCACTTTTTTCCCTTGTCCAACCTGGCTGTTTCCCGAACTTCCACCCCTTATATTTCTTGGACCTATTGCTATGGGCAGCTAATTTTTTGAGAATGCTCATCTCTGTTGCAGCTCTTTGAATTGGCATAGGCCACATCTTTCACTGCAACTATCATTTTCGGAAGGTTCCCTTGTAAAACTGCATATTTATGAGGCCACCTCGAACACAAAACATCAGCTGTTAACTTTTCATCACTACCTGCCTCTTAGCTGCAACGGCCTAGTGATGGTCCCTTCTATAGAGGGAACATTGAGCGGGAGTGACTCATGTAACTAAAACTCTTTGCAGGAACGGGCAAGTGGTCTTCTGACTATCTCTGACATACGACAGGTACGAGATATTACCCTACCTCTCATTTCGAAGGGGGTAAGAAGTTCCTTTAGATCCAGCTGCGACAGACAGTGTTACTCTTAACCAGAAACAAATAATCAGAGTTGCCACGTGTAGAAGATCCAATTGTACATACAAGATATTCCTACTGACTTAGTTGTCTGTAGTATTGTGCACGAACAGTATAAACATATTTCTGAATGGAAAAGATGCTTAAAGGACCAATGTAACATTACGAAACAGTACAACATGGCTATCGTTCAGTTAATGTATGTTGCTCCCATGAAACAGAACTTGCACATGTCAAATAAATGATAAATTTTCTATGGTATAGATCAGAGTGTTTGCTAAAAAGAAACAGGATTATCAATACTTAAATTGATTTCGAATATTTTGAAAGGAAGTGGATCTTAAAGGCAATTCGGTGAACATTATATGTTAAGATGTTTCATCCCTCTAAATATTACAATGTTAGTTTATGCCTTCTGTTACACTATGGACTTACTTTATCCTTGCGTAGCATTTTACCGTAAAATTGACCAGTTAATGTTATTTTTCAACGATAGAGGTCACAGCTGTTCCAAATACTGTCAAGAGACATTCCTTTCGTATGTTTCATATGACGACAAACCAAACAAACAATGCAATGAATATCAAACGTAACACTCTTTTACAGTGCATACTGTTCTTATTGTAACTTTCCTTTTTTGTAATTCAGTGACTTCCGAGTGTAGTGAGTTGGTAAGCTATTCATTTTCTCTCACGCTGTCATCCTTTTCACTAATTTCTGTATTTGGATGAGAAGACAGAGACTTAACAATTGTCAAAACTTTATTTTTCTGTCGTGTCAACGCACGAAATTCTTATATTTCCACCTTCAACACGTAACATTAAACATAGGTAGTCAAAGTTCTGTATTTGATTAATATCCCTCTACTACTTTCTTATATATTATTTTCATCGTCTTATCATTACCATAGAAAACTCTACGTCTCCTTTCTTCGTATATATCTGAGAAGAATTTATGAACACTACTTCTGATACTTCACTATATCATTTTCGCCCTGCTCATACGACGTTAATGGTTTCAGAGTGGAGTTGACCAATAATCGAGCCGAAAATTATGAAACATTACTTGCTGAATACAATTTAGGGATGCCAATAAGGGCTCATTATAAAAAGAATCGATTTTGTATTTGCCATAGTGCCGGAAACTTGCATACTACTATGTATGTGATATGTCCAAAGTTTGAGAAAAAAATATTCCGTTTTCATTAAACCGTGGATTTCAGCAGATTTGTACCATATTGTTAAAATATGTATTATCATTGTTTTGTATACAGCTCGTAATTCATGAAACACCCATATGGTACAAATGGTAATATAGGATACCCAAAGGGTTAATAAGCAGAACATTTTTATTCGAATCGCAATAAAATCAACAAATAACTTACATCAATGAACAGAATTTCGCTTGTAAGCAAAGACTGACCTTGAATGTGAATAGGGAACAGGCTTCATGTGTATTCAGTATGATATTAATTTTTCTCTGTGGACTGCGACTGGTTCCACTGCATTTTAAAAATACTCTTAAGAAGTTCGTATTTCCGAAGTTTTGTTACTCTTATACCAGTAATATATCAAATTAATTCTTTGTCGCTAAAAAGAAGTTAAGTTCCCATTTTTAGCAATAATATATAGTCATAATGCAATGTTCTTTGTGGGTACGAATTGATTGTAAAACGAAGTTAAACAACATCAATTCAAGTGTATCAAATGCCACGGATAAAGTGACATTCGGGATATCCCCTCTATATCCTAAATTTCCTCTTAGGTTACGATTTGTCCTATCCTGATATAGCTTTTTGGTGTACGTAGAAAAAGAGATTTTTTACATGGCGGTAGGTGTAGGTTTCTTTGTGGTTGAATTAATGTTTATAATATCTGTATAAGTTAGCACAAGGTCTATCATGTATTCCTACATTGACCATAGCTTCCAACGCATAATGGGCTAAGTGAATTTCATGAAGGTTCTTTTTCTTCAGGGAAGAAACCTACCGTTTCTTTAATAGTATATATATGTCCCACCTGGGACATTGACAATAATTTTAAATTTGAAAAATGCATTAGATAGTAGAAGGGCCACTTGGCTCAGATTATTCCGTTCCCTTTCCTATCTCGAGCGCCGATTTTCTATGTGATTAAACTAATGACTTATTAGGGTACTTATGATTGAGGTGTGTTATAAATGGATCAGTATGTATAGAGAAAGGTTAGTATGTGTTTTCTTATTTCGTGTGTGATATAGCATGTATATGTGTAATGTAGTGTGTGAGCATGTATAACTAATTTACTTAAGGAAAGTACAGTATATTGTTGTTTTGATTAATCTCTATTGGTCGGTTCAAAGAAGTAAATTATTACGTAATGCAAGTTTATACTAATTCCATGAAGTTATTCCATAGTATGCTACTTTTTGTTAACAGATAATACAGTTATGTGTTATGTTATGTTATTCTATACATGTATGTGTAGAATGCAATGCGAGTATTGTGATATAGCATGCATGTGTAATTTAGTGGAGGATAGTCAATTATATTGAATTCTCATTGCATATGAAAATAATATGAAGACGAAAAGTGTAGATATACTGTGGCTTGTGTGTGAGCATGTATACCTAATTTAAGTAACTACAGTACAGTATGTTATTGTTTGATTATTCATCTCTTTTGATCAGTTCAAATAAGTAAATTAGTCCGTAATGCAGGTTTATAGTAATTCCGTGAAGTTTAGTAGTGCATAGTTTGATCACACACTACTAACATCATCTCGTGTCGCATGGAGAACTACTCGCCGCTAGTTTCTTGTTCCTCCCAGACTTAAGAATCTAGTCAACTCGAAAATTACCCTTCTTTTGTAATTAGGGACGTATATCTAGCAGTTCTGATGAATATGAACGTAGACGAACTAAATGATTAATTATCTTCTCTGAAAAGCACAATACGTTATGTAGTTTCATAATTAAATGGTTAATAAAATTAAACTTCACGTTTATTCTTAAACCGAAGTTTGCCTATATAGCATTATTCTGTCATCAGACTGCAGTTTCAAATTGTATCGCTTCGTTACATTCTGTGAACGATCGCATTCTTGTCGTTTTAAGATATAATCCCATTTAGTTAAGAGGATAGTCAATTATATTGAATTCTCATTGCAAATGAAAATAATATGAAGACGAAAAGTGTAGATATACTGTGCTTGTATTTAAAGAATGTAGCGTTAGTTCATGAATTCCTACGTACTGATAGATGTGTCATGATTTAGATAGTGCTTATTGATTATAATATAAATAGAATAAGACTGCATTGAACAGTCTTGGGGCCAAATTGTTGAGAAGGGTGTCTATAAAGAAATTTGTTTAATAGAATATGAATAAATGAATCATAAGTGATAATATATAGTGAGTGTGAATAAATAATTTGACACCTGTAAATCTACGTGCCCCTTAATGCTCTTTGCAACGAGATATTGGTTATTTATATATAATAATGATTATTTCGAGCACTGACCATTAAGTCAGAATTTAGTATGAGGCAGTGTGGTTTGTGAAAATGACGGATTATATTTGTAATTCGTGGCCTACTATTCAATCGTTATAGCGTATCTTGACTGTTTAGTCTGATTAGATGACATGAGTAGTGCTTAGGTGGCAAACGATTTCGAAAAATTTCTATATGTCTACAAAAAAGTATAACCGTTTTTCCGACATAGTTTAAATATAATCCCATATAGTTTTAATGGGATAATCCCATAGTATATTCCCATAGTTTTTCCCATATAGTTTAAATATAATCGTTTAGTTCTGCACTTGTAACAGTACTCTTCCACTTTGAATATTTTTCACGACACCTTATTCAACCAAGTTCATTACTGTTCGCAGAGTTGATGAAATAGTTAGGAGTGAATAATATAATAAATTTATGGCAGTAGAATCACTTTTTGTGTACCAAGTTGTAAACCCTTCTCCTCTTTAAATACTTTCATTATCATTAGTTTTTTAAACTAGGTAGTGATTGAAATTAAAAGACACCTCAATATTTGCACCCTTGCGGGCTGGTAGCGACTAGCAAGATTTGGGAGATAATTAACAATTACAACCATTTTTATTTTTTTAATATTTTGGCAAATAACTCTTAGAATGTTTTTCTATTTATTGATTTCATTCTAGTTTCTGAGGGGTCGGATATTTTGTATGTAGAAAGTCTAAATTGGAGACCATACTGAACTTCTGGTAAAGCCGGAGTCTTCAATGGCGATGATTGAATATGGTGGGTAGTGAATTTTCATAAAGCAATTGTCTTTATAAATATTCCGTTGTAGGCGCGGACTTGCCACGCACTTGGATATATTTATTTTAGGATATCCATTTACTAGGCCTTCCGTTTTGGCACACAAAAATATATTTGTATGTGGATTGTCATATGTTTAAATTAGACCAATTATTTTTCTAGTACTTAGTGTACTAGTGTACTTTCCTTAGGCCCGCCGCTTTTTCTTTTGTCTTCTCTATGTAACTCGTTATTCTCTAGTTCAAGATTTATTTATTTTTCCATAATCCCCCAACTTTTAACTTGAAAGGTATGTAACCATTTAACATATTTCATTGGAACCTGAATTTCCCACTGAGATGTTGCGAAACGACTCGTGGAGTTATTTGCTTTTGTCAAATATCAAGATAACTTTTTCCATCACAATTTGACCCACCGCAATAGCGAGCGATAGTTCAATATACGATTCAATGTTGGCGTTTGTTTCTTATATCGTTATCCATTTGAAATTCTCCGTTGTACTATTCGTATTTCTACTTTTCTTTCCTTTCATTACCATAGAGGTGAATGCTGTGTAGATATTTCTGCCCTTAAGCATTATTAACAATTTAGAGTCAATTATATGTATAATTTCAGTGTTTACATATTTGCCTTGCACTTTAGATATCCACCTTTTAACACATTTTGAGAATACAAATTCTTACCATTATGTGCAGATAATCGGATTTTTCTTTGTGTAGTGTTGCAACCTGAAAATTTTAATAATCGGGGTCATTGATTTGAAAGATTAAATCATTAAAAAAATATATGTATGTTGAGATATAAATATGTGTTGAATATAAATGTTATATTAAAGTAAAAAGTATAATATTGATTTAAATAATTAAATATGTGTAAAATTTCTTGGTACCTACCCCGAACTGTTAATTTTTGCGAGATTTAAAAATCGACCAATATAAAATGTTAATTGATAGTATGAAGCCACAACTTAGATATTTCCTTCAGTCTTTGTAACATGGTTAATTAATATATGTAAATGTTAATATCATCTGTTGTTATACTAACTGCATATGCTATGAAATTAATATAGGTCATTCTAACTCTAATGTATTATTAAATCTACCCACAAGTTCATAAGCCAGGAATCTTCATGTACAGTTACATTTCCATTTCACCCACCAGATACCAATTATCGAACCTAAATGGTGTTCCCACATCATTAGTTGTTATTTCAATACGAAAAGAAAACCTCCTTGAAATCAAGAAAATTCTCACTTCCTCTATAGTGTGCGAATATAACTATAATTGTGTGGACCTAATGTAATACATGGTGGTAGCTATTCGAGGTGCCAGTAAATAGACTCGATAATTAATAGAATAACAAAGTAGCCACTGAATTTAGTGACAAATTTCATTTCCTTGATTCCAGAGAATGAAAGAACGTATACATAAATAAGTTTACAAACTGAATATATGTTGTTCACAAATTATAAGAACTAGTTCATATGCGTATATTATAATAAAGTAAACTTAGAGTCATGGACACCAAAAGGGTACCTTGCAAACCCGCGATATAAAATGTCGTATAAAAATACGAGAAAAGACACGTCGAATCATCATTTCCTTTAAACTTTCATAAGAGATCCAGACTCATTTTAACCGTCATTTTAATTTCTTTAAACTTTCATACGATATATTAAAAAACGTGGTTAGTTCTTCAGCTTTACATCTGATTTTATTAAAATTCGATTTTTTTTCATCTCAGTATGAATGTCATATATATATATATATATATATATATATATATATATATATATATATATATATATATATATATATATATATATATATATATATATTATATGTCGAATGCAACGTTTATATGTATACTTATTTGAATGTTCTTAACATTTTGTGTTTCATTTCCTAATAGATGTAATAAATGTTCACTAACTGTAATTAGTAATTACTTATATCGATTCATTGTCCTCTATTTATTTGTGTGGGCTTGAATGGCTGCCAAATTTAGCTTTAGTAGTAGTAGTTTTTAAACTTGATATGCGAAAATAGTTTTTATAATATGAATGTAATACTATGTTATATGTGTGTAGTTGCATGACCGAGGTTATGAAAGATAACTAAACTATTCTAAATCGACTCTGAAAGCAAAACAAAACAACAGGATGAGCTTGGGCAACGACAGTCTGTTCAAAAATTCTCGAATACGTCTATTTTTGGAAAATAAGTAAATCACTTTGGTGTTTTTCCTTGGCAAATTCAGATGTATGTTCGATCTATAGAAATGCAGATACTGGAGAAAGGTTATTTAATATTTGGAAATAAGAGACAAACGATTAATTTAAACCTGATCACCTTCGCTGTTTCAGATCAACTCCCACGTGTACATTTTCCTATACCCAGGTCATATCAGTATGAGGGTACACGTGTGTCTTCGTGATCACTTCAGAATTGATTATCAAGTAATAACAGCGTTGTAAAAATCACCTTTTCAATATCTATTCAAGTTTCTTTACAATATTCGCATTCTTATCCTTCATCTTTAGTTCATTCTTACTTTCTTATTTTCTTCTCCTTTTTCCCTTCTTTTCTCCTACTTTCTTCTTGTTCCTCACTTTTCCTTTTCCTATTTCTAGTAAAACTGAAGAGGGGGCGTGACTCGGAGTAATCGCAATAGACACCGTTATTAAATTGTTTTGATGTTTCTCTTTGGAAGTCAGATACTAAATTAACCAATAACCAAACACACATATAACGAAATAAAATTCTGAAATTCATTCGATTTCATATTTATTTATTTATTTGTTATTATCCGATTCAAGTTTAAAGTATGGGGACTTTCACCTTTCCAAATCGCGACTTATTATATATATCTGTTAGTTGCCGACCGTGACAGGACATCTACCATGGTAATGGATCTAGCATTATTCGTTGATTATCACAAATTGAGATCAAGCACATTTTGAGTCTGTCATACGAATAAATCCTAGAAGGAATTCATTATTTAGGACATGATTACAGTCGTTGGCCGTTCTGTTGTTTCTGTTTTCTTATGTCAGAACGGAAAAAGTTTAAGTACTAAATTTTAAGTACGTTGGAAGTCGGTCAATGATAGAGCAAATGAGAGTTCCGTAATGTATGAATAGTATTTCCTTTCAATTTTTTTGTTCTTAGTTAATAAGTATTTAGTGTTGTATGTCCTACTTTGAAATTATGTCAAGAAACAAAAACATGTGTTTACATTTGTTGCCTCAGAATTTACCTTAATAAACATCCGGTAAATAGTAAAAAAATTACCTAGTTACCGGGTGTTACAAAAGAAAAACGAAAAACTTGACGTTCCATCCCGAGTAGACATAATGAAATTAGAAAGTAAAATGAAGAACGAATAATTAAATTTAATCAGGAATTTAATGACATGTCGCGGAAAGGCGAAGAAATGTGCCACAGAGAGAAGTCGGTTACAGTAGATATTTCCACTGTTATCAAAGATAGTGTTTGTACGTCTGAAGAAGTAGCTCGTGAAGAGAATCTTGTTACTGTATATATTTCGACCGTTACGAAGGAAAAGCCGACCAATGAAATAATAAATGAAATGGAACGGGGAGGGTTTGAAGCCAACCACGCGAAAGTTGATAATGCATCGGACAAGGTAGGAAATAAATTAGCAAGAGTATAGTAGATGTTCAATATCAATTAAAGCTTGAAAACCCCCATGGAAGAATAGGCAGGTTAAACATCAAAACAAAACTGGATACTAACAACACGGAGTAGATTTTACTGAGAAGTGGAAGGAAAATTTATAGGAATATTAAAATGGGTTTACTGAGACGCGAAAGTAATAATGATGAAGTTGGTGATGTTGGAACACCAGGCTCGGATACATCAACGAATGTGGCTGACCTTATATAACTGCTAGGTGAATTTTGTCACAACAAATGAATACTAAATTTGAGCAACTGACTCAGCAAACAGAACAGATTTATACTAGGTTTCGACAAATGGATTAGAAATTCGAATATATTACCGAACAAACGATTACTAAATTTGAACAACTGACAAAGCAAACACAGCAACTGTACAGGAAACACGACAGATGGATATTAGGTTTCACAAAATGGATAGGAAATTTGAACAATTTAGGTACCAAATGAACAATAAACTGAAACGGACAGACTGCAGAATGGAACAAAGTTTGAACATATTTACAATCGTATACAATTCATTGGAAATGATTGAAACCCAAGTCAATGAGCATAGCAATCAAATTAAAGTATTACAAAAACAAAAAAAAACAATATCAAGGAAAAGACCATTACCACAAATGATAATCCTGATTAGATTAACAATAGTGGCCATAGTCCGAACGAACACAGATTAGATTAAGTGGAATATGATATACCGGAAAGTTGTACTTAGAGGGATGATAGTGCTTCTAGCATTGAAAAAGAGGAAAGAAGACCGTATTCATTTCATCTTCGGAAAACAGATACGTAAAACTGAATCATTTGAAACAGTATCTTAATCATCACCATTTCAAATTTAATAAACAAAAAGGTCCATGACAAAATTTGCCATCAGAAGACATACCTACTAGTGTGTTCTTAGAAAAGTTCGAAGAAAGCGATTTAATTGTGGCAGACAAGTCTAATTTTCTTAAGATTTTACCATACGTTTTTCTACTACCCTGCTCGTTTTGGTTCCAAGCGGTCAGGGAGAGTTTACGCAATTATTTAGATTTTAACAAAGCACTGCTTTCCAACCTTCAGAATGAATTTATGTTGGCAAACCGAGACGCTTTGTTTCGAAATAGATGTTATGATCCGAACATTGATAAGAATCTTACTGATTTTGTGATTTCCGTATATAATGAGTTAAAATCCATTAATCCATACCAATCAGGAATCACGAATCATAGAATCGATCCGGATATTGTTACCTTTTAAGTCGCAGCAAAAATTGATTTCTGCACAATGAATTAATTACAATTATCTAATTATGATACAACAAAATTTTGAAAATAAATCAATGGTGAAAAAAGTAATACTCTTCGAAACCAAATTAATAACAATCCAAACCAAGCCAATGATTTTCCA
This sequence comes from Thermobia domestica, assembly GCF_964235325.1. Classification (NCBI taxonomy): domain Eukaryota; kingdom Metazoa; phylum Arthropoda; class Insecta; order Zygentoma; family Lepismatidae; genus Thermobia; species Thermobia domestica. Next base: position 145,776,370 of record NC_137457.1, read on the forward strand.
ATCCGAAATATCAATATGCGTAAATAATGTAGTGCTAACGTAAGAAGTGATGCTAGATTCAATTATATCGGTAATAGAACCGAACATAATTCCAGAAGAAATAGAGATAGTAATCGACCAACGTTTAGAAATCAGGTAAACAGTACATATAATTTTTCTCGAAATAGATTTCGTAATAATTTCATGGGTGGCAGTAAATATCAAAAGAAAAACCAAAGAACTGTCAGAGAAAATTTATTGAATTGATTTTTTTTATTTCACTTTAAATATCCTTATGATTTTATTTGATACTTGCAGTTTGTTTGAATTCTATACAGTTAATAATAATGGGTACCAAATTTTACCACGTTGTTGTAAGAATACGAATATCGCTTACTAAAAATTATGATAAATATACTTGAATGAATAAAACATGTTATATTTAATTTTAACTCAGACTAACTTTGCTTATTCTTAATATAATAATTTCATTATTTTCTTATTCTTGGTTAATGATATTAGTCAAGTATTGTATCGTTTCAGTTTGAGTATTGTTATGATTTATTTGTAATTCATTTCACTTATCGATATTGTGTTTTCAAAGTATATTGCATTAAACAATCTATTTTAGGACCTAAATAATCAAAAAAGAATCGCATTTTGAATAAGTCCTCTTCGTCGATAGTATTATATAATTATAACGAAATTGATTATTAAATAAATGTAAGATTGTTATTGAAACAAACTGAAATTAGGATATATTTATTATATGTTATATGAGTGAAGGCTATTCGGAAAGTCAGGTAACCACGAGTGTAAAATATTAACGGTCCAGGATTCTTTCTTCAATTGTAATCAATTTAAGAAGTCCTCGTCGGTAGCCATATATACAAGGGGATTGTGTATTTGATCTATAAATTACTTTAATTGTAGCTAGTTTGGGCAACTGTGCTTAAAGGTGCCAAATATGTTATGAAAAAGAAGAAAGATTTACAATATGTGTTGCGATAGATTGATATTCATGAAATGGGACTGGTTATAACTTGATATAATCGGTTTTTCGTGTTGCTTGCCTACATGAAGATTATTATATCTGGAAGTTTGAGAATAACAATTAATTATTCGATAAATTTGACGAGCCTAACTTCCCAGGTATGCAATTCATGGTTTTGCAACTAAGTGTATAAATTAAAGTACCGAATCGTGTTGGCTTACTCTAACTATCGGCGAAAGATATGGAACAAAAAGAATCCTAAAGAACGTTACAAGCTCAAGGAGGTTTTGATTTCGTATCTAAATCACTTCTAATGAAGTGAGAACACCATTTAGGTTCTAGAATTTGTATCTAGCGAGTGAAATAGAAGTGTAATTTTACAGATAGATTCCTGGTTTATGAATTTGTGGGTAGATTTAATAATACATTAGGGTTACAATGACCGGCTTTAGTGTCATGTCACATTCAGTTAGTATAATAACAGACGGAACATTCGTGCTAGCTTGAGCAAGTGTACTGCATGATTTGAAGGTCGTGTAGGGACTAGATATTGCAAGGGATAGTGATTTGCCATATCCATTGCAACAGCTAACCTCCGAGTTTCACTCTCCATACAAATTTTATATTCTACGTCTGTCAGTATTACGGATGTGTCACTACCTGGGAAAGACCTAGTCTCACAACCGTTGTGTATCGCAGTATCCAGTTTTGTTTTGATGTGTAACCTGCCTATTCTTCCATGGGGGTTTTCAAGCTTTAATTGATATTGAACATCTACTGTACTCTTGCTAATTTATTTCCTACCTTGTCCGACGCATTATCAACTTTCTTGTGGTTGGCTTCAAACCCTCCCCGTTCCATTTCATTTATTGTTTCATTGGTCGGTTTTTCTTCGTAATGGTCGAAATATACCTAGTAACATGATTCTTTGCACGAGTTACTTATTCAGACATACAAACACTATCTTTGATAACAGGGGAAATATCCACTGTAACCAACTTCTCTCTGTGGCACATTTCTTCGCCTTCCCGCAACATGTCATTAAATTCGAGATTAATTTTCTTCTTCGTTCTTCATTTTTACTTTATCATTATTTCAACTCGGGATGAAACGTCAAGTTTTTCGCGTATATTTTGTAACATCCGGTAAATAGGTAAATTTATTAATACTATTTACCGGATATTTATTAAGGTAAATTCTGAGGTAACATATGTGTACACATGTTTTTGTTTCTTGACATAGTTTCAGAGTAGGACATACAACACTAAATACTTATAAACTAAGAAGAAAAAATTTGAAAGCAAATACTATTCAGACATTACGGAACTCTCATTTGCTCTATCATTGACCGATTTCCAACGTACTTAAAATTTAGTACTTATTTTTTTTCCTTTTCTGGCATAAGAAAACAGAAATAAGAAAACGGCCAACGACTGTAATCATACTATAAATAATGAATTCCTTGCAGCATTTACATTCTTATGAAAAACTAAATGTGCTCGATGTCCTGTCACGGTTGGCAACTAACAGAAAATAACGTGTATATATATATATATATATATATATATATATATATATATATATATATATATATATAATAAATCGCGATTTGGAAAGGTGAAAGTCAACATATTTTAAACTTGATAATAATAAATAAATATGAAAACGAATGAATTTCAGAATTTTATTTCGTTATATGTATGTTTGGTTATTGGTTAATTTAGTATCTAACTTCCAAAGAGAAACATCAAAACAATTTAATAACGGTGGGTATAGCGATTACTCCGAGTCATGACCTCTCTTCAGTTTTACTAGAAATAGGAAAAGGAAAAGTGAGGAACAAGAAGAAAGTAGGAGAAAAGAAGGGAAAAAATAGAAGAAAATAAGAACGTAAGAATGAACTAGAGATGAAGGATAATAATGCGAATATGGAAAAGAAACTTGAATAGGTATTGAAAAGGTGATTTTACAACGCTGTTATTACTTCATAATCAATTCTGAAGTGATCAGGAAGACACACGTGTACCCTCATACTGATATGACCTGGGTATAGGAAAATGTACACGTGGGAGTTGACCCGAAACAGTGCAGGTGATGAGAAGGTTTAAATTAATCGTTTGTCTCTTATTTCCAAATATTAAATAACCTTTCTCCAGTATCTGCATTTCTATAGATCGAACACACATCTGAATTTGCCAATGAAAAATATCAAAGTGATTTACTTATTTTCCACAAACAGACGTGTTCGAGAATTTTTGAATATAGTGTCGTTGGCCAAGCTCATCCTGTTGTTTTGTTTTCTTTCCAGAGCCAATTCAGAATAGTTTAGTTATATTTCATAACCTCGGTCATGCAACTATACACATATAACATAGTATTACATACATATTATAAACTCTATCTTCGCATATCAAGTTTAAAAACTACTACCTAAAGCCAAATTTGGCAACCATTCAATCTCACGGAAATAAATAGAGGACAATGAATCGATATAGGTAATTACTAATTACAGTTAGTGAACATTTATTACATCTATTGAGAAATGAAAACAAAATGTTAAGATCATGCAAATAAATATACATATACATGTTTCATTCGACATATAATAATGAATATATAAATATTTATATGACATTAACAGTGAGATGAAAAAATAATAATTTAAATTTAAATAAAATCAGATTAAAATGTTGAAGAACTAGTCACGTTTTATGATATATCGTAAGAAAGTTTAAAAAATTTAATATGATGATTAAAATGCGTCTGCATCCCTTATGAAAGTTAAAAAACTAATGAAAATGATGATTCGACGAGTCTTTTCTCGTATTTTTATACGACATTTTTTATCGCAGGTTTTTAAGATACCCTTTTGGTGTCCATTACTCTAAGTTTACTTTATTATGATATACGCATATGAACTAGTTCTTATAATTTGTGAACAAAATATATTCAGATTGTAAACTTATTTATATATACGTTTTTAATTCTTTGCAATCAAGGAAATGAAATTTCTCACTAATTTCACTGGCTACTTACTTTGTTATTCTATTTATTACGAGTCCATTTAGTAGCACCTCGGATAGCTACCACCATGTATTACATTAGGTCCACACAAATATAGTTGTATTCGCACACTATAGAGGAAGTGAGAATTTTCTTGATTTCAAGGAGGTTTTGTTTCCGTATCGAAATAACAACTAATGATGTGGGAACACCATTTAGGTTCGATAATTGGTATCTGGTGGGCGAAATGTAAATGTAAATGTACATGAAGATTCCTGGCTTATGAACTTGTGGGTAGATTTAATAATACATTAGAGTTAGAATGACCTATATTAATTTCATAGCATATGCAGTTAGTATAATAACAGATAATATTAACATTTACATATGTTAATTAACCATGTTAAAAGACTGAAGAAAATATCTAAGATGTAGCTTCATACTTTCAATTAACATTTTATATTGATCGATTTTAAAACTCGCAAAAAAGTAACATTTCCGGGTATGTACCAAGATATTTTGCACGTATTTAATTACTTAATTCAACATTATACATTTTACTTCAATATAACATTTATATTCAACACATATTTATATCTCACCATTTATAATCAATTATGATTTAATCTTTCAAATCAATGACCCCGATTATTAAAATTTTCAGGTTGCAACACTACACAAAGAAAAATCCGATTATCTGCGCATAATGGTAAAAATTTGTATTCTCAAAATGTGTTAAAAGGTGGATATCTAAAGTGCAAGGCAAATATGTAAACACTGAAATTATACATATAATTGACTCTAAATTGTTAATAATGCTTAAAGGCAGAAATATCTATACAGCATTCACCTCTATGGTAATGAAAGGAAAGAAAAGTAGAAATACGAATAGTACAACGGAGCATTTCAAATGGATAACGATATAAGAAACAAACGCCAACATTGAATCGTATACTCAACTATCACCCGCTATCTCGGTGGTTCAAATTGTGATGGAAATGTTATCTTGATATTTGACCAAAATAAATATCTCCACGTGTCGTGTCTCGCAACACCTAAGTCAGAAGTTTAAGTTCCAATGAAATATATTAAATGATTACATATCTCTCAAGTTAATGGTTGGGGGATTTTTGAAAAATAAATAAATCTTGAACTAGAGAATAGCGAGTTAGATAGAGAAGACAGAAGAAAAAGCGGCACCCTAAAGGGAAATACACTAGTACAGTAAACACTAGAAAAATAAGTGGTCTAATTTAAACATATGAAAATTCACATGAAAATATACAGGGTGTCCGAGAAATCCTTCCTGATTACAGAAGTTGATAACTGAGGCTAGAAATAAGATAGAAATATGAAACTGGTGTTGAATTGTTTACAAACTATAAAAGTTTTTGTCTGTGTTAGGTTTGTTCTGTTTTACCAAGTCTCAATTTTTTTGTTTTAGGTTTGTAGTACGTAAGTAAGAAGCCCAAGAAGCCATGCCAACCAACCAGGAGAAGGCACAGTGTGTCCTGTGGTACCATGAGACACGGTCACCAACCACGGTGCAGAGACAGTTCCAGACAACATTTGGGAGGACTCCACCTGATGTCAAGAGCATTAAAGCCTGGTATGAGAAGTTCAAGAACACAGGGTCGGTTGCTGACCTTCCGAGGTCTGGTCGACCAAGAACCTCAGCAGACACGGTCTAGGCTGTGCGGCAGTCTTTTCTGAGAAGTCCTAAGAAATCGGTGCTCAGGGCCTCACGTGAATTACAGATGCCAAAAAGCTCTCTACATGACATTTTACACAAACGTTTATTGTTTCGTTCTCACAAAGTGCAACTCGTTCAGGCCTTGTTGCCCGACGACGGTACAGCTTGGCCTCCACGCTCTCCTGACATAACCCCATTAGACTTCTTTTTATAGGGGTAAGTCAAGGATGAGGTCTACCGAACCCGTGTACCAGATCTTGAAACCCTGCAGCAACGAATAACCACAGTCGTTGCATCGATCCCTCCAGTGATGTTGGCTAATGTGTGGATGAAAATTGAATATCGCCTATATGTGCTACGTAATACCAAAGGTGCTCATGTGGAAGTGTACTGATGTGACCAAAACTTTTATAGTTTTTAAACAATTCAACACCAGTTTCATATTTCTAGCCTCAGTTATCAATTTCTGTAATCAGGGAAGGACTTCTCGGAAAACCCTGTACTTTTATATGCCGAAAAAGAAGGCCTTGTAAATGCGCATCTTAAAATAAATATCTCCAAGTGCGTGACAAGTCCGCGCCTACAACGGAATATTTATAAAGACAATTGCTTTATGGAAATCTCACTACCCACTGTATCCGATCAGCGCCATTGAAGAATAGAATAGAATAGAATACATCTATTCTATTCTATTCTTCACGGATTTATTCTTGTATTCTTCTCGTAAGACTACGGCTTTACCATAAGTTCAGTATGATCTTTAATTTAGACTTTGTACATACAAAATATGCGACCTTTCATAAACAGAATTACGAGTAAAGTATGGAAAACTAGATTAAAATCAATAAATAGAAAAAACATTCTAACAGTTATTTGCCAAAATATAAAAAGTAAATAAAATGGTTGTTATACTAAGGTATCTCCCAAATCTTACTTGTAGCTACCAGTCCGCAAGGGTGCAAATCTTGAGGAGTCTTTTAATTTCAATCACTACCTAGTTTAAAGAAGTAATGATAATGAAAGGGTTTAAAGAGGAGAAGGGTTTACAACTTGGTACACAAAAAGGGACTCTACTGCGATAAATTTATTACGTTATTCACTCCTATCTATTTCATCAACTCTGCGAACAGCAATGAACTTGGTTGAGTAAGATGTCGTGAAAAATATTCAAAGTGGAAGAGTACTGTTAAAAGTGTAGAACTAAACGATTATATTTAAACTATACCATGTGTGGGAAAAACGGTTATACTTTTTTGTAGATACATCGAAATTTTTCGAAATCGTTTGCCACCTAAGCACTACTCATGTCATCCAATCAGACTATACAGTTGAGATACGCTATAACGATTGAATCGTAGGCCACGAATTACAAATATAATCCGTCATTTTCACAAACCACACTCCCTCATACTAAATTCTGACTTAATGGTCAGTGCTCGAAATAATCATTATTATATATAAATAACCAATATCTCGTTGCAAAGAGCAATAAGGGGCACGTAGATTTACAGGTGTCAAATTATTTATTCACACTCACTATATATTATCACTTTTATGATTCATTTATTCATATTCCATTAAACAAATTTCTTTATAGACACCCTTCTCAACAATTTGGCCCCAAGACTGTTCAATGCAGTCTTATTCTGCATATATTATAATCAATAAGCACTATCTAAAATATGACACATCTACCAGTACGTAGGAATTCATGAACTAACGCTACATTCTTTAAATACAAGCCACAGTATATCTACACTTTTCTTCTTCATATTATTTTCATATGAAATGAGAATTCAATATAATTGCCTATCCTCTTAACTACATGGGATTATATTCTAAAAGCGACAAGAATGCAATCGTTCACAGAATGTAACGAAGCGAGACAATTTGAAACTGCAGTCTGATGACAGAATAGTGCTATATAGGCAAACTTCGGTTTAAGAATAAACGTGAAGTTTAATTTTATTAATCATTTAATTATGAAACTACATAACGTATTGTGCTTTTCAGAGAAGCTAATTGATTATGTAGTTCGTCTACGTTCATATTCATCAGAATTGCTAGATATACGTCCCTAATTACAAAAGAAGGGTAATTTTCGAGTTGACTAGATTCTTAAGTCTGGGAGGAACAAAACACTAGCGGCGAGTAGTTCTCCATGCGACACGAGATGACGTTAGTAGTGTGTGATCAAACTATGCACTACTAAACTTCACGGAATTACTATAAACTGCATTACGGAATAATTTTCTTATTTGAACTGATCAAAAGAGATAAATAATCAAACAAAAACATACTGTACTGTCGTTACGTAAATTAGGTAAACATGCTCACACACAACGCACTCCATACACATGCATGCTATATCACACATACTCGTATTGCATTCTACACATACATGTATTGTACTCTATTATCTGTTAACAAACAGCAGCATACTATGGAATAACTTCATGGAATTAGTATAAACTTGCATTACGTACTAATTTACTTCTTTGAACCGACCAATAGAGATTAATAATCAAACAACAATATACTGTACTTTCGTTAAGAAACTTAGCTATACATGCTTACACACAACACACTACATTACACATATACATGCTATATCACACACGAAATAAGAAAGCACATACAAACCTTTATCTTTACATACTGATCCATATTATTACACAACTCAATTATAAGTACACCTAATAAGTCATTAGTTTAATCACATCGAAAATCGGCTCTCGGAAGAGGAAAGGGAACGGAATAATCAGAGCCAAGTGGCCCTTCTACTATCTAATCCATTTTTCAAATTTAAATTTATTGTCAATGCCGCAGGTGGGACATATATATACTATTAAAGAAACGGTAGGTTTCTTCCCTGAAGGGAAAAGAACCTTCATGAAATTCACTTAGCCCATTATGCGTTGGAAGCTATGGTCAATCTAGGAATACAAGATTGATTTGTGCTAACTGATTGAATTTTGATAACCGTAGAGTATGGGCTGAAGTTTAATGTGCTATTTTCTATTTATCTTCTGCTGCGGCAGCAGATATTTGCCACCTGATTATAAGCTTCTGCATTCTGGAAGCACATGATTTTTCTTTACCAGTCCCTGAAATTTTGCTATAATTCTAGATCTTCAAGTTAAATTCTTCCCTAGAATTGTAATGAAATACGGTTATTATCGAGATGAGCCGAGACCTTTACTTTTTATTCCTGTTGGTAGAGGGCTCTTCCGTCCAATAAGATTTCCTTCATTGGATCAAATATGTAGAAGTTAGGCGAAGGCTAGTTATATCTATATGACTGATGTGGCCACCTCCTATGGAATTGCTTTAGAGTATGTTTGTTTCATCTTGGGACGTTTCTCACCTTTAGGATGGATCTGTTTGCAAACGCATTGTTGCCACGCCACGGTTAAGTTGACAGTTACAATACGCTAAGAAACACAGCAAAACGCGACACCACTTACAAATCACTGTAACACACCTATTCGCGTGTGGCAACTGAGCACTTCAAATACCCGCCAAACAGCAATGACCTCATTTGGTGAGCTGACTGACAACTAACGTCATGTACACGACAAAAGCAATAAGGCGTTTATTGGATTAAAACGTTCACGTGAGTGCCAGCAGAAGATACTTTAAAGGAAAAACAAGTGCACTGGCTGGAAGTGTGAAAAGATAAAACAAACGTACTCTAATATCTCACAACGTTTTGGCTACTATATGTCGATGGCTTGTTATTCTTAATACAATAATTTCATTATTTTCTTATTCTTGGTTAATGATATTTGTCAAGTGTTGTATCGTTTCAGTTTGAGTATTGTTATGATTTATTTGTAATTCATTTCACTTATCGATATTGTGTTTTCAAAGTATATTGCATTAAACAATCTATTTTAGGACCTAAATAATCAAAAAAAATCGCATTTTGAATAAGCCCTCTTCGTCGATAATATTATATAATTATAACGAAATTGATTATTAAATAAATGTAAGATTGTTATTGAAACAAACTGAAATTAGGATATATTTATTATATGTTATATGAGTGAAGGCTATTCGGAAAGTCAGGTAACCACGAGTGTAAAATATTAACGGTCCAGGATTCTTTCTTCAATTGTAATCAATTTAAGAAGTCCTCGTCGGCAGCCATATATACAAGGGGATTGTGTATTTGATCTATAAATTACTTTAATTGTAGCTAATTTGGGCAACTGTGCTTAAAGGTGCCAAATATGTTATGAAAAAGAAGAAAAATTTACAATATGTGTTGCGATAGAGTGATATTCATGAAATGGCACTGGTTTTAACTTGATATAATCGGTTTTTCGTGTTGCTTGCCTACATAAAGATTATTATATCTGGAGGTTTGAGAATAACAATTAAATATTCGATAAATTTGACGAGCCTAACTTCCCAGGTATGCAATTCATGGTTTTGCAACTAAGTGTATAAATTAAAGTACCGAATCGTGTTGACTTACTCTAACTATCGGCGAAAGATATGGAACAAAAAGAATCCTAAAGAACGTTACAAGCTCAAGGAGGTTTTGATTTCGTATCTAAATCACTTCTAATGAAGTGAGAACACCATTTAGGTTCTAGAATTTGTATCTAGCGAGTGAAATAGAAGTGTAATTTTACAGATAGATTCCTGGTTTATGAATTTGTGGGTAGATTTAATAATACATTAGGGTTACAATGACCGGCTTTAGTGTCATGTCACATTTAGTTAGTATAATAACAGACGGAACATTCGTGCTAGCTTGAGCAAGTGTACTGCGTGATTTGAAGGTCGTGTAGGGACTAGATATTGCAAGGGATAGTGATTTGCCATATCCATTGCAACAGCTAACCTCCGAGTTTCACTCTCCATACAAATTTTATATTCTACGTCTGTTAGCATTACGGATGTGTCACTACCTGGGAAAGACCTAGTCTCACAACCGTTGTGTATCGCAGTATCGGTGCGATAATTTGAATGACATAATGAGAGAATTGCTGATACTTGAATCTTCCAACACCAATTATATGTTTGTGGTGTTATTTGAAATAGTTATTAAAGTTTATAACAGATATGTTTGGGCTATATGGATAATTAAGAGACGCGCCTTCTAGCATACATAAGGAGATATGAATGTCCTTAATTACTTCCTGTCAATACTAAGTTCAATAGAATGAGTTAAAAGTGGTTAAATCTCAACTCATAATCTAGAATAGATTTACTTTGTGTGGTGTGGTAAAATAAAAATAGAAAATATTGGCTAATCTTATATTTCAAGATTATAATTATTTTAGGAATAAGACAGGCTACCATAATCGAATCCCATGAAGTAATTTAAATACATATATCTAATTCTCTTTTCTAATCTCTTTGTTTTCTCATTTATTTTTATTAGCTCTTTATTTTGAAAGGTATCAGAAGTAAACAAAAGCATTACGCTTATACAGAAACTGAAAATTAATTGGGTGGAATAAACGTCATAACTCTTATTTCTGCATTTGAGAGAATGCGGTGAGCAATAAATACCTTATTTTTTGATTCCTCCTTACGTGAAGGAAACAAGAACCATAACTGTTCTGTTGTTCTCCTAGAAGCTTTTATGTCTTCACGTCCTTGCATCACATATTTTGACAACAATTTGAACGTCAGCATTTTGCTTGCAGTCACTAAAATCTTCAGGATTTGAACCAATGTTTCCGATTCAAATACACTATGTGTTCGATAGAAGGAAATCGGTAGTCTCCACTTACTTCACCGTCCCTTAATCACGAATAGAAGACGTGAGTATCTGCGCAGTTTGTACGACAGAGCGGTCATTATTGACAAAAAAGTAATATTCTTTATTTTATGTATGAAATCTGTAACCAATATTAATCATTTATCGTTAGATTACAAGCCTATTTCTACCATTAAACAAGTTTGTAGGTAAGTGCATGGTTTCTGTTTGTTACTGCTTACAAAACTAAGCGTAATGGGCTTTACCCCATATGAATGATATTATTGTTTAACTTTTCCGGACTATCGACGCGGGAACCAGGAACTAGCAAGAAGGTAGCTCCAGATAATTAACTCGAGGAGCTATAGGTCTACTTTGAATGTTAATCTGACAGTGTACCAGAATATTGCTAGACTTATGACTCTTTCTTATTCAAAAAAATTGAGAACATAAAACTAATATTGGTTTATACATTCTTGTTACCGTTGCCTCTAATGGAAATAGATGGCTTGCTTTCTTTCGTCTATATTTCCATGATTTTCTATCCTTTACTCAGTTAAAATTGTGTAGTATTTTGTACGCTATACATCTTATAAATATTTGAGTATATACATTTGTTGTGGAATGTACAGATTTGTATCCTAGTTAATGGGATTTGTATTTGTATTGCAATCTTATTTCCACTTTGAAATTATAAGCGCCGGTACTTAACTGGATGTCGTGCAAAACGTAAACAATATTATAAAGTTTTTGTATCTGTAAATTGAAGAATGAAAAACAAAAGAAAGAATAAGGCGGAAATAGTAAAATTAAGACTGCTCTTTTAAGTTGCATTGTTATTATGTAACAGGTGCATAGTACTAATGTTAAATAAAAGGAACTACAGTAATTATGATTCTTATTTATAATCGTCAATTTCTCCTAACAATGATTTACTTCCGTTATACAAATACTAGAGCTCCATCACTAGGAGTTTCATTGCTTAATAATGTTCACAGAATTTGCGGATTCCAAAGCAACGCGAACGTAATTATTACATTTATGTAAATTTTCGCAAGTTGAATGTTATCTTAATTTATTCTGGCAGAAATGTCAACCTTTTAGTTATGGAAAAGCATGGAAGGAGTGACTGTTTTAGTTGAGACTGAAATTCAGGTAAGTTTTTTTTTCTAAATCATCCACTGTGCGCCAAGGTATGCAATCATGATGAGATGAGTGATAATAGTGAGGAAACGGGAGAACCCTGAGAACATTCATGCACGCGGTGTTTGTCCAACATAAAGTTAACTGAAATCGAACAAGAGACCCATGCACTAGACGTGAACGCTTTACCATCCCCCTTCCCGGTAAGATTTTCAACACATTTAACATGTTTTACCAAGCTTTGTTAGGAAATATATTGATTTCTCACTTAGAGAGAGAGGATAAGAAAAATCTACAACGAATACGTTTTAACAAAACAAAGAAATTTGTAGTAAATAAACAGTCCTGCGAGCTGGGAATGCAACGACAAGTGGCGCAAATCCCGGAGGAATGAGGGGGACTGTCCCCGAATAATCTGATTTGAAATGTGTTTTTTCGGTGAGAAGTATTATGATTTGTGTCCAATTGCCACAAAGGAAAGCGCAATAAAATTGATGTTCCCCCAGAATAAGCCTCAAATCTGCCGGCCTCCCAATGTTAAAGACAACTTTGCTCCCCTGATCCTCCACAGCATTGTGTTTCAACTTCACAAATAGTATGAACATCTTTTAGGGAAAAATATGGGAACGGTCTTTCCCTTCCCAACCACCCCAAATATTGAAGACAGATTTGCGCCGCTGGTAAAGACACCTGTATTATCCGCAAGAAGAGCAATACAATGCACTCAAACAAGACATAAAAGAATTTTAAATGAAATTTTAATAAATGTATACATTTAGAACTATTACATTAAGTTATCTAACATTAATTAAAGTTAAATAGCTATAATTACCTTCTAGTAGCCTTAATTTGGAAATTTGTAGCTTTACTATATGATTCCGATCAAAAGCGTGTTAGTAGTATATTTTAATCATGTTTATTGCGTATATATATAACTTTATTGCGAAATTGGGGGAAAAGGTTTGGTTTTTCTTTCACTGTATATTTTGTATTTACGAAATCAATAAAATTAGAAAATAAAAATGTGAGAGTACAAGAGGTCGTATTCCGATCTATAGCTTACTGTATCAATACGCTGTCCAGACTAACCTTAATTCAATGTTCAGGACAGCGCAGAGCCAATAAGGAAGGAACTGGAGTTGTATGATAGCTCACCGGCATTATAAGAGTAGAGGAAAGGTTCGATTGCCAGACAAGTCTAGCATTTTTCTCTTTGAATTTTATTGAATTCGTACTAAAACCATAGAGTGAAAAAAGAATGTCTCCAATTTCTAAATATATAAAATTATACGAATATTGTACACATTTCAACTCTTATTAATATGACTGTCGATTAAAATAATCTGATGAATAGAGATAGGAAATTAGTACTACTAGAAGGACATCATATTTGCATTTTGAATTTAATGGCAAATAGTATTTATAAACTACTTCGAGGTGCTGTATGGATACACTGCTAATGTTGGTAACTAGTTTATATCTATGGATCTACCGCTCATATTGGTGAATTCTTTAGGTGAGTAGTTACATTATCCTGCCAGCGAGAGTAGATGTCACTGCAAGCTCGACGAACTTGATACGCTTGTTTTTACATGTAGTTACCAATCTTCCCGTTAGGCTATGTGATCTGTGATTAGTGTATAAAATATGTTAAAATCCTTGATTGCAAACACAATTTTTTAATATTAGGAAAATAATCAATGTAAGGTATTATTAATTTCCCTATATACATTTCAATTTGGATCATGGAAAGAAGGTTGGTATCAAAATGCAATATCACTAGAAGAGCAGGATCGGAGGGTGGAAACTTTCACCCCCTCATAATACATTAGGCACTCAGGATGAAAGACCTATAATTATAACAGTTACCGGTACCTATTACCAAAATTCTCAGTATAAGTTCAATACGGCATTGACTGTTACAATCAACGATTTGGTAACTGGTTCATATACAAGAGAAATAAGTATGATGACGGAACTGACGTAGTTTATAGCTTACTTTATTAAAGTAAGTAGTATGACGTATGTGGCATCATGTGTGTATATAATGGGTAAAACAGTAGCAATTGTAGTATAAAATATTTCTGATTTCATATGTAGACGAAATACTTGTGATTTCCTATGTTTGGTCATCTTTGTGTCCCTGGTAAATTGCAAAAGATATATTTAGTATATAATTAGTAATCTCGTGTTACAACGATGTGTGCATGGATGTGTAAGTGTTGTATGAAATAGAGTGAAAAATATAAATGGTACGGGTTTATAAAGTATACAATAAAAAATAATTACGACTATAGTAAATGAATGATGAATATAGTAAATGAATAATTAAATAAAAAAATAATAAATGATAAAACTGGGTAAATAATGATAAAAAGATAACATTAATAACAATGCTTGCGTCTAAATGATTGCAAGATTGATCCAGTCTAATGCCAGGTATCTAAATGAGGAAACGAGCAATCATCAATAAATGCGCTTATAGAGTAAAGAAGATTAAAGGATGTTAAAACATACGATTATGCAATACTACGAATTATTTAATATTCCTATTATAACCCATAAAGATTCGATAGTACAAGTTATGAGTTCTAATGCCGTTGTTATTTATCATTCCATATAACTTAACCATTTACCTAAGGAATTTGAACATTTTAAGCATTATCAATAACTAAAGTCCGAAACTGAAGACATCACTATTATTACCAGGCTATTAAAGTGATTGTTCACCACTGCGTATGCCGTGTAACGTTATCATCAAATGTATGTAATACGAAAATTGATAAAGGTTGTTGTGTTATTTTCAAAATGCTATTAACTTACTAGATTTACCTTGAAGGTGTTATGTTATTTATCTTCTAACCTATCAATTTCCTTTGTTCCATATTAAATGTACAGTTGCGTTATACGATATTATCCATTGACAATATAATCTCATAGTGAAGTTTGTTGTTAAAGTCATTTCAAAATTCTTAATTTTGTGTTTAGAGTGAAACATTAGCTTCGCAAAATGTTCCAACGATAATAAGATACAATTATATATGTTCTAATCGAAAAATCGAATTCACGTGACGCATTTGTCCCGCAACAACGAATTTGAATTGCTATAACATATTTTCCTCGGCGATCGCTGCGGTGGCGCCCCTCAACTGGGCAACTTAATTTCAGTTTCTCCCCGGAAATCCAGGCGATGGAAGGACGAGACTAAACACAATACAACAAATTCAACGTTGCGCAAACAACACAAAATATATTTAGTACAGTTATTTATACATTAAGTAGTTAGAAAAATACAACAACAGCAAGTAAAATTAAATTTTATTCTGTATGTATAAAAAATTAAAACTTCCTTGGCTATTTATAGCATTTCTTGGATTCGACGACACAACGCAGAAACGCTATTAGGCAGTACTATGACTTTGTATTCCTGTAGACCGACTTGTCGTTTTGAATAATACTTTGAATAGACATAATTAATGGGAAATAATCCGATTTTGTAAGTGATAATATTTCATTAAGTTTTGCGTCACTGTCCAATTACGAAAGTATGCATGTTTCTCTCGCTACTTGTCAAAGTTTTCCATGAGACAGAAGGTAAATGTTATCATGCATAGATGATGCAATTTACAATTCTGCCCATATTAAATAAATATCGGAATAATAAATAAGTATTACATATGAACATGTAGGGAATTACATAATTTATTTGCTATAATTTAATTTTTATTGGCTTACCTTAATTAAGTAAATATCACAACAAACTTCTATTTATTGATTTTTCCATGTACTCTTCATTGTGTTAAGTAAATATACAAGTTATATGCCGTTGTACCTTAAAATATAAACTATATTTCATTTTCTTCTATATACAAGGTTAAATACTGTTTTTTCATTAATACATTCCACTAAACTTAACATGATCGTGAAAGACTACAGAAGAAATCGATTTTTATGACAGGTCATAGAGCTTCTATACCAGTCAGATTTGCCTTATATCGGGAGATTTTCATGCGCCAAATCCTGCTCATTACAACGATGCCTCCTTAATTTATCTCACCCACAGTTCCTTGCCACAGGGATATTTTAACATTATATTCAAAAAATATAAATTTTGTCTTTGCCCATATTTGAAAAGCATTTCTTGATTAAGTAACTGAACCCATACTAAAAATTAATGGAATTTCTTCCATTTTGTTGTATGTTTCCAGATCTTATGTTTATATAGAAGGCGTCGTTGTGTTCTACCAACAAACAATAGGATGTTTGATAAATTATTAACAGATGTAGAAACAAAGCAACATGCATTTTGTATATCTAAATGACGAATGTAGAATGTTAACCTTATGATGCCTACCTGTGGTCCGTGCGGACACCATGACCAGGCTTTATTATGTTCATGTATCTTCTCTTTTTCTGTCATATTCTTCTCAACGACTAAGAAGATTTGTTTTTAGGATGTTTCACTTACTACTTCACGCTACATTTACAAAATTTACTTCTACTCTTTTGAATTTAAAAATTAAATAATATTTAAGAATCAAAACGTATTTAGCACACCTAAGGTCCATGATTATCTCACGGTTTTTCATGTTCTGATAGCTCGCAGAGGGATAAATAATGGAGAAACGTATGTTGGTCAGCAAGTATAATATGAATGAGATAACATAAAAGATCTCGTGAAGTGACTTCTAAAACCGTGAATAAATAAAGGAAGAAATACGAGAAGTAATCAGAAAGTAAGGTTACAAATACAGCAGTGAAACATGTATATATCATGTCATATATACAACTAATACAAAAAACAGATAGTAGAGACATTAGGTTACTTTCAGACAAGTCTCCATATCGAACGAGGTAATTGTCACATCGTGGGGTGAGTTTGAAGATTCCCTACAGGAAAAAATCCCTGTAGTTGCGTGTTCAGCGGGAAGTGTCAGTAAGTGTTTCTTATGCTCCTCTGAAGCAAAGTGACATGAGCGGCCTCCTAGGTGCTCCTGCTATCTCATGCCGTAACATAATCCTGCTGTTGTCCTGAATCAGTTCCACCACTGATTTGTTTAAATGTGTTGAGGCCGTGCTGGGTTGGCCACTGCGCTACTTTTCTGTTATTATTTCTCCAGCAGCTGCAAACGTTCTACAAACTCCAGCGATATGCTGACAAGGCAATACAGTCTCCTCGTTAACGCCTACTAGATATCGGTGAAATTCAGCCGCAGTTATATCTTTGCCCGTAGAAATCGATTATCTAAGTAGACTTCTTCGCGAGACCAGTTTTCCAAACAGGTTGATATTTGTTTATCTTCAAATAGCGCAGTAAGTGGCGAGTGTCTGGATCCAGGGCCATCGCGATGGCCTTGCGAACGGGACGGCTTCCCAGGCGCGCAGGACGCGATTAGGAGGGGCGCAGGACGACTTTTCAAAAAATTGAAGGAATTAAGATTATATTGGTAAATGACTTTTTAAAATTAATGTTAATTCAGATATTTTAATAATGATCAGCCCATAGCTAAGTAAAATTACCGGTGATGTAAAACATCGTAAAGAATTACTCAACGGGAACTCACTCCATCCCACTGTGAGAAGAGGTTTCACCTTGAAAAACTGAGCAAGATGTGCTACAAATTTCTTCTTATCAGTTTGACAGTTTTGTACAAACTCAAGAAATTTCAGTACAATTCAGTATCTTTTCTCTATTCCTATTCCGTCCAAGAAATGCTAACTCATACCACAATAACTACAATACCACAATTATCTACTTATTTTTACACCACTTGATAATAACCTGTTAGTATCACAATGCAACTTCGCACTTATTTTCCAATCAATAAAATAATAAATCTCTTTATTCCTTCAATTCTGTACTAACCTAATGCAATAACTGTGTTTGTTAACTATAAGGCACATAGCCATGTAAGGATTCAAGTGTCCCCCCACGAAAATGGAAAAGGGAATCTTAATGAAATTCAAGTTTAGGCAATCCTATATTGGTTTGAGACGAAAACAATTTTTAAAAGAAGCATTACAATGCAATTTTAAGGCTACAGTTTTACAAAAAGTTTCGAATTGTCGTGCCGAACATCATTTACTGGAAAGGGAGGTTCCCATACACTCTTTCCCGATGTCCGAATCGAAATTTTGTGTGCGTTTTTCTCAAATATTACTCGTACAATGCAACAACAGAAATCGTAGTCATGTTCAATAAACATTACTTTTTCAAATGATTTTCCATTTTTAAAATATTTATCTACGAATGGCTGTCCCATTGTTATTTCAGTAAGGTAAAGCTCGTAAATACCTATTTACTCTAAACAATGGTCCAGGAAAGACTTAATTCATTAGCCATAGTAACAACTAATAATTATGAAGTCAGGAAATTAGACTTCAAAGAGATATTGTTCACATTTGCTCACAGAAAACTCAGGAGGATACCATTTAGTATTTAAATGAAGTCATTATGCAGTTAATAGTACATAATGAATATATGTCATAATGCACTTAATTTGCGCACTTCCATTTCAATTTGTTAGTATTTTTATGTTATCATTAAATGATTTTTACAATATATGTTTTGAAACAACGTATTGTTAACATCGTCTTGCAGCACAACCATCAAGAAACCGTACATTTTGATTTTGAATATATATTAGAATTGTGGGATTGAACTGAAGCAAAGAATTACAATCAACACCTGAAAAAAAATCAACAATCCAATGCTATTATAAATATACTGAAAAATGATTTGTTAATTATTACAGGGAAAGCATGGTTTACTTTTTTATTAAAATTCAAGAATTTACAGAGATTTGTTATCACTAACACATTGGGCTTTAATGTTTGTATCATTAGTTGTAAATTCTATGCTATTACTATATATATTGCTGTATATCAAGTTCTAAATAAACAAAAAGCACGAATTTAATAGTTCAAACCCATGTTTTCATTAAGCAAGTCACTTTAGAAAATTGACATAATGCCAACCTATTTTATTTTACATTCTATATTTAAATTTATGAGTACAGAATAAACTCGAGTTGTTTTCCATAACACACGGGGGGTGCCTGGGAATTGCCGGCCCGGATGCTAACAACCCACACGACGGCCCTGACTGGAGCTCTCTCATTTGCCAACTCCATATAATAAAATTACCACACACCCCTCATTTCTGTATAACCGACAGAACTCCAGAAATATCGGACTTTTAACCTTACTTTCTGATCTTAGCTGATATATCGATGGCCTACTATTTCAAAAGCACAAAGCTCATCGAAGTCTTGCGTCTTCAGGGAACATTAGTTGTTGGTAAAATGAGAAAGGGGTAAAGGATCGCAAGGGGATCCCTAGGAAAGTTTACTCACGAGAGAGATTTTCAAGAGAAAAACAGATCGGTCACGCTGTTACCTTGAATTCATCATGATAAGACGGTAGTTGCCAGAAGGATCAAATTGGATTTCATCACAAAATATAATGAAACTAATACATTCGACCGCCTCAACAGATTCTATACGTGCAAAAGAAAAGTGATACAATGTCGTATGGTTCCCTTCCCCACAGAAATTGATTGTGAATGAAACGCTTTGATGACGGTTTTACAGTCCAAGTACCCTAGTGTGATGTTACCAGCACTCAAAAGGGAAGAATATTCCTGAAGAACAATGGGCATCAATTGGTGAAAATGGCATCTTGAAAATCCCCAGTCGTTACAAAGTAATATTCTAGAAGCTATAACGGAGATGGTTAAGTGAAGTATATGAAATGGCGATCTAGAACGACTCAGGACAATAAGCAGCAATGCCGATATAGTAAAGGAGGTAATCCGGGAACTTCTTTCCGGGAACTTTTGAAAATTTTAGTAATATATATGCTGCTGAATTTTGAAGTAAAGTATGTTACAGTGCAATAAATGTAAAGAAAAGTGAAAGCATGGTAAGTAAAAATTTCATTGGAATTTATCGTGGTGCACATTTTCTTCACTATATATATATATATATATATATATATATATATAGCATCTGTGTATTTTAATTATATTATAGTAAATAAAAGTAAGGAATTTTGTTTAACAATTGTCGCGGCCACGAACGGTCTCAAGGGGACAACTAGACCTTCGTGGTGGACGGGTAGGATTTTCAGTGTTAGAAGGTTGTAAACACCAATTCTATCATTTGCATTTAAAGAACAACGAATAGTTTGTTCACGCTCCCAAGTAAGCTCTGGTAGAAGTCAAAATATAGGTTTTATATACACGAGCGCTTAACTAATTTATGGGCGTACTGACAGGGTGTGAAGACACCGATATAGAGAACGATAGCCAAGACAAACAAGTATTTATATACCGCCAGAGGATAGTTATATCACAACAAGAATAATTCATGTAAGGGCCACTATTTATGTGGGCCAGGGTTCGAATCTCAATGTAGCCACCAATTTATGTCAGCGGGTACATATCCCAACGATTCAGTTATTAAATTATGTGCGTGACGCGAGGTATCGCATGTCACAGGCCGACAACAATTATGTCGCGCGTGCACATTCCACCAATCTGTCACCAAAGTATGTCTTGGTGGAGGAGGTTGTTATTAGCACAATAATAATGAACAATAGCAAGAGGTAGCCTTGAAAAAGGCTGTTTATATTGGGACTTCAAATTAGTCCGTGTCAAAGAAGAGCTATGCAGCTCGGATGATAGATGGTTAAATAACATACAATTTCAATAACAACCGAGTGAAGGCGCAAAGGCGCAGATGTCCATCTCAAGCAAACAGGCTATCGAATGACCACTCGTCAAGGGGACAGCTTTAGGGTCCCGGAACAATACAGGTAACAAAAGCAAGGCGGTTTTCGTCTGAATGCGGACGAGTGAGGTCAGTACGCAAAAGAACAATAATTACGAGTATTATGATATTAGCGAGAAGGCGTCAGCGAGTTGGAATACCACTGCTATCAGCCAGTTCAGAATACTTAGCAAATTAGCATATCAAAAACATATTATATCATTATAATTAGACACGAGATTGCTGCTTGAATTGAAAGAGATCTAGGAAATCAAAAGTAATTAGCAATTCACACAAACGATATTTAAGCAACAAAAGGTTTCAAAGTAATTTTGAAACTACTTGGGAGGTGATCCCCTTTACAGTTAAGCGACTTTATGAAAAGATAATGCAAATGACAGTTACATGAAAACATTAAATAAACAGTGATAACCCACCTGAGGTCCGTGGTCCTACCTCCAGGCACTCTAAGTCGAGATGGGAAGACTCCGGGGCTATCTTCGACGCTGCTGTAGCCGTTTCGTACGCACCAGGTAGCACAATCACTTAAAAGCACTAAGAACACTATTACGAGAAACTTACTTGTACTTCGAGCGGCTGAAATACAAGAACAGGATAGACGGACGATGATCAGGACTTCATGTAAGACGATGTCGTCACTGAGCTTCGTACGGGATTAGAAGTCTTTGGAATATTCGGGACTTCGCACAGGCTGGTCTTCTCCTGGATGGATGATGGAATAGAGGTGAGACGAATGGTGAATGCAGTTCCCAGATTCGAACTACGTCCAACAGGATTTCATTCCACAGGTCATCTGCCTTCTCCAGTAGACTACAACATGGGCACGTCGATACGAGGCGTTAATATAGATATTGAGAAAGAATTATGAAACGTTCACCAAAAGGGAAGTATTGAGAATGTTTTTGGAATGACGTAAACAATGCAAGTTCGAGTTAGGAAGAATTTTATTAGCTGGCTCGAATAAGTCCGTAGACTGAATACATTACAGGGTGACTTTCCTACATGAGGTCTTCTACGTAACTCAGCGTTAGCACAGGTTAACGAATATTGTTTTAGGAAGCATTTAGGTACACAAAAGTTGAATTAATGAGAGATCTTAAAGAGATCCTTGTAGAGCCAATGTTCAGATTAGGTAAGCAGAATCTGAGTAGTAATAACTAAGTTGGTAGGTTGACTGTATACTCACAGTGAGAACAGAGGTACTGTCCAGTTGAGCACTTAAGGTGGAATTAGTGATAACACACACTGCTCGTCTCCAATGATGGATCTTTATGAAATGTCCGTGGTGGAAGGAATACCGTCCTTACGCCGTATGATGGAAGTTAACAGTCACTGCTGACACAATAGCACAAGTCGGTGAGGGATGTAACAAAGTTTCTCCCGACCGAAGAACGGGCTATAACAAGAGTGTCAACGTTCCGGCGTAGTTCCAAGTTAGACTGTGGACGATAAGTCCATGCCGTGGAGTTTGATGGAACTTTACCCGAAGGAGGGGCAACAAGCGGGAGCTTGTGCCTCTTCGAAGGGTTATCGGAATTCCCCCGAAGGGGGCAACGGGCGGAGGCCCGCGCCTCTTCGAAAACTCGATGATGATCCCCCGAATTGACGAATTCTATTCTAATTATCTCTCAAGAGAGATGTTCTCACTTTTTGTTTGACCTTATCATTTTCACACGGCACTAGGATAGGGACGTGTGAAGGCAGGGGTAAGTCAGGGTTTTACCTGATTGGATTTCGAATTATTTATGAAACGAATTTAAGTTTCTGCGACTGCGTAAGCAGGCGGAGGGCGTATCCTAAAATCTTCCTGTACATGGAAAAATTTATTGATACAAAAACCCTGATAACCTGAGAAGGTTAACATTTGACCTCATGTGTACAAAGAGTCAATTTTGGTTACAGATAGTACAATTTACTAAGACAATTTTAATTACACCGTGACTCTCCAGACACATTATATTTTCAATAAAATTTCAAGAGTTCAAAAGTTCAAACTTTGCAAGTGTGCTTTAAAAATTAACGACTTAGGTCTGTGACAATTTATATTACTAAGACGTCCAAAAACAGAGTGAATAATCAAATTTATAATCGAACACTTGTGGTCGTATTACGGGAAGATGAGACTCTGTGTCATAGTTATTGAATATATGGTTGACTAACAAAATAACCTTTTTAACCTTTAAGTTAACTAAACGAATTTCAGATTAATTCTGTCGTTTCTATTTATTTAAGATTTTGATAACCAAAAAGTAGGAATCTATTACTTTCCTGTAGGAGAAAATATTATCTTCTCTAGACGAGAAAGGTTATAGTTTAACTGATTCTTGAGCAGACAGTCAGCTGGCTGGGAGGGATGAAGCAGACATAATATTTCATCCAACAAAAAAAATAAAGACAGCTGGAAGGAACTTGAATGCGCGAAGAGAATGACTAACATTTCCCTGTTCTCTCGTTCTTCCTTGTTTTAAGATTTAGGAAAAAAAATAAACTTGTCTACGCAATTAGAAAAATAATTGTCGTTAATTGTTTGAGTAATTGTGGAGTGTGGCAAAAATTTTGGCGCCAATTGAGATGGCGCGTGTGGCACACTACAGTCGACGCCCCTTAAGGAAAAAAAAAATTTAGTTTGCTCCGACAAATCTAAACATTTTTTTTTTTACTTAGGGCTAATGGCAAATTAAATTTCAGAGTTGGCAACACTTTCATGTTAAATGAGTTTTTACTTTGGGTTGGCAACATTGACTTAACCTATGGTAGGTTGCAACACTGTTGTATGTTCGAGCAATACTACATACTAAGGTTAATTAAAATTGAAATAGAACATACCCTAACTCAATATAAGAGAACTCATATAGTATATAGTGACAATTTCATAATAAGTACATAAAACTAAGAAATGACACGATTAGTGAACTTTAAACTACATGATTGGATCATAGACTCAATGATACTAATCAATACGCTATACCTATAGACATTTACAAAGTATGTATATGAGCTTATACTAAAGGCATTAATTTTTTTAAAACTTTTTAGCATTTCTACATATGTACCTTAAAATTTTACATGTAAATTTAAATGATATTTTTTTTTTTTAATAATAATTTCCAAAATTATTAAGATTTTCTGACAAATGTGCTTAAAGAATAAAAAAAAATATGAGACCAAATAATTCGTAGGCGATAGCAATTCCGAATTGTATTCGCAAAGATACAAAAACAAAAGGAAACAGAATTACCAAATTCTTGTTTATCTACGGAAACATAATAAGGAAGTAGACACATAGTTGACCTTACTGAACCCAAACAAACCATTAAAGGATAAGAGATGAACTTGACCTACTTTTTAGACTCTAACGGTACGTTTTCTTTTTTAACTTTTTCTTTTTCTTTTAAAAAGAAACTACCCTAAACCATTAACACATTCAGCTTGGCCTCGAGCTGATATATGATATTTTCTACAGAGGGGTAAACCACAGAAGATGAAAGAATTCAAGAATCTGTATATAGACGTATATATATATATATTCTTCAGCTACACAACTAACCTTTGAGATTTTTTTTTTAAACTGTTTCTTGTCCCTACGTTAACGGAACCATTCTATTTGGAAACAGATGTTTCGAGATTGTATCTTTTACACATATGACTAATATACTGTAATCGTAAATTATAGCTACCTTTTAGATGTACGTTTAACAAGTTAATGATGCAAATTATAATTTCCTTGAATTAGACAGAATACTATTGTCACCTTTTTATTCCTATACAATTAATATAACGTACGAGATATTATAGACCTCCTAATTTAAAACACTATCGTTTTCAATACGATTATTATTAGCATGGATGTTGTTGGCAACATCAATATTAATACTATTATTACTAGCAACAATGTTATGGTGGCTATTTCTTATGCATTTTGTTACTTTAATTATTTCGAATTTATAGCTACAAGCATTAGTTTGATCAGTTTGTATCAATTGTTATAGAAATTGATAATGAATCCTTCATAATTGATTTACAAAATGGCAAAGCTTACGAGATAACATGAAAATTAATTCTCTCACAAAAAGAGTTTTAGAGTACAGGTGAAAGACCTTTTGTACATTTATATGGGAAATATAAAATCACTATGCCACCATGATATTATGATACAGAGCAAGAAATTACAGATATGAAAAATATAAGCTATTTATGCGGTATGATCTTATGAATCCGTTAAATGATGCATAAGTAAGTTAGGTAAGTTAATTGTTACTTCAATGATGTTAACTTACGGGTAATTAAGGAGATTTCTGAACAACAAACAATAGATAGTTCTAAAATTAATTAACATACTGACTTCTAGTATGGTTGAAATAATTATATTCTTTGCGCGTGGGACGCAAGTTGCACAATTTTTGTTCAAATAGAGTATTCTAGAAAGGGATGATGATGCCTTTCGTACTAATGACTCAACATAAATAAATCCATTAAAGTTTAATGATTAGGCAATTCATAGACAATTCTCGCTTGAAATAGGAATATTTGAGTTATAATTGAACATTTACAATTAACGATAAAATACTAATGTTTTTTAATTCGCGAATAGCTAATTAATGTGAGCTCGTCCACGCTACTGGACTAGATGAGCGGTTAGAAAACCTTTAAACTATCATAATATTTCTATATGTATTGCCTATAATTAATTATACATATTACCTTAAAAGCTTTTTCAACACATTATAACTACATTGTTAACAAGCATAGACGATTATTTGAATCAATATGAGGGTTTCAATTAATCGGCATCAGATATGGGTACTTAATCATACTAAATTCATACATTTTTCATCCTTGTTTAAGGGCACAAATTATACACAATTATATCGCTACACTTGAATTTCTTACTAAAATTCGCTTTACAATTAACCTCTAGATTAAATGATTTTCAATTACATATGGCGAGAGCTCGAGAATCCTTAAGTCACTGTTGTAGATCAAACAATTGATCTTCAAATAACAAATTAACGATAATTAAACTTCGGATGAGAGAGTTTTACATTAAGATTTTCCTTTTTGAGAGGGGCGGCTTGGCTTTTGAATGAGATTGGATGACTTGTTACGTTTAGTAGTAATTGCATGAATTCCATTAGCAATTTTGAGGCGTCTGATTTTAACGCAGAAAAAGATAATAATGGCTTAATTTAGTAGAACATTAAGACAAATACACAATTAACTCGGCCGTGGGCAACTTTAATAGGCTTTCTGGTGCGGACAACCTTTTACTCAAGAAAGAATGAACGGAACTGGTCATTGGTGCTCCTTAGATAACTAATACGTAATGAAATAACACATAATACTAACTTCAATATACCTGAAAGATTTTCTCGCTTGACACTAACCTTAGAGCGGATGGCGCTCGGAATTACTTTCATAAAACAGAAAACTTACTCAGTATAGCAGGCCTGTTCAGAAGGGGCCGCTTATTAGCACTTTTACCACATTTACATATTTCTGCAAAGGAAACAAGACACTTGGCCTCCTTTTCCTTGCATTTATTCGCCTTTTAATCGCATTTTTGCCTTCTGGGAGAAGACAGAGGGGCTGCAAGAAAATGCGCCCAGGTCGGTAAATTTACGGACCTATTGGATCAACATAAGCATGGCTGGACCTAGACTGACGCAAAGAGGTGTGGTCACTCCGAAAAGATGACGACAGCTATTTTACGCGAGTAGGCAGCAATTCGCAATCGCTATTTCGAGGACAGTATGAAGGTACTGTCAATAGCAATTTAGCACAAAAGGGAGATATGTATTCTACACATCAAACGCAATTTATATGAATTTCTTCAAGATGCGAGGGGAGTACTACTTAACCCAAAACACTACAATTGAAAATTAGCGAGATTATAAATTGAGCGGAAACACCTGAGTTTGATGATTACGTCACATGGGCTGACGACATTTTTACGTCCGACACAGTTGCAATTAGATTTTCAAATTGATACTTTCCACATTACTTTAATACTATACGGCCATTGCAATACAAAGAGATTTAACTAGAACGGTATACTACATTTTCATTAATTAATAGGTTTCAATATTCCTGAACAAACATACATGAATGCACGCGATTTCTCATTTCATGTCTAATAATACTCATAAATGGATACATTTTCCTTGAAAAGTTCTACGTTTGCCGTGAGGTTTAGATAGCTTCTGTTTTTGGAAACGATTAAAAACGCTAAATCGTTGTACAACTTCAAAGATTTCAAAGGGTCATCCGTTTTGACACATTTAACTAAACGCAAATCAATAAGAGTTGATTCTAGGTGTTTGACAACAAGATTTTTGTCGACTAGCGGTAATAAAGCAACAATTTGTATTCTCGGATTCGGACCAGAGAATGCGAAAAGAACTGAAGGTCGTAACTCTTCATGATACTCAATTAAATTAGAGAAATAATGCAAAGACATGGTTTTGATGCCGTGGAATATAATTTCTGAACTATTCGCTAGGCTAGTCTGGAAATGCAATTCATACCATTTTCGGAATCTTAAGCCGCTTAGATTTTGAACAATTTCCTCTTGTTCTGTTAATCCGTAAGTGGGATTAAACAATTCAAATTTAGGCAAAACTGAACGTTGCGCAAGTAGGTACTTAAATGAAGAATCTTGCATGAGAACTTCGTCTTCTTTATAGACAGGGTAATACAATTTATGATGGCCAAACATTTTGACAACTAATTTTCCTTTCTCTCTCTCTCTACTATACTACTGAAATACGAACGAGTGACGAATAAATGAACGAACGAGTGGATATCGTCACATACATAAAACAAATTGACTTTCTCTCTATGATCAATGACTTAAGTAATTAAGTTTTACATGAATCAAATAACTACAATTAACTTGATGAGTTAAGAATTCTCACGCCTCCGTTTTTCTTTACTACTACTATTATACCTTCTTATTAATGTTACTAGGAAGAAGAAAGAAACTTCACCAGTTGAAAGAAAACAGATCGTTCTTCGAAAGGTTGCGGAGGGAAACAAGTATTTCGTTCCGCTGTTGTTTTTTTTTTTTTTTTTTTTTTACAGCCGTGGGTTGACGGCGAGCGCAAAAGGAAAGGCTTTCTGTCCAAAAGATTGAAAACTTCCTGTCGCGGTCTATTCTCTATCCTATTTTCTTTCTAGGTGTGAACCTTCTTTGATCTTGTTTTTCTTTATTTACAACTACCACGGGGGGGGTTGGAGAATAAACGAACAAGATGTTTCT
Organism: Thermobia domestica; assembly: GCF_964235325.1. NCBI lineage: Eukaryota > Metazoa > Arthropoda > Insecta > Zygentoma > Lepismatidae > Thermobia > Thermobia domestica. Next base: position 145,804,951 of record NC_137457.1, read on the forward strand.
GTGAGTGTTATCTTAGCTTAAAAAGATTGGAACAATAAGTTCTGCAATGAAACTATACCTAACTCTCTTTTTAAATTTGTAAAAGAATGTAAGATTACGTTTACGTCAACAAAGCAAAATGAGAGATTTGTTGTGTCTCTACCAAACAACTATCTTGTGATTAAAAAATGAACAAAATCTTTTGAATGAGGTGTGCAAACTATTCAAAAACACACAAATTAACTTGATTTACTTTGAAACACACTTTCCTTATATTTTAACTAAAATTACAAGATTAAATCAATACAGTGTAACAATTTACAAGATAGATTAAATTTTTCGCTATCACAAGCTGTTACCAAAATTTACCAAAATTAACAGAATTTACTCTTGTGAAGCGGGTTCGCATGTCACGCGCTGCCACCATTTCATGGCAGCGGGTGCATATCCTTACCGCTTGCCACCATTTCTGTCGCGGCCACGAACGGTCTCAAGGGGACAACTAGACCTTCGTGGTGGACGGGTAGGATTTTCAGTGTTAGAAGGTTGTAAACACCAATTCTATCATTTGCATTTAAAGAACAACGAATAGTTTGTTCACGCTCCCAAGTAAGCTCTGGTAGAAGTCAAAATATAGGTTTTATATACACGAGCGCTTAACTAATTTATGGGCGTACTGACAGGGTGTGAAGACACCGATATAGAGAACGATAGCCAAGACAAACAAGTATTTATATACCGCCAGAGGATAGTTATATCACAACAAGAATAATTCATGTAAGGGCCACTATTTATGTGGGCCAGGGTTCGAATCTCAATGTAGCCACCAATTTATGTCAGCGGGTACATATCCCAACGATTCAGTTATTAAATTATGTGCGTGACGCGAGGTATCGCATGTCACAGGCCGACAACAATTATGTCGCGCGTGCACATTCCACCAATCTGTCACCAAAGTATGTCTTGGTGGAGGAGGTTGTTATTAGCACAATAATAATGAACAATAGCAAGAGGTAGCCTTGAAAAAGGCTGTTTATATTGGGACTTCAAATTAGTCCGTGTCAAAGAAGAGCTATGCAGCTCGGATGATAGATGGTTAAATAACATACAATTTCAATAACAACCGAGTGAAGGCGCAAAGGCGCAGATGTCCATCTCAAGCAAACAGCCTATCGAATGACCACTCGTCAAGGGGACAGCTTTAGGGTCCCGGAACAATACAGGTAACAAAAGCAAGGCGGTTTTCGTCTGAATGCGGACGAGTGAGGTCAGTACGCAAAAGAACAATAATTACGAGTATTATGATATTAGCGAGAAGGCGTCAGCGAGTTGGAATACCACTGCTATCAGCCAGTTCAGAATACTTAGCAAATTAGCATATCAAAAACATATTATATCATTATAATTAGACACGAGATTGCTGCTTGAATTGAAAGAGATCTAGGAAATCAAAAGTAATTAGCAATTCACACAAACGATATTTAAGCAACAAAAGGTTTCAAAGTAATTTTTGAAACTACTTGGGAGGTGATCCCCTTTACAGTTAAGCGACTTTATGAAAAGATAATGCAAATGACAGTTACATGAAAACATTAAATAAACAGTGATAACCCACCTGAGGTCCGTGGTCCTACCTCCAGGCACTCTAAGTCGAGATGGGAAGACTCCGGGGCTATCTTCGACGCTGCTGTAGCCGTTTCGTACGCACCAGGTAGCACAATCACTTAAAAGCACTAAGAACACTATTACGAGAAACTTACTTGTACTTCGAGCGGCTGAAATACAAGAACAGGATAGACGGACGATGATCAGGACTTCATGTAAGACGATGTCGTCACTGAGCTTCGTACGGGATTAGAAGTCTTTGGAATATTCGGGACTTCGCACAGGCTGGTCTTCTCCTGGATGGATGATGGAATAGAGGTGAGACGAATGGTGAATGCAGTTCCCAGATTCGAACTACGTCCAACAGGATTTCATTCCACAGGTCATCTGCCTTCTCCAGTAGACTACAACATGGGCACGTCGATACGAGGCGTTAATATAGATATTGAGAAAGAATTATGAAACGTTCACCAAAAGGGAAGTATTGAGAATGTTTTTGGAATGACGTAAACAATGCAAGTTCGAGTTAGGAAGAATTTTATTAGCTGGCTCGAATAAGTCCGTAGACTGAATACATTACAGGGTGACTTTCCTACATGAGGTCTTCTACGTAACTCAGCGTTAGCACAGGTTAACGAATATTGTTTTAGGAAGCATTTAGGTACACAAAAGTTGAATTAATGAGAGATCTTAAAGAGATCCTTGTAGAGCCAATGTTCAGATTAGGTAAGCAGAATCTGAGTAGTAATAACTAAGTTGGTAGGTTGACTGTATACTCACAGTGAGAACAGAGGTACTGTCCAGTTGAGCACTTAAGGTGGAATTAGTGATAACACACACTGCTCGTCTCCAATGATGGATCTTTATGAAATGTCCGTGGTGGAAGGAATACCGTCCTTACGCCGTATGATGGAAGTTAACAGTCACTGCTGACACAATAGCACAAGTCGGTGAGGGATGTAACAAAGTTTCTCCCGACCGAAGAACGGGCTATAACAAGAGTGTCAACGTTCCGGCGTAGTTCCAAGTTAGACTGTGGACGATAAGTCCATGCCGTGGAGTTTGATGGAACTTTACCCGAAGGAGGGGCAACAAGCGGGAGCTTGTGCCTCTTCGAAGGGTTATCGGAATTCCCCCGAAGGGGGCAACGGGCGGAGGCCCGCGCCTCTTCGAAAACTCGATGATGATCCCCCGAATTGACGAATTCTATTCTAATTATCTCTCAAGAGAGATGTTCTCACTTTTTGTTTGACCTTATCATTTTCACACGGCACTAGGATAGGGACGTGTGAAGGCAGGGGTAAGTCAGGGTTTTACCTGATTGGATTTCGAATTATTTATGAAACGAATTTAAGTTTCTGCGACTGCGTAAGCAGGCGGAGGGCGTATCCTAAAAGCTTCCTGTACATGGAAAAATTTATTGATACAAAAACCCTGATAACCTGAGAAGGTTAACATTTGACCTCATGTGTACAAAGAGTCAATTTTGGTTACAGATAGTACAATTTACTAAGACAATTTTAATTACACCGTGACTCTCCAGACACATTATATTTTCAATAAAATTTCAAGAGTTCAAAAGTTCAAACTTTGCAAGTGTGCTTTAAAAATTAACGACTTAGGTCTGTGACAATTTATATTACTAAGACGTCCAAAAACAGAGTGAATAATCAAATTTATAATCGAACACTTGTGGTCGTATTACGGGAAGATGAGACTCTGTGTCATAGTTATTGAATATATGGTTGACTAACAAAATAACCTTTTTAACCTTTAAGTTAACTAAACGAATTTCAGATTAATTCTGTCGTTTCTATTTATTTAAGATTTTGATAACCAAAAAGTAGGAATCTATTACTTTCCTGTAGGAGAAAATATTATCTTCTCTAGACGAGAAAGGTTATAGTTTAACTGATTCTTGAGCAGACAGTCAGCTGGCTGGGAGGGATGAAGCAGACATAATATTTCATCCAACAAAAAAAATAAAGACAGCTGGAAGGAACTTGAATGCGCGAAGAGAATGACTAACATTTCCCTGTTCTCTCGTTCTTCCTTGTTTTAAGATTTAGGAAAAAAAATAAACTTGTCTACGCAATTAGAAAAATAATTGTCGTTAATTGTTTGAGTAATTGTGGAGTGTGGCAAAAATTTTGGCGCCAATTGAGATGGCGCGTGTGGCACACTACACAATATAATAAAAACAAAAGGTAATGAATGAGTGCCTACTAACAATATTATTGACTGGGGTGCGCACGGATCCCAGATTGGCATTAACGTAAACTTTTCAAGGCTGGTATCATAAGGTAATTATATAGCGCATCGCTTAAGCCTGCCCCAATGACGAATCCAAACCGGGAAACTTTGAAAAATGTTATCTCCAAATTGAATATATATTACAGTTTCAATTTTTAAAATATTCAAATTGCAATTTCAACACCCATAAACTTAGCTGTATCGGAAAACATATACAAAGGATTTCTCGCATGGTCACATCTCGAAAAGTCACAACAGCGCTAGTCTCAGAGGAGAAATAAAATTGTAAAAATCTATCTACTTTGGGAGATTGAAATGTGCCTCCACCACATTACCAGCCAGACAATAGTTTTGACGGTAATTGTAAAAAAGAAAGTACAGGAGTGCTTCTCCTGTTGTTCTCTTATTATGAAAGACCACTTCATGTGGTATACAATTTAAAAATAAAGTCAGAAAGTAAGAAAAAGAACAAAAGAAAAAATGAATCATCTACTTAATCAGGCATTTCATTCATTTTGAAACCACAGACATACTCAACATAATTTCGTATAACGAATTGCTGCTTTCAGTTTCGGTAACACGTGCACTATGTTCACATTAGTCCTACTCAGTTTCACACTTTATTGCTTTCCTTCAGTGTAAAATCAAGGACAACAATCATACTTCAGTTCACTCTGAAGAATATCCGAGTGTGTTGTTAGCCGTAGAAACTCAACGGGCAAAAATCGTAGTAACTGGTATACAGCCTGTAGACGTGATCCCTTCTTTACACGTATGAACCATCACCTCAAGAAAGGGAACAAAAATACAATAAACAATATGAATAACTCAAAAGTCATGTAGAACATTCAAAACTCACAATAAATCAAAATTGATCGGCCACCTATCATGAACAAGTTTTACTAGTCTAAAGTGTGTATGTAATGGGTCTAGCCTGGTTCGTATATTGAGTAATCTTCAAAATAATTCTCAACGCGTATTTATCACTTTCTTAACTGACGTTTATTATTTGACCATGAAAAGTATATATTGTTAACTTTTCTGCACATATAACAAAATATACAAAATATATGGACCTTCATACACACACTTCTTTTCTCGTCAATATGTCTCCGTATATGTACAATTACTTATATCGTTGCTATATTAACAACAACTCTTATTTTAGTTACCGTTTACAAAATAATAATCTCGAAATCTCTATATATATCTTTCTTTCTCTTTTATACATTATAATGTTCACATAATTCGCCTCTGATCCCATTCTGAAAATAGGCACATATTGCCAATGATACATACAACGTTATCGTTGCAGATATCGCTTCGTACGGGACTTCCATAACAGTTTTACTATGAAGGTAAGAACCCTGGAAAGAAGAAACTCACAATAAATCAAAATTGATCTGCCACCTATCATGAACAAGTTTTGCTAGTCTAAAGCGTGTAACAAATTTTAAATAGTCAATCGTAGTTTTTTTCATATTTCGATATACACATGAGAGTTCACTAGACCTCATTCAAATAACTTTGATTTTTCCTTTGCAATTCAAAATTCCGCTAAGAGATAGCGGAGATGTTAAAGAAAAATGTTAATGAATAGGCTTTAATAATGTAATTGAAATATCATACTCCGTTTACTTCATCAATATATTCATAATTCCCAGACCCTAGTCATCTGAAAAATGTGAGAATGCTGAATAATCTGTACAATCTTCCTTAACATTAGGCGCTAGTCTATGAACCAATATATGAAGCAACTTTATTCTGATATGTTATATAGACAACTCAGTCTTGATATTGAAGTCATTCTTGATGGAGTCATGACATGTCGCTCCTAAAGTACACTCATTAAATCTCGGAGTTGCACCTCATTTACGGGGAAAGCCAGATAAACTAGTGTAGGGGTTTCCCAAAGACTTCCTCAAGACAGTGAATCACGCCACTTTCATAGTCAGTATTAACGATTGTTCCATCATACCCTATTACTACTAGTTGAGGAATGTCAAAATACTTTTCCTTCATAAATTGCAATATTGTTTGAGAGATATTCAAAGCCAATGATGAGGTCGGTGCTATGTGTCAAAGACACTTGCTTCTTGCTTCCTTAATTGTTGTAACGTGTAATTCTGGGACTGTTTTCTAATAAATCTTCACCATGCGCTCTCTTGGACCTTCGTTCCGTCAAAAAATACTCTTGAATGGTTGCAACTAGTTTACATTTAACTGCTGATATTGTGTACTAAGTTTTCCCTCTCTCTACTATTATGTGTATCAAAAACATTTCATGAATCTGCTTCGTTAATCATCCCTAACGTTTCCAAAAGAGCGCGAGTAATGATCGCTCCAGCCCGATCCTATGAATCCAGTCCTTTTGCCAGCTACAGCTAATGCTGGGTATCGGCTTTTTTCAGCAGTTTATGTCAGTTCAATGTGGAACGCATCAAGAAATCTGTATAACTTCGTATGAAAGGGAAAAACTTAAAATAATAGTTAAAAGGAGTCTGTATTTCATTTGAAATAAAAAAATCTAAAAGAAAGATGATTCGACGAAGTCTTCCCTGTACTTTTAGATGACTTTCTATATCTCAAGTTCGTAAGGCACTGTTTTGGGGTCTATGCACCTAAATTCACTTTATTTAGATATACCCATATGAACTACTCCTTACAATTTGGAACATATATTTGTAAATTTGTAAACTTTGCAAAAGTATTTATGTATACATTGTTTTCATTCTCTGAAATCAAGGAACTGAAATTTGTCACTAGCTTTAGTGACTACGTCACTTTGTTATTATATATATTATCCCGTCCGTTTACCAGCACCTCGAATCACTCCCACCTTGTACCACACTGGGTCCACACAATTATAGTTATATTGGCACACTATAGAGGAACCGAGAATTTTCTTCAGTTCACGACGAGATTGTATATCTAATATATAAATTACTTCCATTTTTGATAGTAGTTATTTTTGGCAACGGTGCTTAAAAGTGTAAAATATGTTACGAAGAAGAAAAAAAAATGTAAAATATATGTTGAAGTAGATTGATGTTCATGTAATGGCTGATCTGAATCAGAAAGATCGCTCATTAGTCATTTCTAGGTTTGGTAAAATTCCTTCTGCCACCTTGCCTCAGTCTTCACATATTTGTAATGTGTCTGCTGAATTTGCAACCATGATTAAACCAGTGTTTAAAGTTGTGTCGTTCACGTGGCTACCGCCTCGTTCGAAGGTCCGAGTTCCCCTCCGGAAATGTTATTATTTAGCGAGATCCAGGGAGTGGTTACATCCCCTTAAGCTTGTACCTGGGATGGTCAGCCTTCTTTTTCAAGAATCTTTTGTGGACAACTCATTTATTTGGGTAACTAACCCTACAGACAAGACATTTTTGTTGTGGAAAAATAAGGTTGTGGGACTTGCTGTAAACAAAAATAGTGAACATTTGTGTACAAACGTAACCGAAGAGACTGACTCTCAATCTCCTGAAATACCTGGTTTTGACGTAACCCGTGTTAATGTAAACCCAGAATTGAATAATGATCAGAAATGGCAATAGTATGAACTTATTGCAGAATTCAAGGATGTATTTAGTTTGTCGCCGACGACTTTTCGCAGGCTCGTGGGTACGAGCACGATATTCAGCTAAAGGATCCTAATCCTGTTTCAGTAAAGCCTTATACGATACCCTACCTTCTTCGCGATGCCGTCAGCGACCAGATCAAATTACTATTGAAGCAAGATGCTATTAAACCGTGTCACTCTCCGTGGAACTCTCCGATCACTTTAGTACGCAAGAAAAGTCGTTCTTATAGGCTGATTGTGGATTTGAGAGCTGTTAACAGTCACGTGATACCATCCAGCTATCCTGTACCTTCTACACAGGACATTCTAGAGCGTTCCAGTGGCCATAGATTCATGTGTATTTCAGATCTCACATCAGCTTTTATCAAATTAAATTGACAGAAAGGAGTCAACTTATTATAGCCTTTTCAGTCCCGGGTGAAAGGCAATACAGTTTCAAGGTTCTCCCTATGGGTTTGCTAATGAGTCCGAGTGCTCTTAATGATGTGATGATGTAACCGCCTGGAGTTCAAGTCGCTGTTCGTGGCTCGTGGTACTACCAATAGGTATCTTCCTGATACTTTAACTTACCTGGACAGGACGATGAAGGACCTCTCCAAGAAGAGGTTACAAACTGTTTCCAAATCGCTCGTCGGTCTCAATAATATGAGCATTAGCCGCCGAGAGGTTCGGGTGTCTCGTCTCGAAAACCTCACGGACGATCAGACGGTCATCCAGACCATAACGCACACAAACATCACTCATGCAAACAACGAAAACACACTGAATTAAATGACACTATACTTATTTATTAGAACACTATTTTGAAAAAGAAATAGCGAAGAGGAATGGATACAACACTGAACACTGGGTAAATATAATAATTGTCGTCGCTGAAATCACACTTTACCCTTTTCAGGCAATATAGCCCTTTATATATATATATATATATATATATATATATATATATATATATATATATATATATATATATATATATATGATTATGATTCAGATATCACTGTAAACGCTTCCCTCACACCATTGACACACTTGGGGGGTAGCACTAGGGAAAAGTTGTCCGGATTGTCCCACGATGAATCCAGTTGTTACGCTGAACCGTCCTAAAAGGTAGAGGTGATTTTTCAGCAAATTAAACAAGAAATTCTCCAAAGTAGAATACTGCTTTTGGCGGGCGCGTATATAACATTTTAAACGCACAAGGTCTGAGGACCTGGGATTTCACTAGTTGGGGCTAGCCGTAAGAAATCGTCCTTCACCGGCTAAATAGCTTGTGCCCCTTCACAATAAGTCGTATCTGAAGCTCGACGCGATGCGCGTAGTTACGGCTTCCAGACCTGGAGTCAAACTCCTCGAGCACCCATGCTCAAGGTACGGGTTGCGATGATCAACTAAAAAGGGGTTGGCACTTCATTTCAAAAATCACTCAGTTAACTCACCTGTACGCACATACAAACAGAATACGGAAAACAATTTATCTTAATTTTAGTCAACTCCCCATAATGCACTAGACACGGCGATAACACAGGCGTGAGAAAGTACAAATAACGAACTACAAAAATTGTGAGGCTGGTGCCACTTTGGCCACTGGGACATCTGGTCAGCCCGTATTTCTGTAATCTATTATAATGTTTCCATAAGCGATTAAAGAAAGCACTTAATTCAGTTTCCAATAACTATAGATTATATACTGTGTATATAATGAGTCAGGGAGAAACACTGAAATGATTAGTCACTAACTGAAATGTTCTCAGCAAAAGCAATGTTTTAAATATATATATATGAAAAAACGATGAAAGACTTCTTTGTCCAATTGTGTGGGAAAGAAGCAATTCCCACGAAGAAAGAACTTATGTGCGTTGCAGAATAAAGTACAAATAGAAAATAATAATCACTGTCTTTACGAAATATACAGAGTGTCCACAAAAAATCCTTCTATAACCTGGTAGCGGCTATATATGGTGTCCGAAGGTGGAACGACCTGTTAAGAGCACACGTAAACAGGTTGAGAACCCTTGGCCGTCTGACGAAGTATGAATAAAATTAAGTTTTTCACCAAAAGTTTAAAATTAGTTAGTTGGCAACACTGTGTTATGGTGTGAGACTTACGTGCATAAAAGATGAATGGTTTTTCACCTGAAAAAGGGCTATTTAAAATAGTTAAATAACTTGTTCACTCACTATAACATGATGAGGTTCCTGTGAAACGTACCTCTCCCTCCTTACAGATAGGAGAAAGAAGGCGATTTATTTATTATGATTAATCACGATATCAGAAGGAATAAAAAAAACATTTTATAACGCTTACTTTCCGTCCATGGAAGAAAAAAATACCGGAATCAGATAGTCACCTTTTGACACACCTTATTGTTTCCAGTTACTTAAACTCACTGTTTCAAATATTTACAGTTTAATTTCCATAAAGAAAACCAAAAAAAAATCATACCGATAGTTATTTAACCCAGGTCCTTCCTAGAATTGTACACCAGCAGTAAGATCTGTGAAGAAATCCTTTATCTTTTTTTTTATATAGTTTTGTATTTGCAAATATATATTAGTTACGTATGACACAAAAAATATGTATATATGCATTCATGCAAGAACACGCTTATTTGATAAATAAGGTTAATTCGAACAAATTACTTTTATTGTTCCAGACAATATCAATGCTACAAACCAAAAATACAACGAGGACTCATAATAGCTTCAGCAGAAATTAACTATGATCGTATCACCGACTTCATTCTATACAAGATCATATTTTCATGATAATTCTGAGAATGTTCAAATTTTGAGTTTATCACTCAGTTGTATTCCAAAGACTTAATAAATTTAGAAACACTACAATATTTTACTTTCATTTCTTTAGGTAGATCACACACATTTGAGTTTTGTTAGTTATAATATGATAAGTAGCCATCTACGGAATATTACTAAGACTGACTAAACACGTTACATATACATGTACGTCATAAAATTGATATGGGCTGATCAGATCCAATAGCTTTATAATCATTTTAATATGCGTCTCAAAACAATGAGTGAATCCCACCAAACCTAACCACTAGTCAGGTATGCAGGAAGTGTATTAGCGGTACGCATTGCTACAAACTGCTTGCCATATTTATCAATTCATTTCAAAGCAGGAGCAGGAGCATATACTAATCCAGCCATACACTAAAATACACTACAACTACTTCGCGATGATGATTTATGAACTATCTACAAATGACATGCAACTACAAAAAAAATCCAATAAATGAAATATCTGACATCGAGAGCACGCATTTGCAAATTTTTATCACAACTTGCTTTTCACAGTAACAATTATTTATATTCAGATCAGCACCAATAATCAACCTAATCTAAATAATGAGTCAGTCTTAATACATGAAGAGCAACAAACCAAAACTGAACTCCCCTTTAAATAAACACGTAAAGTTACTGTTGACCTAGATATTTACGTGATGAAAGCTGTTTCCGAGATGTAACGGTAATATCATTCACAGTGATCATGGCTAATGATAATACGGACAACGAAACAAATTTTGATTGAAGTTGACAGACTGCTATTATAATCAAGTATTATTAAATTTCATTCTAGTGGAGAGATGTATAGGAAATGCGTAAGATGCGTGACGCAACACTGATTCAACTATACATCAATGCAAAACCTGCAAAACCTTTCCATATTTAATCGAACTGGTTTTATCATAACAGTTAATGTTCATACTAGTGGGTTGCTATGGTGATGTTATGGTTGTAGCCTACGAGGCGCCATCTTAAGTTGGCAGCTTCAATCTTGGACGAATAAAGCTATTAAATTATGTTACCTGAATGGCAGCAAATTCTCTTAAAAACAGACACTAGATTCCGACTGCAAAGAACCTCTACTTCTGGAGTTCAGATTCAGCCGTTGAATTCCTTTGCCCTCCGACTCCAGTTCCTGTACGATTTTCTAACATGGCAGACCATACATGAAATGTTTATTGGTGGCAACGAAACAGGTTTACCAAATTTTGATGGAGTCCTCCTGTTTTAACTCAAAACCAAGGCTTGATCGAAAATTTACTTTTTTTTTACCAGATTACAATCCAATGATGATTTTTTTATACGTTTACTTTCAAATTACAGGAGGATCCGCCACCAGTAGTCTGCTGTTTGTAACTTTTTACTTCTTCTTCTTCTTCTTCAAAGTACGTCACTAATCTCAAGGACGATAGTACCAACTTACTTCGTCTCGGAACGAATTCATTTTAATTTCAAAATATTGTTTTGAATCTATACTGTTTTTCCCGATTAATAATTTACGTTATTCTAATATTTAACTTTAATATAATTGGCTAATGTTCCGTAGTTTCAAGGTAATAATGTTATATGGGAAGTTACAAAAATGACAAAATTAGCTTGTTTAGTTTCACCCATTGAATATAATCTCAGTTGCATATAAAACAAACATAGTTAAAGGGAAAATTAATGAAGAATCAACCTAACAAAATATCATTATTATAACATTAACTATATCAAAAGTGACAGATTAACTATATGGGTCCCACCAAAACAATAGCACCAACAACGAACTAATACATGTACTATATCAACACTGCACAGATTAACTATACGAGTGCCGCCAATGTTATAGAACAAACAAAAGAGTGAGTTTAACTATACGGGAGCCACCAGACAATAGAATAGGCAACAAAATAATCAATGTATCGTTACCGGGAAACCGGTACGTTACATTTTTCCCCGATGACCAAAAAAATAATAATAAGAATTATTATTTTTTATTTGAAATCTTTAAGCAATTCTTCTCGTTTCTCTATTGAACGATCAAAAAGTTTTGTTACATAAATTTTGTGCTGGTACTTCTCTCCCCTTTAGATCCTTTAACCAAACAGAGTTATTGTGTAATTTTGTTACCACATAAGGTCCAGTGTAAACAGGCATATACTTATGTGTAATCTTCTTAAAAGCATCAGAAAGAAAATGTGTTCGGACCATTATCAAATTTCCTTCTTTAATCTCTACCAAACGATTAGAACTCTTTTGCAAATTTCTTTTTCTTTTTGAGAATAGTCGAGGTTCCACTTGTATATAACGCCTCGAATTCTCCACACTCTGCAATTCTTGAGGCCAAGGAAATTGTTCGCGAAACCTATCAGCTGCTGAGAAAGAAAAAATAATTCCGCAGGCGTACATTTAATAGTGCTATTGTACGAATAATTAAGTAAGTCCTGCGCAGGTTTTAACACGGTTTTCCATTTCGCATGGTTATTTTTACACATCAATCTTATTATTCGGTTCAACTCACGATGAGAACGTTCTACGATCCCGTTCGCCCTCGGGTTGTATGGAGAGATTAGTATATGGTGAATTCGACGCTCATTACAAAAGGTTTTCCACTGTTGCGAAACAAACTGTGGACCTTTATCAGATACAATGTAAGTCGGATACGGACACAAGTAGAAATATTCATTTTCTAGATTTCTGATGATTTCCGCAGTGGTTGCCGTTTTTAAAGGTAAGTAGCAAATGAAACGAGTGTATACATCAACAATGGACAAAACATAATAATAGCCATAACTACAAGGGAGCTTTCCTACAAGGTCAATACATAATTTTTGATGGGGCTTCTCTGCAGTGATATGAAGGTCTTCATGAGCAATAATCCGATTCGAGAATTTGGTTTGAGCACACACTTCACAATTATTTATAAATTTTCTAAATGTTCGTTTCTGATATTTCCAAAAAAATAACTCTCGACCTAATTTAATGCATTTATTTACACCAAAATGTCCGGTCTCATGAATACGTCTAATTACTTGTTCCGTTAATTTCGCAGGAATTACTAACAGCCAACGCTTTAGTTTAGAATTTTGAATATATATTAAATTATTCACTATTCGAATCCGATCATTTATAGCTGCGGTATCCAACTTCGTTTTCAATTCACAACAATAGTCATCTACGGTTTGCAAGGATGCTAGCTCCTCGACCTCAAACCATGTATTAGCATCGTAATGTATGAAATTTATATGATATTCTTCCGATTCGGTTGGCAGTTCAGGAGTATTTCTACTCAAGATATCCGCTACTTTATTGTCAATCCCTTTTATATGCTCGAATCGGAGATCGAAACGTTGTAATTTTAACAAAATCTTAGTAGTTCTAGGGTCGAGATTTTGCAGAGTAAATGCATAAGTCACTGCCTTATTGTCGCAATGTACCGTGACTTGTCTAACTATTATGTAATACGCAAAATGTTCACATAAAAAGAGGACTGCTAATAATTCTAATTGAAACATAGAATATGATACTTCATATAATTTTAGTTTACGGCTAGCATAGTCGATGACAAAAAGCTCTCCATTTTCATCATATTGACCAAGATAACCTGCTAAATTTTCCAAAGACGCGTCCGAGAATAAATGAAAAGTCTTAGTGAAATCAGGTTGACTGAGGGCTGGAGGTTCACTCAACAACCTTCTTAATTGTTCGAATCGTCCTAACAATTCCTCGGTTAAACAATATTTTCGATCCTTTTTTAAAAGTTCGAAGAAAGGTGCAGTTAATGCAGCGAATTGAGGAATGAGTTTCCTTCTCCAAGAGAGAATTCCTAAGAAAGATCGCAATTTTTTCTTGGTCCTCGGGATTGGAAAATACTTAATTGCTTCGTTCTGATTCGGATTCGGTTTTAATTCCGTTCCACTCACAACATGTCCTAAAAATAAAATTTCAGTCTGTACAAACTGGCATTTTTTAAAATTTAGAGCAAAATTCCCAAAGGTCAAGATTTTGAATAATTCTTCTAAATGACGAAAATGTTCAACTAAATTTGGGCTATAACATAACAAATCGTCAAGGTACACAACTACGAAATGTCGAGTGGTTAATCCGAAGTATGAATTCATGATATTTTGGAAAATACTAGGGCTTGACTTGAGTCCCATCGGTAGCACACATAGTACATATTGACGGCCAAGGTATATGAAACTTGTATACTGAAATGAATCCGGATGTAGTTTTACCCCGTAGTATCCCATAGTAGCATCCATGGAACTGAAGATTTTGGCACCTGAAATTCGTGTCAGTATCTCACTAATAGGTTCCACTTGGATTTTCGGGCTAATTACCTTTTCGTTCAGTAAGCGAAGATCGATCACTGGTCTAACGCCTCCTGATGTTTTTCTGACACAGTGGATAGGGTTTCTATAGCTACTGGGGTGTTCTTTCGCTATCCCTAGCTTAATCCATTTCTGTAACTCTTTCTCGAACTCTTGTTGCATGGCCTGGGGAATGGGATAAATTTTTTCCACCACAGGTTCCTGATCAATGAGCTCAATTTTATAAGGAGCACAACGGATAGGTTTCGGATATTCACAAAACAGATGTTTATATTTGATTAGTAATGTTTGTAATTGTAATTTAGTATCAATATCTAAATCTTCCCGTTTATTAATATATTCTATAATTTCTAATTCCGAAATTTCACCATAATCTATACTCTGTTCATCAGAAGAGGAAAAAACATCACATTGATTGCCAATCAATTGAGGACTATCTACCTGAACTCATAATATTTTTGGATACGAGATATCTAGAGTCACCTTTTCTTGATTATTATTTTTCAAGATTAATTTTCTATTAGAGCTATCTAAAACTACGTGAAATTTTGCGAAAAACGGTGATCCTAACAATAGCCCTGCTTTCATATCTTTTACAACGAACACAGGCACATTAAAAAGATTATCCTGAATATTCAGGGTCACCTCTAGTAATCCCTTTACTGGGAAACTATCCTTTCCAGCAAACGCGTTTAAGTGAACACTGGGCACAGGTTTAGGCTTGGCATTACGGAAAGAATGTTGTAATTGTAACCAAATATTATAATTTAACCAATTTAGCTCAGCTCCTGTGTCCAAGATACACTTTATTTGTAGTTCCCCCACTCTACAGCTTACCGAAGGTGATGGAATATTTCAAACTCTCGCTGCGTTACGTCCTCTTCCTCTTCCCTGAGAACAAAATAAGTTAGTAATTTTAAAGAAGGTGATTCAATAGCTTTCCGAACATCAAAGCTTTTATTTGTAAATTCGAATTCATAATTTCCACCTAAATTTTGTTTTGGGGAGAGAAGTTGGCTAGAGCAGTCATCGTCTCCCCTTAAGGACGACTGCTCAACAGGTTTTCCGAAGGCAGAGAAGAATTACCCGTATACGCAGAAGTGCGGTTATTTGTGGACCCTACAGTGACTGAAGGATAGGGTGGATTCAACGTGGATGCAACTGAAGTTACAACGGGCATGTTAGGAGAGAAATGCGAACTAACTACTGGTACTGGGGGATACTGCCCACATGGTTTCAGATTATACATCCCAGGCACCAGGTAAGGGATTGGTCCATTCCCATACATCATAGGGAAGTGTTGAGCTTCTATCATCGGTCTGATTCTATTATCTTCATTCACTCCCCAATTAGATTTTTGATTCTTACTTCTCCTCCAATTTCTACGTTGTCTTCCGTTAAAATTTCTAAAATTTTGACTATTTAATCTATTCTCCTTCCCAGAACTATCTTTGTTCATAGGGTCGGTTTGAACAGCATTATCAATCCGGGTTTGTTTAGATTGGTCTATAAAAGTTTTTCGTATTTGTGGTTTCCTATTCTGAAACTTCACGCCACTGAAATTTTCTTGATTACTATTAGGGTTGCATTCTAGCTCAGCTATTCTGAGTATTAGGTCCTGGACAGTGCTAACAGATCCTAATTTGAGGATTTTTGATTCTTCGCTAGGAAGACAATCTAAAACTAAATCTTTCAACTCTTGGTCAGATGGCGATGTAGCTATGGAATTGTATGTTTCAACAATATACCGAACAAAATCTAATAAAGAAGCATATTTGTTTTTGTCATATCGTAACGAAGAGAGCCGGCGCTTTTGTGCCCTCTCCATGCGTTCCGATAGGTATTGCAGTTTGAACAAGTTCACAAAATCTTGGAAAGTTTTAATCCGATCTATCACACTTCTGTACCAAATCTTCGCTGACTTCTCTAAACAACGAGCAATTATATACATACGGTCTTGGTCAGTTAATACATACATGTTCATGGTATGTATTAAATCATCAAGGAAAATCTGGGCAACACCTTGAGTCATTTGTCCATCGAATCGCGGGAAATGGTGTAATTCACGCAAATAAGATCCGGCGCACATTTTATGTGATGGACTGTTTTGCCAATTCATATCTTCTTTACTTCGGCCTGAGGTTTCTATACCTACTCTATCATCTACTGTTCCAACCTTTCGACAATGATGGACACCTGTTTCTCGACTTCAAGTTCTCTTTTTAACATTATTATGCTTATGTTTAATCTGAGGGGTGTTCTTTCCTTCATCCGTATCTGACGAAGAAAGGTTCAATTGCACATATTCTCTTTCACGGCTCGTTTGAGTTTCACCTAATTCAAATGCTTGATTCTCATTACTCTCGTTGAATATATTACATTCAATTCCGTTCGCTTCTGACACCATTCTTACAGGATTTTGAATATCGTTACCTGCCTGATTATTTCGTCTATTTCCAACCTGTTCGAACGGTTCGCGAGAAAAATTTTCGTAGTCAACCTTCTCCTCATCCATTTGCTTTAACAATAGTTGTTTTAAGTTTTCTGTATTCTGTTTGCATTGTTCCCTTCCATGTCTATACGCGTCAATCACGTCCCTTTCCAAAACTTTTATTCTGTTTACCGTTTTTTCGTTCAACTCATGATATTTGCGGTTCTCTTCAGTTTGCTGCTCTTTTACACAAATATTAATTTTTAGATTAGATAACGCCACCAGAAAAGAAATTTATAAATTAGGTTACATCCTACCCTCTTTTCATCGCATATATAATCCTTTACATCCTAAAATAACTATAGAACATCACAAAACGTAACTTAATAAACTATTAGAATTACAACAAGAGCAAAACAAGGAAAAAATCCGCCTCTACAATTTCACATTGGAGGAGCTAATACAGGCGGTGAGATTTTAGCCTGTCTAATCCTACAAAGTGCTTCTAGCCACTTCCAGCAGTGTTTGCCAATTAGCATATGCCTTTGACCCTGGCTAGAGCAGTTTCCTATCAACCACATAAACACTTTCAATGTCTTTAAGTTGAAATCCCTAATCGTTATTCGGTTAGGTTTCTCTATCCCTTTTCTCTGGTTTCTAAATTCAATCATTCTTCCCTTATCACAAATGCAGGAGAAAATCTCAATGTCATCATTTATTATACGAAATCTTACCGTATCTATTTTGCTAAAATTCGCTACCCTATCAGATGGATCTTTTTCATAATAGACACACATCAAAGAGCTATCGTTTGTCATTCGGGGTTCTTTTAACAAATATTTATCAACACCTATCAACTTACATCTACTACTACAAACTAAATCTATCACTACTTCTACATCATTGTAATAATCAGTCTCATCAGTTAAATTATTATCAACAACATTGATATGAGACCTAACCTCAGGCGCTTCTAACGCAGCCAGGTCATTTGTTTGCAAATTAGCATTTGTTTCATCTAATACACCACAGACATTTTTGACTACTTGGGTATCTGTGTATCCAATACTATCAGTTAATTGTGACCCCATAGCTCTTATTTCTGCTCCGTTAGTAGCGAGCTCAGTTACAACTTCATTCTTTAATTCGATTTTCATAGAAGAAAGCGATTCTTTCAGAAATACAATGTCATTACTCATCCTGGATATATCAGATTTTAAATCACCTATGCTCATCGCCATGTTGTTACCAATCTCAGAGCTTAATAAAGACATTTTATTATCTATTTTTGTTTCTAGTCCTGTAATAAGAGATTTTATAGCTTCTAGAAGAGGTCCCCCATCTATCTCAATTCTCGGCACTGATTGTGCAGGCTTTGGATTGACACCAGTAGTGTTTTGATTCACACCGGCACTAACTACATCACCAGCACATTCATCATTACTTAAGTCCTTTTCTCGTTGGATCTGACATTCCGAACAATACCAATCCTTCTCAGTTTGTTTCATAATGTCTAACCCACTAGAAGTTAGTCCAATACCATTTACATGAAAACATTTTTGACATTGTTCACAGCTAATGAATAATCTATCTTTTGAGTTATCTCTATCACCACAATACCCACATTTTTCTAGTTCATGTTGACTGATTTCCTCTTCACTCATCTTTACATATTATTTGAGTCACGCATCTCCAACATCTCCCATAAAAATCTCCACTAGTTCTAACTATAAGATCTTACACCAGTAATACATATTCTAGTTATAAAAGCTTATTAATCCTGGCTGGGTCGCCAATTTTGAAACGTACCTCTCCCTCCTTACAGATAGGAGAAAGAAGGCGATTTATTTATTATGATTAATCACGTTATCAGAAGGAATAAAAAAAACATTTTATAACGCTTACTTTCCGTCCATGGAAGAAAAAAAATACCGGAATCAGATAGTCACCTTTTGACACACCTTATTGTTTCCAGTTAATTAAACTCACTGTTTCAAATATTTACAGTTAGTTTCCATAAAGAAAACCAAAAAAAATTATATCGATAGTTATTTAACCCAGGTCCTTCCTAGAATTGTACACCAGCAGTAAGATCTGTGCAGAAATCCTTTATCTTATTTTTTTATATAGTTTTGTATTTGCAAATATATATTAGTTACGTATGACACAAAAAATATGTATATATGCATTCATGCAAGAACACGCTTATTTGATAAATAAGGTTAATTCGAACAAATTACTTTTATTGTTCCAGACAATATCAATGCTACAAACCAAAAATACAACGAGGACTCATAATAGCTTCAGCAGAAATTAACTATGATCGTATCACCGACTTCATTCTATACAAGATCATATTTTCATGATAATTCTGAGAATGTTCAAATTTTGAGTTTATCACTCAGTTGTATTCCAAAGACTTAATAAATTTAGAAACACTACAATATTTTACTTTCATTTCTTTAGCTAGATAACACACATTTGAGTTTTGTTAGTTATAATATGATAAGTAGCCATCTACGGAATATTACTAAGACTGACTAAACACGTTACATATACATGTACGTCATAAAATTGATATGGGCTGATCAGATCCAATAGCTTTATAATCATTTTAATATGCGTCTCAAAACAATGAGTGAATCCCACCAAACCTAACCACTAGTCAGGTATGCAGGAAGTGTATTAGCGGTACACATTGCTACAAACTGCTTGCCATATTTATCAATTCATTTCAAAGCAGAAGCAGGAGCATATACTAATCCAGCCATACACTAAAATACACTACAACTACTTCGCGATGATGATTTATGAACTATCTACAAATGACATGCAACTACAAAAAAATCCAATAAATGAAATATCTGACATCGAGAGCACGCATTTGCAAATTTTTATCACAACTTGCTTTTCACAGTAACAATTATTTATATTCAGATCAGCACCATTAATCAACCTAATCTAAATAATGAGTCAGTCTTAATACATGAAGAGCAACAAACCAAAACTGAACTCCCCTTTAAATAAACACGTAAAGTTACTGTTGACCTAGATATTTACGTGATGAAAGCTGTTTCCGAGATGTAACGGTAATATCATTCACAGTGATCATGGCTAATGATAATACGGACAACGAAACAAATTTTGATTGAAGTTGACAGACTGCTATTATAATCAAGTATTATTAAATTTCATTCTAGTGGAGAGATGTATAGGAAATGCGTAAGATGCGTGACGCAACACTGATTTAACTATACATCGTAATGCAAAACCTTTCCATATTTAATCGAACTGGTTTTATCATAACAGTTAATGTTCATACTAGTGGGTTGCTATGGTGATGTTATGGTTGTAGCCTACGAGGCGCCATCTTAAGTTGGCAGCTTCAATCTTGGACGAATAAAGCTATTAAATTATGTTACCTGAATGGCAGCAAATTCTCTTAAAAACAGACACTAGATTCCGACTGCAAAGAACCTCTACTTCTGGAGTTCAGATTCAGCCGTTGAATTCCTTTGCCCTCCGACTCCAGTTCCTGTACGATTTTCTAACATGGCAGACCATACATGAAATGTTTATTGGTGGCAACGAAACAGGTTTACCAAATTTTGATGGAGTCCTCCTGTTTTAACTCAAAACCAAGGCTTGATCGAAAATTTACTTTTTTTACCAGATTACAATCCAATGATGATTTTTTTTATACGTTTACTTTCAAATTACAGGAGGATCCGCCACCAGTAGTCTGCTGTTTGTAACTTTTTACTTCTTCTTCTTCTTCTTCAAAGTACGTCACTAATCTCAAGGACGATAGTACCAACTTACTTCGTCTCGGAACGAATTCATTTTAATTTCAAAATATTGTTTTGAATCTATACTGTTTTTCCCGATTAATAATTTACGTTATTCTAATATTTAACTTTAATATAATTGGCTAATGTTTCGTAGTTTCAAGGTAATAATGTTATATGGGAAGTTACAAAAATGACAAAATTAGCTTGTTTAGTTTCACCCATTGAATATAATCTCAGTTGCATATAAAACAAACATAGTTAAAGGGAAAATTAATGAAGAATCAACCTAACAAAATATCATTATTATAACATTAACTATATCAAAAGTGACAGATTAACTATATGGGTCCCACCAAAACAATAGCACCAACAACAAACTAATACATGTACTATATCAACACTGCACAGATTAACTATACGAGTGCCGCCAATGTTATAGAACAAACAAAAGAGTGAGTTTAACTATACGGGGCCACCAGACAATAGAATAGGCAACAAAATAATCAATGTATCGTTACCGGGAAACCGGTACGTTACACCTGCATAAGTAATGTCCAATCCAAATGTTCCATGAAGTAAGAAAATCCTCTTGAACAATTGGTGCAGTTAGGTTTCCTTATCTTCCGTTACTTCACATGTTGAATCCATGTGTTGAATATCTTCCATGGTTCTCCAACGATGAGTTGATGAGGGGAGAAGGGGAGATTTTTTTTAATACAGGTGTGAGAAACGAAGTACGGTTACAACACCTGTATGATAACTTTTTTTAAGTTCGCAGAAAGCGTTTATAGGGCTATTAAAATTCTTACTTTTTTTAAAAAACAGTAATATATATATATATATATATATATTTAACACACAAATACTTTTCGTAAAATGTTTAAGTGTTCCGTTTTGATCACTTTATTTGATATAATATGAAGTAAATACGTTATAGTGCAATTTAAATGCTTTTTTTTAGCACTAATAAATTCTTTTCGTAGAATGTTTAAGTGTTCCGTTTCGATCACTTTATTTTGTGCAATATGAAATAAATATACACACGCAATAACTATTCATGAAAACACCGACTTAAAGAATTATCAAATATCTCAATAAAAATTAGTAAATACACTGATATCTGTATTTAAAATATTAAAATATGAATGACTATGCAAATAGCAAACATGTTAAACGTATTGAAATATTAAAATTATTATCAAAGTTTCGATGTTACTACAATATATTTGAAAAATATGAAAATCATTGAAAAAGTAAAATGAATGGAAATGTAAACACATGATAAACTGACAATAAATAAAGAAAATAAGATTTTCACCTGTATGTCCCTTTTTTTTAACTGTGCCTCGTGTTGTTTAGCAGAAAAGAACGAAAAATCGTTTTTCCAAAATAAAAATAATAAACTTAAGGGTCAAAGATGACGTTCATAGTAATTCCAACAAGCAAGCATGATTCTGCATATCAAAGAAAATATCGTGATTTCGTTGACATGTATGAAGAAAATTCGGCACGCCATAAGATCAAATGCCATCTGCTCGTCGAGAAAATCGAGACTTTAATTCAATAATGCTCAATACAACAAATGGTTTCGTTCTGAAACAAAGTTATTATTAGCTTAGGCCTAGAATAATGGTCGTTGTTCACTTCCAAAAACGTAAACATTGTAGGTTTACCAGAATAGATGGGTATTATCTGCAAAAAAATTATTAATAAAGTGTTGAAAACTATTCAATATTGATCCAAGTTTTTCGAAGGTCTGAATCAAGGAAGTTGACTCACCAGTCCAAACATTCCTGAAAATAAATGGTCATTATGCCATGAATTGACCAAAACCATAGGTGGGAAAAATGTGTAATACTACACGTACTTACACACGAAATATGCAATCGTTTCCAACGATGCAAAACTAGAAACGTGCGTAGGCCTACAACCATAGGCACTTACAAAATGTT
Organism: Thermobia domestica; assembly: GCF_964235325.1. Taxonomy (NCBI): domain Eukaryota; kingdom Metazoa; phylum Arthropoda; class Insecta; order Zygentoma; family Lepismatidae; genus Thermobia; species Thermobia domestica. Next base: position 145,827,672 of record NC_137457.1, read on the forward strand.
TCTGCACAAGACTGAAATATAAACATTAATATTCAGTAAACTACGCGTATGTTCCCTGGAACATAACGTGTCTTCCACCTACAAAAGATGTGTAAACACACAAAATACAAATGCTCTCGTAGCATCGTAAAATATGTCTCTAAAAGACAAAATACATGAGACCTATTAAAAGAAAAACATGGGATACAAACAATAATATAGTCAACAACATTACAACTTTCTGGTCGGTCTGAAACATCAAGATTAAATTCCCTACAAAACGGTTATGTAATTTCACGACAGTTAAACTTTCTTAGGCATTTCGCTACAAAATATTCAAAATGTTCTTATTGACACATTAAAATTCAAAATCATCGAGCATACGAAATAATTAACAAAGTAATTGTCATAAAACATTATGGCTTCATGCTGTTGGAAAGAAAATAAATTTATTATTCGGGATCTATATCGAATTCGAATAGTTTCTAGGACATACTGGAACTAAAATACAATTTTCTCAAAATTAACATGAAAAATAAACATTACAACTCATTAGCATACAAGTACACAACATAGTTACGATTCACAAACATTAAAATATTCACTAGAATATTACTAAACAATAAAATATACTCAAAATATTTAACCTAAGAATACGCATGCTTAGTTACGAGTTACTACAAAAATGAAAACGAAAATCCAAGATTAACACTGAAAACGAAATTTAACATTGATTATAAGTGTAAAGTTTCATATTCTACGCATGAGATTACATACTAAGTTTCATTTACAAATACAGAAATATATACATAACTAACAACTAAAAATTTTCTTATCTATACATTCTCCTTTTCTTAAAAGGAAATCAAACTAATTGTGAGTCATACGTATGATAACATGTTTAAGAATTTGGAAAGTGGGAAGGGATTATAAAAAGGGATTTAAAATTAAAAACATTTAATAAAAATATGTTATTATGTTATGACCTAAATGTAGCATGTATATATCAAATAAACATTTGATAACTGAAGTAGCAGTGGCATTCTTCAAGGGGTAAGCTGTACAATATTGAGTAAACACATCAACAGTAACCAGTGCGAAGCGCGCACCATTTTTGCCTGATGGTTATGGGCCTAAAAAATCAAGGGCTAATAAAGCTCTAGGTTCTGAATAAGGATTAGTGGACAAGAAACGAGCTGGTGGGTGGTGATCGGATTTAAATTGCATACATTTCACACAATCCTTTAATTGTTTCTTTGCATCTGATCTCATTTTGCTCCAATAAAATAATTTTGAGATGATCCGAAGCGTTCTGTCTACTCCCGGGTGATCTAAATCGTCATGGTAAGCTGAAATAACGTTATTCACTAACGACCTGGGAATGCAAATTTTATATGAGTCTGGGAAATGAAAATCTCTGTACAAAAGAATACCATTATCGAGTTTGAAAAATTTTTCCCAATTGCGTGAATTTCTTGGAAGCTTTTCTATCTTCTCGCCTGCTAAGAAAGAAATAATGGGAAGATAATCAGGATCTTCCTTTTGTGCGTTCTGTAACACTTCAACTGAAATATTTTTGATTTTGTCTTGAATAGCCTGTAAAAGATGAGCACGTTTAGTTGGTAATTCTTTGGAAGGGAAGAGACGCGAAAGCGCATCTGCACAAAGGTTCTCGAAACCTTTCTGGAAACGTATTTCGTACTCCAGCTGCTGTAATTCCAGGGACCATCAAAGAAGACGAGTGTTCCAAGGCTTGGCCTTATCCTACCAACTGAGATTTTTATGATATGTAATAAAAATAACATGGTTACCAATTAGCAATTGACGCCATTTTCGGACCGCAAATACGATTGCAAGACATTCGATCTCACTCACACTATAGCGAGATTCAGCAGGTGTTAAAGTCCGACTAGCGAACTGAATTACCTTTTTCTGTCCATCACTGTACTGATATAGGACTGCACTGACTCCCAAGCGGGATGCATCCGATTCTAAGTAATAAGGTAAATTCAAGTCAGGATGTGACAAGAGAACATCTTTACAAATATCGTCTTTAACTTGTTGAAAAGATTGTTCGTGTTCTTCAACCCATTGCCACCGTTTTCCCTTTTTGAGAAGCTGAAAAAGAGGTTGCATTTTTTCTGAGAAATGGGGAATAAAATTTCGTGACCAATTAAAGAGACCAATTACAGATTGTAAAGATTTAATATTGGTGGGTCTGGGTAAGTTAGGAACCGCTTCTATGATTTTTGGATCTTTTTTGATGCCTTCGGAAGTAATCAAAAAACCTAGAAAAGATATTGAATTAGTGCAAAACGAACATTTTTCAATGTTGAGAGTAAAGTTGTGTTCTCTAAACATTGAAAGATTTGTCTCAGCAATGCAAGATGTTCTTCGAAACTATCTGTAAAGCAAGCCAAATCGTCAATGTATCGTAAGATTTTAGCATGTAACTCTGGTCCCAATACTTTCTGGAGCATACTGTTTAAAACACTGCTACCATTTTTGTAACCAAAACATGTGACTCTATATTGGTAATGCTGGCCTTCGAAATTGAATGCTGTGTATTCCTGGGACTTAGGAGTAAGCAAGGCTTGATTATAACTACTTACAAGATCCAGAGAGCTAAGGAAAGGTTTACATTTTACTTTTAATAATAGGTCCTGTATGCCCTCAGATTTTGTTTGGAGAAGTTCCACAAACCGGTTCGGCAAGCGAAGATCAACACATATTCTTGGTTTCTCGTTTTTCTTGTGAACTACAAGGATAGGATTGCTGTGAACAGAATTCGAATGACAAATTAATCCTAATTCTAATAACTTATGAATCTCATCTCGTACATCTTGGAGATACTTATGAGGGATGGGATATTGTTTACGTACCAGTGGCTTGTCACTTTTCACCTCCATCTCATAAACGAAGTCTTTACAGAGACCTGGATAATTCGTAAAATATCCCTATATTGTGACAAGAGAGAGTATAATTGTTTTTTCTGTTGGTTGTTTAATTTAAAAGTGCGGTTAACAGTATCTCTAATCTGTTCGTCTGTAGCACATTGTTTTACAAAAGTGGCAGCTGAAATAGAAAAATTGTTATCTAACGTATCTCTCTCTTCGTCTTCGGAGATTTCCTGAAAGTCAAAAGTTTATGGTAAAAGATTAATAATGGTTTTCAAATTATTATATTCCATGGAAATCATACCATCCGAAAGATTAATTTGGCTTCTCAAAGCAGTAAGTGCATCAAGTCCTAAAATAAGATCCTGATTAAGAGATTCTGTAACATAAACTTTTACATAAACAGAAATGTTATCAATTTGAATAGTGACTAATGTGTAACCTCTTACTTTTCTTCTGGTTGACCCACTAAAATCCACTAAAAGTACATCATCAGCTGGAGTGAGTTTGGGTGACGTCACATCTGCGCTCATGCGTTTCCAAAGCGCTAAAGACATGAGGCACGTATCGGAGCCTGTGTCCGCCAAACATTCAACTTCAGTATTACAAACTAAAACTTTAAGTTTAGCAGAGATAGGGTTGGGTTGCGCATTAATATAATGGTCTAGACAGTCTTTGTCCGATTCACAGTCACTTCTAGCTAAATCCGGATTATTTACACTACAAATGTGAGTATGCGATACCAGAAAATGCTTAGTTGGACCTACAGTGGGATAGTATGTATTGGCCGGTACCCGGTCCTCAGTACCGCCTTCTAATTGTTTTCCGAGTGGCCAGAATTACAATCATTACGTCGGTTTGACCGGTTTGAGTAGTCCCTATTGTTATGATTTTTCCTTTTGTTGTTATTTCTACTATTATTATTCCTCCTTTCATTATTGGTACTATTGTTTCGCTGATTCCTAGAATTATTGTTCTTTCGTTCAGGTCTGCTGTTAGAATTATCGCGCGAGTTGCGATTCCTGTTCCGTTCCTCACTATTTCTCTGATCACGTGATCTCGAGGGTCGGTTCCTATTATTTCTATTATTGTCATGTCGCGTACGACCTCGGTTCTGATTCCTATCAATTCTCATATTATTTACACGCTGATCCTGGTACCTTTGATTATTACTCTTATTATACGAAAAATTTCGTTGGTTACTTTGGAAACTGAAATTTTGATTAGCATTATAATTATTACCCTGCTTGTATCTTTCTTCTCTACGACATTGCTGAGCCTGTAAAGTTTCTAATTTTGAATTGCGGCCAAAAACTCCCTGATATTATTACATGAATGAAGAAAGAGTTCAGTTTTAAATCTATTAGGCAAAGTCTGTATTACATCTGTAAGCATGAGAAATTCAGGCAATTGCGGTGTCAATTCACGAAGATTATTGAATTGATCTAGCGCGAAATCATGTACGAAACTATGTACCTTGGGATCGAACCTAGTACTCTTACAGGTTGATAGCCTGTGATGTACTGTAGCTTTCCCCGCGAAAGCTTCAATAAGTGTTTGTTTGATTTGCTCATAGTTAGTAAAGTCGTCTTTCCTGATATTGTACCAACTTAACGAAACTCCTTGCAACAAATGTGGAATGAGTTTAAACAGAGCTTTATCAGAAAGGTTGGCTAATTGAGCTGTAAGCTCTAGCTTTTGCAAATAATTGTGAATTGATTCACTGGAAGGATCACCCTGAAATTTAGGAAAACACTGTATTTCCTTAAGCATGACATCGTCTTTTAATTTCGTATTTTTTCTCTGGCGATTAGTGAAAGTAACATTTTTGTCCCGCTTGCGCCTTCGGTCACATACTACCTTGATTTCTGAATCATCACTTGCACTATCACTACTACTGGTGTTCTTACACTCCGAATAAGCCGAATCACTTTAGTGCCTATTTCTAACTTGCCTAGGAGTATCTGCTTCTACTCGGGGTTCCAATTCTGACACTCTATTTTCGGTACTTTCTACTCTCTGGGCGAGCTCTACCATATCACGCCTAATTTCTTTTATATTCTTATCTATTGCCCGTATTTCGGCGCGACATTCTGCGTTGGATTCATTTTTTACCTTCATATTGTAATCTATCAGTTTTGCCTCTTCATATACCATTTTAATGTCTTTACCTTGCCTTTCTACTCGTTCAGAAATTTCCTCAATACGGTCATGCATCTCATCTAATTTATCGATTGTATCTATATGTAAACTAACGCAGCGTTCCTTATTAGCCTGGCACACATCTCGGGCTGATTCCAACTGGCCTTGGAGGGATTGTGTGTATTCGTGCAAGCCTCCTAAATGATTCTGAATTTTACAGACTTTTGTTTCTATTTGTTCTACACGATGACATGTTTCTTCAGTCTGTTGCCTGACTTCGACGCTGGTCTGTGTGGCGAGTTCGATTGCCCGTTTAGCACTATGACTGACTTCGTGAAGCTGGTCATGAATCTTCAGTGTTATGCCATCGTATTTTTGTTCGAGGATTTCGTTCCTACGTTTACTTTCAGCCTCTACAGTCCTAATACTTTGTTCTAATCTTTGGTTATTTTCGCGACATTCTTTTTGCACGGCGTCTAACTTCTGACCTAATTCGACAAAATTTTCTTTATTCTAATCTACTTTTCGTTCTAATCTAGCTAAGTTTTCTTTATTCTTAGCACGGGACTCTACTTTCTTTCCTTAATTCTTCGAGAAGTGAACTCATCCTAGTTATCATATCTACTTCTTGATGTGCCATCTTGAACAAAATAAAGCTTAAAACATACAATTAGAATAAAATGAACTATGACAAGAATATATGATTAAAATCACCTGAAAGAGATTTTTTTAATTCCTGGTACTGAGCTGAAAAAGAAATGGTATATTAAAATATTAATCTTATAAGTATTCGAGCACCAACGGTCTCGATTCGGGTCGGTAGTTCGGGCGTCATTTATTTGTAACTGCCTGGAGTTCATGTCGCTGTTCGTGGCTCGTGGTACTACCAATAGGTATATTCCTGATACTTTAACTTACCTGGACAGGACGATGAAGGACCTCTCCAAGAAGAGGTTACAAACTGTTTCCAAATAGCTCGTCGGTCTCAATAATATGAGCATTAGCCGCCGAGAGGTTCGGGTGTCTCGTCTCGAAAACCTCACGGACGATCAGACGGTCATCCAGACCATAACGTACACAAACATTACTCATGCAAACAACGAAAACACACTGAATTAAATGACACTATACTTATTTATTAGAACACTATTTTGAAAAAGAAATAGCGAAGAGGAATGGATACAACACTGAACACTGGGTAAATATAATAATTGTCGTCGCTGAAATCACACTTTGCCCTTTTCAGGCAATATAGCCCTTTATATATATATATATATATATATATATATATATATATATATATATATATATATATATATATATATATATATATATATATATATATATATATATATATGATTATGATTCAGATATCACTGGAAATGCCTCCCTCACACCATTGACACACTTGGGGAATTAGCACTAGGGAAAAGTTGTCTGGATTGTCCCACGATGAATCCAGTTGTTACGCTGAACCGTCCTAAAAGATAGAGGTGATTCTTCAGCAAATTAAACAAGAAATTCTCCAAAGTAGAATACTGCTGTTGGCGGGCGCGTATATAACATTTTAAACGCACAAGGTCTGAGGACCTGGGATTTCACTAGTTGGGGCTAGCCGTAAGAAATCGTCCTTCACCGGCTAAATAGCTTATGCCCCTTCACAATAGGTCGTATCTGAAGCTCGACGCGATGCGCGTAGTTACGGCTTCCAGACCTGGAGTCAAACTCCTCGAGCACCCATGCTCAAGGTACGGGTTGCGATGATCAAAAAAAAAGGGTTGGCAGTTCATTTCAAAAATCACTCAGTTAACTCACCTGTACGCACATACAAACAGAATACGGAAAACAATTTATGTTAATTTTAGTCAACTGCCCATAATGCACTAGACACGGCGATAACACTGGCGTGAGAAAGTACAGATAACGAACTACAAAAATTGTGAGGCTGGTGCCACTTTGGCCACTGGCCCATCTGGTCAGCCCGTATTTCTCTAATCTATTATAATGTTTCCATAAGCGATTAAAGAAAGCACTTAATTCAGTACCCAATAACTATAGAATATATACTGTGTACCTAATGAGTCAGGGAGAAACACTGAAATGGTTAGTCACTAACTGAAATGTTCTCAGCAAAAGCAATGTTTTAAATATATATATATGAAAAAACGATGAAAGACTTCTTTGTCCAATTGTGTGGGAAAGAAGCAATTCCCACCAAGAAAGAACTTATGTGCGTTGCAGAATAAAGTACACATTGAAAATAATAATCACTGTCTTTACGAAATATACAGAGTGTCCACAAAAAATCCTTCTATAACCTGGTAGCGGTTATAATGAAACTTACACTTGAAGGTCTAGAAGAGGATTCAGTCTATTATTATTTAGATGATGTCGTCTGGGGGACAGACTCATTTGAACAGGTTCTTGCAACAACAAGGAAATTATTTCAGAGACTCCGATAGCGTGGATTGAAACTCTCCCCGGAAGAAAGAACAAACTAGCGCATTTTTCATTAGTGCTTTTGGGACACGTAGTTTCCCAGCAGGGGATATCAATCTCCGATCGGATTACTGACTCTGTTAGAAATTACAAACGACCTAAGACGCAGAAGCAGCTCAAGAGCTTTTTAGGATTGTGTTCCTTTGCTCGATCTTACGTCAAGGACTTTTCGACCATCGCGGAACCCCTGTTAAGATTACTTAAGAAGGAGGTTCCCTATAAATGGACTGCTGCGCAACAACAGGCATTTGGGAAGATGAAAAAAGCCATCATCTCCGCCCCAACATTGATGAGGTACGACTCCAACAAGGATGTACATGTGTACTGTAACGCCAGTTTGCACGCGTTGAGCGGAGCGATTCTACAACAGGAAACTGATAAACAAGATGCGCCGTTGGTGCCCATTGCCTTTTGTAGTCGAGCGTTGAGTCCTCAAGAGCGTAAATATCATCCCTACCATCTGGAATTGGCTGCAATCATCTTTACGCTGCGTGGCTTCAAGTATTTTCTTTTAGGAAGACATGTTTATTTGAAAACTGACTGCCTTTCGTTGACCTTTCTTCGTCAGACTAAGAATGTGGCAAAGTTCGCACGTATCATGGCTGAGTTGATACAGTACCAATTTACTATTTCGCATGTGCCCGGAAAAATGAACTCTTTATGTGACACCTTGTCAAGAAATGTAGACTGTCAAAGAGACTTAGAAGATGAAGAAAAGAACCTTGAGTTCGAGAGGTCCCGAGAGTTTTCACGATCCAACTGGATGACACGCTGAGAGATGAGCAAGGCAAGGACTCCTACTTCAAGGATATTATCTCCTTTTTAGACGGAAGTAAGGATCAAGACTACTACCTAGAACGCCAGGCTCTGTGTTTTGAAATTAAAGAAACATCGCCATCCGTCTGGAATTCAGTTATTGCCAGTCATTCCATCGACTTTAAGGGATAAAGTTTTCCGATCCGCACACGAAAGCACGTTGCGTGCATCTCACGCTGGTTATGGGAAAACGTACCAATTACTGTTACGATCTGTATACTTCCCCTTCATGAAAATACTTGTAGTTAACCGTTGCCGCCGATGTCAGGTATGCCACCGCTTCAAGAAGACGCCTGGGAAACCGCCCGAAATCCTTCAAACTATGCCTTCTGTCCCACCTTTCTATAGGATAGCCCTGGATTGCGCGGGTCCCTACAGCAATGCAAACGCCCTTCGGCACAAGTATTTAGTGGTTGCTGTCGATTATAATACTAGATATGTGGTAACGGCTACAGTTCCCGATCAAACTGTAGCCACGCTCGCAAACTTTTTGTACAATCATATTTTTCTAAGATTTGGTATCTGTAAAGAAATTTTGGTTGACCGCTCTACGGCTTATAACAGAATGCTTCTCCAAGAATTATGTAACATCCTTGGAGTTGAAGTTCGTAAGTCCCTATCAGCATGAAACTTCCAGAGGTCCAGATTAAACATTTAGAGGCTTTGTTAAAGCGTTAGATTAACCCTTTTGACCATGCAAGTAGGGTTGACCATGTTCCAGCGGTTACCATTTCCCATAATGTTACAGTAAATTTATCTACGTCATTCTCGCCCTTTTCTTTGCTCCATGGCTTTGACCCTTATCTCGAACATCAAGCCCTGATTAATGGACCATGTCTGTACGTTTCCAACGAAGACCGTCTGGCAACACTGCAAGAAATTAGGGAAAGAGCCCAGGACAAACTGTATGATCGTTTCCGTACGACAGGTAAGTTATACAATCATCGCCATGTAGCTGTTAAATATAATATTGGACAGCGTGTTTGGATCTATGATCCTACTAGGAAACGAGGTCATGCCAAAGCCTTTTCAGGTCACTATTTTGGCCCAGGTCTTGTGGTTAGAGAAGACCATGCTAACGCTTACTTTGTGAAGTATAAAACAGCAAAAGGAAGGGAGAAAATTTAATCGATCACCTTGCCCAGGTTGAAACCTTACTTTCCAGACGACCCCCTACCCGAAGACACCGACCTGTCTGATGTTGCTTGTATTCGTCAGGAAGATCTTCACAATAGAAATCAAGTAGAGGACATTGAACATCTTACTCTTGTATCGACTTTAAAGGAGCCGATCCAATATTTACACGTTCCAGACGCTGAGGAATTACCTACGGTTTCGTCTATGCAATTTCCAAAGCCTAATAGAAAACCACTCTATAATATCAATGGAGACATTAACAAGAAAGTTAGTATTTTCTATGGCGATATAGCTAAACTTAAATGTGATGTGGTGGTTAATGGTGCCAATGAAACCCTAACGCCAGGATCCGGTGTCGATGGAGCAATTCACAGAGCCGCCGGAGAACAACTCCTTAAAGTGTGTAAAAAGCTTGGTTCACTTCGAACAGGATCAGTAAAAATGTCGCCAGGTTTAAATCTCCCTGCAGCGAATGTATTATTTACTTACGCTCCTAGTGACAATAACAAACGCATTTTGAGGCAATGCTACTCAAACTGCATGAAACAGGCTATTGACAACAATTGTCGAACGCTCGCCTTCTGCTGTTTAGGCACTGGAGCGTTCGGTTTTGACAAACTGCAAGCAGCAAAGATAGCATTATCAACTGTCCGTAATATGCTTGAGACAAATTTGTCCGACTTCGAAAAAAATATCTTTTGTCTTTTTGATAAGGGAAACAAGCAAATTTACGGTGAGTATGTTCCCTTATACTTCCCTAAGTAGTGTAAGGTGTGGTTAGGAAAAAATCTTTTACTCTATGTTAAAATTTTGGATTTCTGATTCCTGAGAGAAATTTGTTTTTTTCCTTTTCTCTAAGAAACCATATTTCGAAATATCTTAGTTATAGTTACGTAAAGCTCCAGTGTAGCTATTTTGCTTGCGACGTTATGTGCTCGATGTTGGACCTTTTTTCCCCTCTTACCTACAAATAAAGAAAAGATTATTACGATTTTGACCTTTTTTATCTCTCCTGAGAGATATATTTCATCTTATCTCTATACACTTAAGTTATAGTTATTTAGCACATGCATTGTCTTAATGATAGATTTACTGATTTGACCTCTTTTTAATTGTGAATTTCATTTTCTGTAAGGAAGACTAGCTACCTTCCTGAGGAATCCTGAATTTGACAAATTTTAAGCACTATTTTATGACATATATGCATGCATACAATCTTACCGATATAGTCGATTTTTAAACCTATTTTTCAACATGTTGAATCTTACCTATTTACACTGTTGTTTCCCCTAAGAATAGACGATAATTTTACTTGACTCGATATTCATTCTTGATAAGGTATCAATGTTACTACGAAATGGTAATATCTACTTTGATATGTCATATTAATCTTTTTGCCTATTTTATCTGAGTGATGTAAACTGAGTGAAAATGTTACAGAATTGACATATAAAACAATTTACTGGTATAAGTGAGATATAGAGATATTTGTTGCCAGTACAAGGCGAACTTATTATGTAGTAAAGTTTAAGTTGCTAATTATCTTAACCCTAGAAAGGCAAACTTCACTATCAACCCATGAAAGATAAACATACGTAATATTTACGTACACACTAAATAATCATCTATAAATATACGATTCATATAGAAACTATTATTGTTGCTTTGCTCAAGGTTCCAAAATTGAAATTTTATTGTTTAGATAGTATTACAGCACAACTATTATCCACGGCCGTAATTTATGGGGGCAGTTGTGACAACTGCTACCTAGGGAAGCTCCCCGCCGTTTGAGAGGCCCCATTTTAGGACAAATTTTATAAACTCATATGCGGTACTAACATGAAATTATAAATGAAGCATCAAACAGGTTCGCTACATTATATAAACAAAACAGCACACAAAAGGTAAATAAAACAAAAATGAGTCGTGAGCCCATTTCACTAAACAAATATTTACTATTAGGGGCCCTAGAAATAATATGGCTTTGAGATTTGTCAATTATTGTTCCCTTAATTAATTTGTTATGTATGGAACGGGCCTAGGTGCGTAAGTAACGGCCCCGCAGATCTTGCCGTGTGGGAGGACCCACAGGCTCCGGGGCCCATAAAGAGTAAGAGAAAATGGAAAGAGAGGAATCACAAGAATTATAAAAACAACTTTTTCTAGGAGGCCCAAATACACATTAATGCTTACCCCCCCCCTCAGAAAAATCTAAGTTACGGCACTGCTATTATCCTAAATCTTTTAGAAGTACATAGAAAAAAGCAAAATAAACATTATTAACACTTAAAAACAAACCTCTGAGAAAGTCTAGATATATCACTGATTATTTTTGTTACTAGGAAATATTGAATTTATATTGAATACTTCTTTCACATTATATGTCAGATTGGTTTGCAAATCACTCACAGTTATAATACATTTTTATCTGATGTTCACCACATACTGGCTTATTGCAGTTATAGCAGTGTTCCTTCTTGGGATCTTTCCACTTGAATCTGTCATTGGATTTGTGTTCCAGGGACCATTCTTTCCTACCAATTCAGTAGCACCACTAACTTTCACTTGCCTTTCTTCAAATGGAAGTTCATTTGCCTTCTCACCTCTAAAATATACTTCCCTCTCTGTCTAATTTTATCCAGATTCTTCTCTTTAATGCGTGGAGAAACTGCTATTTTCGTTTATACTACATGTGGAAACTTTCCGCTTCTTTGGTTGAATTTGAGTTTTCACATTCAACAGTTCAAATTGCTGACAAAATGTTGTTCAACATCATATTCACTGGGGAAGTAATCTGGATCTTTGTCGGAGTCATCTGCTTCTTCTTCTGATCTCACATCATATTCAGCGTTATCTTCCTCCATTTCTGAATCTGAAGTTCCTCTAATATCCGTAAAATAGCTTCCTCTCTATTTATTGCACAACACTCGTCCATTTTTATAGTAATAATTAAATATTTACGAATGACAATGATCCATTGATGGTAAACATACATAAAAAAAGCGTGTAAGAAAACTAACGCTAAAGGTAAACACACGCTAAACTTACGTGTAAGATTTTACGTTAAAAGGTAAACATACGCCAAATTGACGTATAAGGTTCTACATTCAATCGTTTGGTACAGACAACATAACACCTACCGAAGTAATTAATGTCCGAACTTCAAGCCAACTTACCCGCGATAGCATATCTAGAGGTTTGTATTTCTACACAAAGTTCCTGCTACGTCACATCAGCGTTTCCAGCTCGTACACGTAAAATTTACGTAGTTTACCTTTCTAGGGTTAAGATGGTTGTACATATGTTTTTTAATGTATTTATGGTATAAATACAGTGTTTTTTTAAATAGTAATAGTATATATATTTAAATACAGATATATGGTAGTTATATACATAATTTAATTGTTGTATATACTATAGTATTTTGATTTAGTAATTATAGTGTACATGCACTACCTTTTAAGCCACCTCTTAGTTACTTATGGAATTATAGAAGAGGATATTAATTCAAGCTATGAAGCATTTACCTTAATTTCCAGTGCGCACTTGGTACCGCTCAGATGTGCTCCTTTCTTCGTTTTCTGCGCACTCCCGTTTTTGGAACTTTTCGACGATGGCCTTTGTTGTTAGTTGCAAAAGAAAGAGATTGTGAATTAAGAAATAACATCATTAGTAGTGCTACTCGAAGTAGAGAAAGAATAATCTGTGGGACTATTGTCCAATTAGTAAGATATTACATTACATAGTTCATGACCACTTTTGTTAAAAGTATTTCTTCTATTTGCGAATTAATTAATTTGATTAGACGATTTAATTTCTTCGTACAGTTAGTGAGTTAGTGAGATTACAAGTTAGCATTGTGTATAGACACATACATTAATTAGCAATTTATTTGCGCTCCGAACATATTGATTGATATTCATGCAACATGCAGTGTAAGTTATGTCATGTAAATGAATTAAGGCCAGGTAGTCCCGTCTTGGTGTTGATTATAGCACCTGTGAAGAAAGAATTATAAAGAATTAGTTAACGTTACGTTCACAATGTGTACGATATTTACTAGTAAAATTTGCACACATGCCTGTGCTTATGAACTTTTGTTCTACATATATATTTTATCAGATATTGGAATTTTCGCTATACGTCATATGCTGGTTATTTGGTACCAGTTAGTTATACATTTATTAATGTAACCTATATTTTCGGTGGAAGTTATGATATATATATATATATATATATATATATATATATATCTTGTTTGAAAATTTCATCCGTACTGTGTTTATCAACGCACTCATTCTTAATCACAAGGGGGCCGCGGTGGCTCAGTGGTAGAGCATTTACCTCTGGTGCTTGGGGTTCCGGGTTCGATCCCAGACCCCGCCAAGTGAACTTTGTGGTGAACAAACACCGTGTGCGGGGGTTTTCTCGGGGTCCTCCCGTTTCCTCCCACTTTCTTCATTCCACCATTTCATTCATTACTCATCATCACCGTCTCCTTTAGCCTAACCGGCATAACCGTGGGACGTAAAACTCAAAGACTTCATTTCATTTTTTCATTCTTACTTCACGTTATTTCGAACCCGTTCACTTGCTTTGTGGATTACTACGTTCTTACACCCAGAGTAAAGCTTGAACACTGCTACTTAGTGGATTCTTATAACTTCAACTTTGACGCTTGTTACTACGATTTCTGTAAGTTCTAGCATCTCTGTATCATTTCTCAAGTTCCACTGATAATCGTTATATTTTACTTTTTTCCTTCAGTCGATATCTCCACATTTCCGACGTTAGGCCGCGTTTCAGTTAGTATTAGTTTTGGTTTTGGGCTTATCGTTTCTCAATCTAAGCTCCGTGCAAGTGGCGAGTTCTAGCCGCCTTAAGCTAGTATGTCTCTTTTTAGGCTTCTTCGGACGTCACAGATCTAAATAATCATGTGATTTTCTTTTTCCGGAGCGCAGTTTGAGAAACTCTTCTCCCCGCGCGTTTTCCCTCCAACATCTGCTATCTCTTTTGGTTAGCTTAGCCTAGTCATCTATGAATTGTGTTTTATTTATTCTTACCTTTAGAGATTTTTTTAATTACTTGGATTTCAAATTTTGCTATAACCTATTGACATCAACTAAACCTTGAACAATGGGGAGCGATTCCTACTCCCACTTCTGTAATCGTAAGTGCAAGGGTAAATTTTCCTTCCATATTCTCCCCTTTTTTCCTGTTTTTATTCATATCTCGCCTTTTATCCAAACATTCCAGCACGTTATTCCTTTTACTGAGTTTATACCTTATATTCCTTTTAAAAGTGAAATTTTACGTTATTTTTCTTCCTTGCATCCCGTACCATTATAGACACGCCTACCTTCTGAACGTACTTGCAGTATTTTATGAATTTGTGTGATTCCCTTGCTATAGTAATTTAGTTCATTTTACCACATATATATATTATGTTATTTTTCGTATTTCGATACGCTTTTATTTTATTTATATTCCAGTTTTAGTGTTATACTTTTATGTGACTCGAATTACGCATGCAATGACGCTATGAAATTTTTTAACTTATATTTTGTTCATTTCACTCCTTTCTTGATATTAAATGCACTACCTTACTCTTATAACTGTGAAGGTAACTAATTTACATTATTGCAATAAAATTTTACTAATTCAATTGCATATTTTATGTGTTAAATGCAAGTTACTTACGTCTTTTTTCATTTTTCTTCTTTACACGCCACAAAAACTATGTCACTAGTGCTTGGCATATTTTGACCTTCAAGGATGCGCTCACACGCCAACATGCTTCACTTTCTCACCACGAGGGGCAGCACAGGCTTACTCGCTTCTCATCTTCCTAATTACTTGCTGCCTTCTGCACACAGCTGAGGAAGTCAATTCGCCGGATTCATTCTTCAGCAATCATTGCCTTTCTTTTTTTCCTCTCCCCTTAAAAGGAATTGAGTTTGTTTCCCTTTTTAAATTGTTTTCTTAGTCCTTTTCAGATTCGAAGGTTCGACCCATTCATTGGAGAAATTATTTTCTATGATGGTTCTGCACCTTTTTCTGGAAGGGAGGAATGTTGAAGATCCTGTCTCTTGGTTCAATCCCCGGAGAATTCACAACAGAAGAAACATTATTATTTTTTTATTTTTGATTTATGTAGTCTAAAGGCTCGGAGACCATTTTGTATTACTTTTCTTTTCTGTGTTATTAAACCCAGCATGAAAGGCAAATGTCCTGGAAGTCCCTTACCTCTTCCGCTTATGCAGCCGATTGACAAACAGATGAGTCGCTGAATCTTGTTTTCCGTTTCTAGATTCCGCAATCAGCATTATGGAAGACGTTCTCCTGAGGTTTGTGTTTTCCGTATTTACACCTAGAGTCAGAGATTCCTGCCTTCCGCTTTGTCTTCAACTTTTTGCTGGGTTCGATCCTGATGAGTCTGGGCTTGGAGGACATCGCCTCTGATGAGGTCGGCCTTGACAACGAACTTCGGAATGACGTCGAAATGATGAGGTTTGACGTGGGTGGCGTCAAGAGAGACGCCTTGACCATATATAGAAAACCGTATGAGAGGAAGGAGGAACCCGGAAAAACAGAACTGGAATAAAAATGTTGGAGAGAGGAGTCTCGGGAGAAGTGGTTGGATTGTTGTCAAAGGAGCATCTCCGAATTCTCTCGTCATAGCTAGATACGGTATCATGGATTATTTACATCAGAATAACGTAAAGTACCTTTTTTGCCAAGCAGTATTCGAACACCAGGCTGTATAAGCTCGTCTCTAAAAATTCATCACCTTTGCATTACCTTTCCTATAAGTTTGCCATGCAATTTTCTAAAAAGAGTTTGACTTTCATTTCAAAACTTATCAATAGATGCATATCAATATAAAGCTTGGCTTTAAGCCATATTACCAGTGGAAAGTTAGAAAACGCATTTATGTTGGATTACTCTTAATGTACCTATCCGACATTCATTCCGTTACTGGAAAAGTCAGAATTCCAGTCACGTTTCAATATTATAAAATTATAACGAAATTGATTATAAATAAATGTAAGATTGTTATTGAAACAAAATGAAATTAGGATATATTTATTATACGTTATTTGAATGAAGGCTATTCGGAAAGTAAGGTAACCACGCACGTAAAATATGTAACGGTCCAGGATTCTTTCTACAATTGTAATCAATTTAAGAAGTCCTCTTCGGCAGCCATATATAGAAGGGGATTGTGTATCTAATCTATAAATTACTTCCAATTTTAATTGTAGCTAATTTGGGCAACTGTGCTTAAAAGTGCACAATATGTTATGAAAAAGGAAACAAAATATGTGTTGATAGAATGAAATTCATGAAATGGCACTGATTATAACTTGATATAATTGGTTTTTCGTGTTGCTTGCCGACATAAAGATTATTATAACTGGAGCTTTGAGAATAACAATTAATTATTCGCTAAATTGGACGAGCCTAATTTCCCAGGTATGCTATTTATAGTTTTGCAACTAAGTGTAAAATTAAAGTACCGAATCGTGTTTACTTACACGAATTATCGGCAAAAGATATGCCACAAAAAGAATCTTAAAGAACGTTACAAACTCAAGAGGTTTTGTTTTCCTTCTAAATCACTACTAATGAGGTGAGAACACCATTTACTTTCGAGAATTTGTATCTAGTGAGTGAATAGAAATGTAACTTTACAGGTAGGTTCCTGGTTTATGTACTTGGGGGTAGATTTAATAATACATTCGGGTTACAATGACTGGCTTCAATTTCATGTCACGTTCAGTTAGTATAATAATGATAAGTATCAAGCCGAAACCCAGCATTAGCTGTAGCTGGCAACAGGACTGGAACCATAGGATCGGGCTGGAGCGATCACGATTCGCGCTGTTTTGGAAAACTTAGGGATGATTAACGAAGCAGATTCATGACATTTTTTGATACACAGAATAATAACTGACGCACAACTGACGCGTCCTTGCTGTGTCAGTTGCTTTGTTTCCTTTGTCAGTTGTTCAAATTTAGTATTCATTTGTTGGGTAATTAGTCGAATTTATTGTCCATTTCTCGATACCTATTATAAATCTGTTGTGTTTGCTGAGTCAGTTGCTCGAATTTAGTATTAATTTGCTGTGACAAAGATTCACCTAGCAGTTATATAAGGTCAGCCACATTCGTTGATGTATCCGAGCCTGGTTTTCCAACATCACCAACTTCATCATTATTACTTTCGCGTCTGGGTAAACCCATTTTAATAATCCTATAAATTTTCCTTCCACTTCTCAATAAAGTGCACTCCATGTTGTTAATTATTTATGAGGTGGTTTACTTTACTTCACACAAATCCGAAGGTTCCACTGTGCGGAAAACACCATATAAAATATGTAACGTTATTTAAGATTCTTTATATTACATTTATTTTGATCACAGTTCGAGTAAATAAGCACGATTCGGCACTGTAATTGCAAAACTATCAACTCCATACCTAGGAAATTAGGCTCGTCAATTTTTAGAATGATTAATTTTTATTCTCAAAAGTCCATGAATAATAATCTGTATATTGTCCTGGCAACACTAAACAAACAAATAGATTAACTTATAACCACTGGCATTACATGAACATCAATCTCCTTCAACATATATTTTACACTTTTTTCTTCTGCTTCGTAACATATTATACACTTTTAAGCACCGTTGCCAAAAATAACTACTATTAAAAATGGAAGTGATTTATATATTAGATATACAATCTCGTCGTGAACTGAAGAAAATTCTCGGTTCCTGTATAGTGTGCCAATATAACTATAATTGTGTGGACCCAGTGTGGTGCAAGATGGTAGTGATTCGAGGTGGTGGCAAACGGACGGGATAATATATATAATAACAAAGTGACGTAGTCACTGAAGCTAGTGACAAATTTCAATTCCTTGATTTCAGAGAGTGAAAACAATGTATACATAAATGTTTTTGCAAAGTTTACAAGCTTACAAATATATGTTCACAAATTCTAAGAAGTAGTTCATATGGGTATATCTAAATAAAGTGAATTTAGGTGCCTAGACCCCAAAACGGTGCCTTACGAACGTGGGATATAGAAAGTCGTCTGAAAGTACAGGAAAGACTTCGTCGAATCATCTTTCTTTTAGATTTTTTATTTCATATGAAATACAGACTCCTTTTAACTATTATTTTAAGTTTTTCCCTTTCGTACGAAGTTATACAGATTTCTTGATGCGTTCCACATTGAACTGACATAAACTGCTGAAAAAAGCAGATACCCAGCATTAGCTGCAGCTGGCAAAAGGACTGGATCCATAGGATCAAATTGGAGCGATCATTACTTGCGCTGGTTTGGAAACGATAGGGATGATTAACGAAGCAGATTCATGAAATGTTTTTGATACACAGAATAGTAGAGAGAGGGAAAACTTAGTAAACAATATCCGCAGTTAAATGTAAAATAGTTGCAACCATTGAAGAGTATTTTTTGACGGAACGAAGGTCCAAGAGAGCGCATGGTGAAGATTTATTAGAAAACAGTCCCAGAATTACACGTTACAACGATTAAGGAAGCAAGAAACAAGTGTCTTTGACACATAGCACCGACCTCATCATTGGCTTTGAATATCTCTCAAACAATATTGCAATTTATGAAGGAAAAGTATTTTGACATTCATCAACTAGTAGTAATAGGGTATGATGGAACAATCGTTAATACTGACTATGAAAGTGGCGTGATTCACTGTCCTGAGGAAGTCTTTGGGAAACCCCTACACTAGTTTATCTGGCATTTCCCCGTAAATGAGGTGCAACTCCGAGATTTAATGAGTGTACTTTAGGAGCGACATGTCGTGACTCCATCAAGAATGACTTCAATATCAAGACTGAGTTGTCTATATAACATATCAGAATAAAGTTGCTTCATATATTGGTTCATAGACTAGCGCCTAATGTTAAGGAAGATTGTACAGATTATTCAGCATTCTCACATTTTTCAGATGACTAGGGTCTGGGAATTATGAATATATTGATGAAGTAAACGGAGTATGATATTTCAATTACATTATTAAAGCCTATTCATTAACATTTTTCTTTAACATCTCCGCTATCTCTTTGCGGAATTGTGAATTTCAAAAGGAAAAACAAAGATTTTGAATGAGGTCTAGTTAACACTCATGTGTATATCGAAATATGAAAAAATCTACGATTGACTATTTAAAATTGGTTACTCACTTTAGACTAGCAAAACTTGTTCATGATAGGTGACCGGTCAATTTTGATTTATTTTGAGTTTTGAATGTTCTACATGACTTTTGAGTTATTCATATTGTTTATTGTATTCTTGTTCACTTTCTTGAGGTGACGGTTCATACGTGTAAAGAAGGGATCACGTCTACAGGCTGTATACCAGTTATTACGATTTTTGCCCGTTGAGTTTCTACGGCTAACAACGAACTCGGATATTCTTCAGAGTGAACTGAAGTATGATTGTTGTCCTTGATTGTTGGACTGTAAAAGCGTCATCAAAGCGTTTCCTTCACAATCAATTTCTGTGGGGAAGGGAACCATACTCCATTGTCTCGTTTTTCTTTTGCACGTATAGAATCTGTTGAGGCGGTCGAGTGTATTAGTTTCATTATATTTTGTGATGAAATCCAATTTGATCCTTCAGGGAACTACCGTCTTATCATGGTGAATTCAAGGTAACAGCGTGACCGATCTGTTTTTCTTTGGAAAATCTCTCTCGTGGGTAAACTTTCCAAGGGATCCCCTTGCGATCCTTTAGCCTTTTCTCATTTCACCAACAACTGTTGTTCCCTGAAGACGCAAGACTTCGATGAGCTTTGTGCTTTTGAAATAGTAGGCCATCGATATATCAGCTAAGATCAGAAAGTAAGGTTAAAAGTCCGATATTTCTGGAGTTCTGTCGGTTATACAGAAATGAGGGGTGTGTGGTAATTTTATTATATGGAGTTGGCAAATGAGAGAGTTCCAGTCAGGGCCGTCGTGTGGGTTGTTAGCATCCGGGCCGGCAATTCTCAGGCGCCCCCCGTGTGTTATGGAAAACAACTAGAGTTTATTCTGTACTCATAAATTTAAATATAGAATGTAAAATAAAATAGGTTGGTATTATGACAATTTTCTAAAGTGAGTTGCTTAATGAAAACATGGTTTTGAACTATTAAAATCGTGCATTTTGTTTATTTAGAATTTGATATACAGCAATATATATAGTAATAGTATAGAATTTACAATTAATGATACGAACATTAAAGCCCAATGTGTTAATGATAATAAAACATTGTAAATTCTTGAATTTTAATTTAAAAAGTAAACGTTTCTTACCTTGTAATAATTAACAAATCATTTTTCAGTAAATTTATAATAGCATTGGATTATTGATTTTTTTTTCAATTTTTTTTGTAATTATTTGCTTCAGTTCAATCCTACAATTCTAATATATATTCAAAATCAAAATGTACGGTTTGTTAATGGTTGTGCTGCAAGACGATGTTAAAAATACGTTTCAAAACATGATTTAATGATAACATAAAAATACTAACAAATTGAAATGGAAGTGCGCAAATTAAGTGCATTATGACATATATTCATTATGTACTATTAACTGCATAATGACTTCATTTAAATACTAAATGGTATCCTCCTGAGTTTTCTGTGAGCAAATGTGAACAATATCTCTTTGAAATCTAATTTCCTGGCTTCATGATTGTTAGTTGTTACTATGGCTAATGAATTAAGTCTTTCCTGGGTCATTGTTGAGAGTAAATACGTCTTTATCAGCTATACCTTACTAAAATAACAATGGGCCAGCCATTCGTAGATAAATATTTAAAAAATGGGAAATTATTCGAAAAAGTAATGTTTATTGAACATGACTACGATTTCTGTTGTTGCATTGTACGAGTAATATTTGACAAAACTCAGAAAAAATTTCGATTCGGGGACAACGGGAAAGAGTGTATGGGAACCCCCCCTCGTGTACATGGTATACATGATTTTCGGCATGACCCTTCGAAAGTTTTTGTAAAACTGTAGCCTTAAAATTGCATTGTAATGCTTCTTATAAAAATTGTTTTCCTCTTAAACCAATATAGGATTGCCTAAACTTGAATTTCATTAAGATTCCCTTTTCCATTTTCTTGGGGGGAAACTTGAACCCTTGGCTATGTGCCTTATAGTTAACAAACACAGTTCTTGCATGAGGTTAGTACAGAACTGAAGGAATAAAGAGATATATTATTTTATTGATTGGAAAATAAGTGAGAAGTTGCATTGTGATACTAACAGGTTATTATCAAGTGGTGTAAAAATAAGTAGATAATTGTGGTATTGTAGTTATTGTGGTATGAGTTAGCATTTCTTGGACGGAATAGGAATAGAGAAAAGATACTGAATTGTACTGAAATTTCTTGAGTTTGTACCAAACTGTCAAACCGATAAGAAGAAATTTGTAGCACATCTTGCTCAGTTTTTCAAGGTGAAACCTCTTCTCACAGTGGGATGGAGTGAGTTCCCGTTGAATAATTCTTGACGATGTTTTACATCACCGGTAATTTTACTTAGCTATGGGCTGATCATTATTAAAATATCTGAATTAACATTAATTTTAAAAAGTCATTTACCAATATAATCTTAATTCCTTCAATTTTTTGAAAAGTCGTCCTGCGCCCCTCCTGATCGCGTCCTGCGCGCCTGGGAAACCGTCCCGTTCGCAAGGCCATCGCGACGGCCCTGGATCCAGACACTCGCCACTTACTGCGCTATTTGAAGATAAACAAATATCAACCTGTTTGGAAAACTGGTCTCTCGAAGAAGTCTACTTTGATAATCGATTTCTTCGGGCAAAGATGTAACTGCGCCTGAATTTCACCGATATCTAGTAGGCGTTAACGAGGAGACTGTATTGCCTTGTCAGCATATCGCTGGAGGTTGTAGAACGTTTGCAGCTGCTGGAGAAATAATAACAGAAAAGTAGCGCAGTGGCCAACCCAGCACGGCCTCAACACATTTAAACAAATCAGTGGTGGAACTGATTCAGGACAACAGCAGGATTATGTTACGGCATGAGATAGCAGGAGCACCTAGGAGGCCGCTCATGTCACTTTGCTTCAGAGGAGCATAAGAAACACTTACTGACACTTCCCGCTGAACACGCAACTACAGGGATTTTTTTCTGTAGGGAATCTTCAAACTCACCCCACGATGCGACAATTGCTTCGTTCGATATGGAGACTTGTCTGAAAGTAACCTAATGTCTCTACTGTCTGTTGGTTGTATTAGTTGTATATATAACATGATATATACATGTTTCACTGCTGTATTTGTAACCTTACTTTCTGATTACTTCTCGTATTTCTTCCTTTATTTATTCACGGTTTTAGAAGTCACTTCACGAGATCTTTTATGTTATCTCATTCATATTATACATGCTGACCAACATACGTTTCTCCATTATTTATCCCTCTGCGAGCTATCAGAACATGGAAAACCGTGAGATAATCATGGACCTTAGGTGTGCTAAATACGTTTTGATTCTTAAATATTCTTTTAATTTTTAAATTTAAAAGAGTAGAAGTAAATTTTGTAAATGTAGCGTGAAGTAGTAAGTGAAACATCCTAAAAACAAATCTTCTTAGTCGTTGAGAAGAATATGACAGAAAAAGAGAAGATACATGAACATAATAAAGCCTGGTCATGGTGTCCGCACGGACCACAGGTAGGCATCATAAGGTTAACATTCTACATTCGTCATTTAGATATACAAAATGCATGTTGCTTTGTTTCTACATCTGTTAATAATTTATCAAACATCCTATTGTTTGTTGGTAGAACACAACGACGCCTTCTATATAAACATAAGATCTGGAAACATACAACAAAATGGAAGAAATTCCATTAATTTTTAGTATGGGTTCAGTTACTTAATCAAGAAATGCTTTTCAAATATGGGCAAAGACAAAATTTATATTTTTTGAATATAATGTTAAAATATCCCTGTGGCAAGGAACTGTGGGTGAGATAAATTAAGGAGGCATCGTTGTAATGAGCAGGATTTGACGCATGAAAATCTCCCGATAGAAGGCAAATCTGACTGGTATAGAAGCTCTATGACCTGTCATAAAAATCGATTTCTTCTGTAGTCTTTCACGATCATGTTAAGTTTAGTGGAATGTATTAATGAAAAAACAGTATTTAACCCTGTATATAGAAGAAAATGAAATATAGTTTATATTTTAAGGTACAACGGCATATAACTTGTATATTTACTTAACACAATGAAGAGTACATAGAAAAATCAATAAATAGAAAATTATTGTGATATTTACTTAATTAAGGTAAGCCAATAAAAATTAAATTATAGCAAATAAATTATGTAACTCCCTACATGTTCATATGTAATACTTATTTATTATTCCGATATTTATTTAATATGGGCAGAATTGTAAATTGCATCATCTATGCATGATAACATTTACCTTCTGTCTCATGGAAAACTTTGACAAGTAGCGAGA
This sequence comes from Thermobia domestica, assembly GCF_964235325.1. Taxonomy (NCBI): domain Eukaryota; kingdom Metazoa; phylum Arthropoda; class Insecta; order Zygentoma; family Lepismatidae; genus Thermobia; species Thermobia domestica. The sequence continues at coordinate 145,851,673 of NC_137457.1, forward strand.
GAAACATGCATACTTTCGTAATTGGACAGTGACCCAAAACTTAATGAAATATTATCACTTACAAAATCGGATTATTTTCCATTAATGATGTCTATTCAAAGTATTATTCAAAACGACAAGTCGGTCTACAGGAATACAAAGTCATAGTACTGCCTAATAGCGTTTCTCCGTTGTGTCGTCGAATCCAAGGAATGGTATAAAGAGCCAAGGAAGTTTTAATTTTATATACATACAGAATAAAATTTACCTCTACTTGCTGTTGTTGCTATCTTCTAACTACTTGATGTATAAATACATGTACTAAATATATTTTGTGTTGTTTGCGCAACGTTAAATTTGATGTTTTCTGATTACTTTCGTCCTTCTATCGCCTGGATTTCCGGTTAGAAAAAGAAATTAAGCAGCCCAGTTGTTAGATTGCCACCGCAGGGATCACCGCGGAAAAGATGTTGTTAAAGCAATCCAGACTCGGTGTTGCGGGATAAATGCGTCACGTGAATACGATTTTCCGATTAGAACATACATTCTTGTATTTTATTATCGTTGGCACATTTTGCGAAGCTAATGTTTCAATCTAAACACAAAATTAAGAATTTTGAAATGACTTTAACAACAAACTTCACTATGAGATTATATTGTCAATGGCTAATATCGTATAACGCAACTGTACATTTAATATGGAACAAAGAAAATTGATAGGTTAGAAGATAAATAACATAACACCTTCAAGGTAAATCTAGTAAGTTAATAGCATTTTGAAAATAGCACAACAACCTTTATCAATTTTCGTATTACATACATTTGATGATAACGTTACACGGCATACGCAGTGGTGAACAATCACTTTAATAGCCTGGTAATAATAGTGATGTCTTCAGTTTCGGACTTGAGTTATTGATAATGCTTAAGATGTTTCAATTCCCCAGGTAAATGGTTAAGTTATATGGCATGATAAATAACAACGGCATTAGAACTCATAATTTGTGCTATCGAATCTTTATGGGTTATAATAGGAATATTAAATAATTCGTAGTATTGCATAATCGTATGTTTTAACATTCTTTTATCTTCTTTACTCTATAAGCGCATTTATTGATGATTACTCGTTTCCTCATTTAGATACCTGGCATTAGACTGGATCAATCTTGCAATCATTTAGATGTAAGCATTGCTATTAATATTATCGTTTTATCATTATTTACGGAGTTTTATCTTTTATTATTATTTTATTTAATTATTCATTTACTGTATTCATCATTCATTTACTATAGTCGTAATTATTATTTATTTTATATTTTTTAAATTACGTACCATTTATATTTTTCACTCTATTTTATACAACACATACACACTATGCATACATCGTTGTAACACGAGATTACTAATTATATACTAAACATATCTTTTGCAGATTACCAGTAAGAATTAGCCAAGGACACAAAGATGACAAAACAGGAAATCAGAAATATTGCGTCTAAAAATTAATTCAAAAGGCCTATGCTTAGCAGAAAGAGTCCAGCTCTTTTCTCTAAAAAATGTTACAATGTTTTAAATTTCTTTTCACATTCGGTTGGTTTAGGGTAAGTTAGGTTAGCTTAGGTTCGTTTGGGTTAGTTTAGTTTAGTTTATGTTATGTTAGTGTACGAGTCCAGCATAATTTTCCCAAAAATGATAGAATTTCGCTTATTTCTACTAATATTAGTTTAGTTTAGGTTAGTTCAGGTTAGCTTAGGTTAGCTTATGGGAGGTTAGGTTAGATTTGGTTACGTTATGTTATGTCTAGGTACTTGCATTATTCCTTTCCTTTGTAAACTTTGTGTTCCACGTGATTCTGGACCCCTTGTACTAAACATACTGCAATAAGAATTATTGCATACTACAATCTCTGCTATTTTACCCATTAAATTCACACATGATGCCACATAGATCATAATAAAGTATGTCAATAACTACGTCAGTTCCGTCATGATACTTATTTCTTTTGTATATGAACCAGTTACCAAAACGTTGATTTTAACAGTCAATGCCAAATTGAACTAATACTGAGAATTTTTTAACAGGTACCGGTAACTGTTATAATTACAGATCTTTCATCTTGAGTGGCTAATGTATTATTAGGAGGAAAGGTTTCCACCCTCCGAACCTGCTCTTCTAGTGATTTTAATTTTGCTAACAATCTTCTTTCCAAGATCTAAATTGAAATGTATATAGGTAAAGAAAGAATACCTTACATTGATTCTTTTCCTAATATTACAGAATTGTGTTTGCAATCAACGATTTTAACAGATTTTATACACTAATTAAACTATATAGATTCTTTTTCCATACGTTAGTTTTTTGTACCGCTATTCATTTGTTTGTTTATTTTATATTACAACTTCCTCTTCTTTTTCAGGTGCAAATTTATTTCATTATCGTCATTTGATTTTCCATTTGTACTTTTGCCGAGAAAGTATATGAGTAATGATATAGTAAATTTAATTGCTACACAAGTAAATGCAAGAACAAAATGATCTCTAATGACGTCATGAAATGACTGGTGCATTACATGCTTTATACCGTCCTTTTTTCAGTACATGTCTTTTTCATTTTTGTGAAGAGTACTGTCGCAATGTGAAATTTGGATTTCAATTTGACAATATGAATGTAAATTATTGACTTGTACTTTTCAAAAAAAACTTCGATCTAGTTTGTCCCTTGTAATTAAACTAATAATTTGTCTTTCTAATATAATAACGTTTTACTATTAACATAGAATATAATATGTTAAATGTTATGCGTTTTCTTTAAATATACTAACTCGGAGACATAATATGTTTCAATTTCATGTGCAAATACAAAAACCTCTTTTCCATAGCCCCATACATTTAGAGTAATGCAAATTCATGTGATATCAAATTTGATTACAGAAAAGAGGATTTCGAAGACATTCCAAAATGCCTGCTGAAAACGTTTGATTGCTTAATCACCTTTTATCATAATAAGTTAATCGGAAAGCTAAATATAATATTTTAATTTATCTATATATGTTGCTATTTATCACATAGTTGTACTATGCATAATATCATGATATGAAGGAAATTGTAATATAAATGTATTTGATGATTTGAAAACATGAGTATACATTTATACTTGAAACCAAATATTAACTGTAGGAGTTTTAATTCGTTGAGATGATTACTACTATCTATATGTATATATACGTTGCTACATAAGTAAATATTAATTGCATTGTTAGTAACTTTCCGTCATGTAGATTTCTTCCTTAGTAATTTTTGGGGCGAAAAATCGAAAATGGCCATATTTAACTCATGTCTTCGTATTGATTTATGTGACTTACTGGCAGAAACTAACAATTATGAATGAAGGGGAAGCTATTTTATACATGAAGCGTTATATTTTGCACATCAAATTAATGTTAGTTTCATAAGAAAAATATTTTGTTACACTGTCAATTATAATTACCCAGCAAAAACAAATGGCTCTTTGTTTATGGTTAAACTTTCGAATTCAAATAATTAAAACATTTAATATCTTACAATCTACCTGGTAACTCAGACTTTGTTACAATAGTTACTTAATTGGAGTTTATGAGATTTGAGTATCAAAGCTCATATAATTTATCAATATTAATGTTAGTCTAAAACTGTGCCAAATATGTGTAACGTTCTCAATTAAATGTATTAATTTCAGAACCAATATCAGAAGAATGTAGAGGTAAGATTTGTAACTTCACCTAATATTATTTTATGAATTAAGTTTAAGTGCAGATATTACTGAACGAAACGCAATGCAAGATTGCATCAAATTGACACTCCTCATTATTTGTAATCAAAGACGTTATTAACCACCGTACATCTTAGAGTGAATAAATTACATGGCTCTGGTACATGTGTATCCAAAAATCATCGTTAATCATTAGAATTTAATGTATAAATTTTATATTCTAAATTTAATTTTAAGGTTACATTCTAAATTATTTGGGTGTCTTGAACACGCTTGCGTACATATTAACGATCCTGAGGAAGAATATTAAAATATGAATTATATGTGCGGTATATGTTTGTTAATATTTTATATAGATGAATATATATTTTTGGTACATTTGTCTAAAGTAGTAATGACTTTGTGTGAGAATGTATTAAATTACCTTGAGAATGTATTGATGAATAAACTTCAATAGGCATTACATGTACAAGAGAAGCATTCCATTTTCTAAATGCTACTACCCTTTGACTTATAGACAGTTGTGGCTTATTTCTTAAATTTATACTGAAAGTATGTGATTATGATATTACTTATATTAACTTAGAAAAATCTCAATACCAGAGATAGGAATCATATCTTGAATCAATTAACTTTGCTGGTAACTTATTGTATTTAAATGGTTCAGATGAAATGCTTTATTATATCCCAGTTCAATTTTCTTATTGGATTTTCTCTTTATAATGTTTATTACGACACCACTATACTTGGCCATAATTGAATTTTTAAACTTACATTTTCTTAAGTAAATATGTAACACTGATTAATTAAATATATCCCAATCACATAATACTCTGGATTTTGATTAGCTGAAATATTTGCATAAAATGTTTTTATTGTACAAAAATATAATCAACTGAAGCTTATGAGTGACGGATCGGTAGAATATAGGCATTTAATACACAACAAATCTTTCTTTTAAACAAGTGATGCTATTTCGAATGCACATTATAAAAACAAATTGAAAGTAAAAATAGAGAAAATCTTTAATTCTCTCTCTCTCTCTCTTTCTCTCAATTCGTATCTCATAAGTGCCTAGTAAAGCAACAGAAAGGAATGTTGTTAGCATCGTATTACATTTACCGGCTGCTAAATGTCTGACAGTTAGAGTATAATCTTTGCTAAAGTGGACAGCACGTGGGTGCGTTGTTATATGATGCAAGTGACGCTATGTTAAGTTCTTTGACTGGGTCACGAACGACATTGTCGAAACTGATGAAGTGTTTCAAGTATTATAGTAAACTAATCCAACGAATAAAATGAGTGTACCTGCAAAATAAAAAAATAAAAATAATGCAAACAATTCCATTGTTCACGATTCATTAAAAAATTGTACAGTAAGAGACACTTCTGGATGGTACAACCATATGGAGATTTACGCCAAATGTGTTCCACCAGTTGAGTCCCAGCATTTGCCGGGAACTTTTGCAACCGAATTATCTTTAAAGGAATGTGGGTGGCATAATCATCAGGATGACAATTCTCTCACAGTTGGACGAAATTCCCACTACCATTAATAATATCATTCCTCCAAAATGAGACAAATCTCAGAGTGTAGTTCTTAGGACAAACATATTACATGTCATTTGTCATATTCGTGAAGATAAAGTGCAACAAAAAAAGAAGGTCAATCCTTTTGCTGTAGGAATAAACACTCTTTCAGTCGTTTGATCTGAAATGAATTTGCAGAACCTGAATCAATATTCCGTTACTTCACGAGGGTTGGAATAGCGGATAACCTCCTCCTTCAGAATGAAAACACATACATTTAATCAAATGCTTAGTGAGAATGACCCCACTGGTATAGAATTTTATGATTTGAAGTTTTGCTCCCAAACTATGTCATGTCATACCTTACAATATTGGAGAACGAGAGATGCAAATATGATAAAAGAGAGATACAGTCATATGTGCAAAATTAGAATTTGGAACAAAATGATCGGATAGCATCCATATTTTGTCGCAAATTTTGATTTCGTAAGTAGACATGTAAAAGCTCACTCGAACGTGAGAGCATTCTACTAAAAATTGTTGAATTCAAGTGGAGAGCTTAGTTGAGAGTATCAGATGATTAGGGACGAGGAGAAACATCTTAAGATATGGGAAACAAAGAATGAAAAAATATCAAGGGCACTGCAAAGGATTCGTGCCATCAAACTCAAAATTACCAAGCAACGACTGTACCCACTCATCCACGAATCCACACGGAATGATAGGCAATCTTACGTCAGACATAGAACTTGTGTTACTTACAAAAACTGATATTTGTATGAAGGAAAGGTAGGGAAATTTCCCGTTTTTAGTTTTTTCACTCCCTGGCACTAATTGAATTAGGTTACTGTTGTCCGAGCCTGGGAAGAATATTTTCCACCATTCTAGAAACATTTCTAACAATTTTCATACATTTATAGCAACACAAAACATTTACCCATGGCTGATCTGCACAATTATTTGCACACGAAACAATTCCTTCCAATTCTATTAATTCCAGTGCCAACTAAACGGAAATATTGGATATGAAATTCTACATCTCACCAAGAGTCTTGTAGAAAATATCCAAATTCAATTTTTCTATATGAAACAGGAGGAGCATACACGTAGTTTATGTCCATGAGTTTTGTTTTGAGAGGGATGGGACAGAAATTTACATTAAAAATGGCAAAATCCTCTTTTACTTATACCATAAGTTTACTTTTAAAAGCGCTAAATATGAAGGAGAACGAATGTATTCTGTTTGGCCTGAAAGAATGAAGTTTTGGCTGAAATTGGAAGTGAACGGACGTTGATGATGTTTAAGAAGAACGAAAGCTACAGAGTAAATGCCGTTGCCAGGAGGTCTGGAACCACCGACATTTGTAAAAGTTGTTAAAATGAGGCTCATGATTTCGGTTTCATTCAAATATTTTTCGGGGGTAAACTCCTCCCAAATGAAAGTTTAGTCAGATACCCTCTGAAATCAAATCGTGGTTACGCCCCTGCTACCACGTGATGTACTCTCCTATGTATGAGACATGCAAATCCGTGTGGAATTCATTAGAGGATGCGAGAAATCTCGCTAACAATTTAGACACTCTTTTTCTGGTGGGGAGGAAGAGAATGATATATGTTTGAGAATTTTCGCCCAAGCACCTTGAGGGGTGGTCACCTCTGACCCAGGAGGGGGTTGCAATTTTTAAATTTCCAAGAGCTAGCCAAGAGACTAATTTCTTTCCCCTCTACAGAATCAGTAGACTAAACATTGGTTACTATTCTATTAGTTAAGTTTTATTTGGATGAACCGTCTGCTAAAAGCTACTACCAAATAATCAAACATAAAGCATAGGTAATATGTAAAAATTCCGAAACATGTGATATTTGTGAAACATTAGAGACAGACAGAGAGGGAGAGAGAGAGAGAATTAGACCTACATATAATAGTGTCCCTTAGTTATAATTTTTAACAAAGGAATGCTTTAACTTGGTTTCTTGGATCAGTGTTTAGCGTACTGTACTTCTACTTATAAGGTCACGGGTGCGGGTCTACGCAAAGCACGTTGTCTATTTAACAACATTTATTCTGAGCATTCCACAAGTAGTGTTAATACTTATATGTAGTTTCCCGTAGTTTGAGTCGAATTTATTTTCAAATATGACACTTCTAATTATGTGTTTTCTTTTACTTGTAATACTGTAAATTTGATTTCAAATCTTACAACGTTAATTCCACTCATTGTCCTACGTCAGATTATGATGAAAGTTTGCATGGCGACTGCAGTCGGGTGGTACTATAATATTTTATTTTTACTTTGATACGTTAAAATATACTGCGGAAAGGTAACTAAGAAACTATCTGGTAGCTCCTACAATGCACAATAGCATACAAACTATGATATACTTAAATATGGAAACTCTCCTTCCGTCTCTCGACACCTGAGAGGACAAACATATTAACCTATCGAGAAGCGATATTCTTTTTAACCACTTCTGATTCTAGTAGAGAACAATAAAGAGATGACCCTCGTCTACTTGAAACATATAAATGAAAGACCCTCTTCCACTTCTATTACCTTGTTGTTTTAAACAAAAACGGTAATAGAAGTGGCAAGCGGGTTTTCCATTTAATGTCTCAAGTGAGAGGGTCATCTCTTTATTGTTACTCTACTAGAATCAGAAGTGGTTAAAATTTAGTAGTAGTTCTGGTTTAGATATTGCTAGCCATAGAGCAAATATGCTAGTAAACAGCGAGAATCGGTCTTTCGGAATCAATGAAACGTTCCAACAAAACAACAATTTTTATTTGAACTTTTATACAGATATGCCAACCGTATGTTTCCAAATCTACGTAACAACACTGATAACAATATCAAAATATGTCTTAGAACCTATTAAAGATAGACTGATCAAACTTTGTATATGAGCAATTTGCGGTTATTTCCATCCCCTTCGGATATTTTGATTTTGAGAAGAAAAAGATCAAATTCTACAATATTTTTTTCCAATTATGTATTTATTAAATAGCGGAATTCAAAAAATAGTTAAACTGTTTAAAATTAATTTGTGACTTAATCGGCTTTGCTTTTTCTAACTTTAATCTATAAGTGTATCCTAAGGGGAGGAAGAATGTTCAAAGATACAGCTATTAGCAAAATTATTGATGCGTCTCTTCAAGGGAACGTTGTTTAAAAAATATCAAGATTTGCTTTATATGTTTGAAAGTTTGGAATATTTCTACAGCATTGAAG